>NW_026591086.1:13180308-13262668 GCF_907164565.1 Psammomys obesus | reverse complement strand
ATATATATATATATATATATATATATATATATATATATATATATATATATATATATATATCTGGTTGCCAAGTGTTCATTTCTATGTTTATTGGCATGATAGAACACTCTGATAAAAAGCCACGTTGGGGCAGAGAGATGGCGCACTGGTTAAGAGTACTGACTGTTCTTCTGGAGGACCCAGGTACAATTTCCAGCACCCAAAGGATGTCTTCTAACTATCTGGTACCCTTTTCTGGCCTCCACTGGCACCATGTAATGCACAGACACACATGCAGGCAAAAAAATCCTATCCACATAAAAATAAATAAAAGTCAGCTGGTTGTCTGTTGCTCAATGGTCAGCCCTGAAAATATACATACAAGTAACATTATTTGGATTACATAGATATATTTAGGAATATATATATATATATTCCTAAATATATCTATGTATGTATGTATTGGATAACAATTAGTGGAGAAAAAAAAGAGGCCATGAATTTGAAGGCAAGTGGAAGGAGTAGATGGAAGAGTTGGGAGGCAGAAAAAGTGGGGAGAAATATTGTAATTAGTTTATAATCACAAAACTTAAGAAAAAAAAAAGACAATTTAGGGAAAAGGGAAGTCTATTTTCACTTGTAATTCCAGGTTGCAATTTATCACTGTGGGGAAGTCAAGGGAGGGGCTTTATGTAGCTAGTGACATCACATCTGCATTCAGGAGCAGAGGGAAAAGAAGACAGATAGGCTTGCTTGCTCTCCCTGACTTAGTACTAGCTCTTTTGCTTGTACTAATAGTGTAGTTGGGCGGAGGCTTCCCATATTAGTTAACTTAACCCCACACAGACTCGCCCACATGTCAACCCAACGTAGATAGATGCTCCCTCCGTAGGACTCTCTTCCCAGGTGATTCCTGGTTGTAGAAAACTGACCATCACAGCCAGGCACGGCTTTTGTCTGCTCTGGATTCCTTTCCCATTCCTGGACGACACGTGTTGGGTGTGGTTGAGAAAGGCGAGATTTAGGACTCAGTGTTGCAGTTGCAAGAATGGGCGAGACTCCCTCCTCGTGTTTCCCTGCTGGGCTGTTTCCGCTTTCCGCTGTGGTGAGAGGTAAGGCTGCAGATCTCGGTGGGCATTGCAGCTGCAGGGTGGAGAGGAGCCACGTGAAGGCTGCACAGGAGATGTGAGGAAGGAGACCCCCGAACACTGCACGGGTGCGCGGCTTCACCCCTCACGTTCAGCTGCCTAGATTTACTTTTATTTCCCAATTTTGCTTAAGTATGTTCAAATCGGGGTTTCTGTCACTGGTGGGTTTAGGAAACCTCTTAAGTTTGAACACTAAGGTACAGGTGAAACCTAAGGACGAAGTGGTAGGCGAAGTGTTTTCCCTCAACCTGGGGCCTGTGCAGGGAGGGAGCAAGCCGAGCTGAGTCTTGGGGTAGGCACCAGGCGAAACCTAACTTAGCGATACTGGTGTGCTGGGGCTGGTCAGTCACCTACAGACTCCCACCGCTTTCCAGATGCTGCCGAATGCTCCTCAACGGGAGTTAGAAAATGGCAGAGCTGCTTCGTGCTGACTCACAGACCCAAACTTCCCCTTCTGTGTCCTGGTAGCGTGACCTTCCAGAGTCCCAGAGCCCCAGAGCAGTGTCGACGGGGCCGCATCTCCTAGTGTGTCTGTCCCATTCGTCCCTTTCAGCCCACCTCTGGCGTATCAGTTCTGCCTCAGAGAGGCGAGCACCACGCGGCAGGTGCGTTCATTAGAGAAGAGATCGGTTGCCTCGTCTCCCCTCAGTGATTTGGCCCTCCCTCTCCTGGTTGTCCTCTGGTAGAGATGCGGGCCACTGATGAAATTCCTTGGATTGTTTCTAGAAATGTCCCCTGGTAAGGCAGTGGGGCCAAAGGTCTCCTACTTCTGATGTACACCCTGAAGCGTCTCATCAAAGTAAAATGGGGGGGGGGGGGGAATCACCTTAATGTTTGAAAATGCTCCCAGGTGTTCAAAAGAGTCCAGGGAGCACACACACACACACACACACACACACACACAAACACGTCAATGTAAAGTTAGGTTAATGTTCTTTGCCGTGTCAGCTGTAATGCCAAGTTGTGCTTTAGTGTGACAGGGTCTCATTACTGTAGCCTGACTGGCCTGGAACATGTGCGGACATGTGCATGCCTCAGCACACATGTGTAGGTCAGAGGACAACTTTGTGGAGTTAGTTCTCTCCTTCCCCTCCTGGGGATCAAACTCAAGCCATCACACTTGTGCAGCAAGCACTTTTACCCACTGAGCCATCATCTCAGCCCTCACATGGTTTTAAAATTAACCCTTAAGAGCAGAGCGATGGTGGCCCAGTCCTTTAGTCCCAGCAATTGGGAGGCAGAGGCAGGTGGATCTCTGAGTTGGAGCCCCAGCCTGGTCTACAGAGTGCAATCCAGGTCATCCAGGGCTACACACAGAAACCATCTTGAAAAACAAACAAACCAACAAAAATCATAGGGAGGATGAACACAGGCAAAGAAAGGAAGCAGGTGAGAGTGAGGTTTGCTCCTCCTCAGCCACCCAGGGCACAGGCTTTCTCCAAGTACTGAGTGGGGGGAAGGGATGTGGCACGGGGTTTGGCGGGGCAGGGATCATGCTCCCAATGGACTGGCAGATCCAGTTGCGGCTCTCTCCGGCCCCACCCTGAGGAATGGCCCAGTGACGCTGCAGCCCTTTCTCTTCCCTGATATCTGTGAGTCAAGGCGCCGTGTTGACCAAGTGGGTCAGATAAAGGACTGCAAAAGGACTGTGTGAATTACCCAGGGAGGATGCAGCCAACATTCCTAGGTGTGTTTGCAAGGACGGCTGGGAGGATAGATGCCAAGCAAGAAATGCTGCCACAGTGAGACTCCAGAAGTTTCTAGCAGGAAGGACACCTGCTTCGGCACAAGAGAGGGGAAAGCCAGGCTCAGAAACCTTCAGCTGGCTTTTAAGACAGGATGACACTGATTACAGCAGAAATCAGGTCTCTGTAACTCAGTATTTCTGTCGGTTCATAAATTTTGCTGGTACTTTAAAAAAAAATTCTAGAAAATCCAAGTCATTAAGGACTTTATCCTTCCAAATAATGCACTATTTATCTTCCAAACCATTGAACTCTTCCTAAGACACACATCCATAAAATTATCAAATCAAGGGCTTGAAAACAAAATAAATAGCAAACTGAGTTAAAGGGCAAAATCAACTGTATTTAATTGACCTTCTACAGTTAAATAAAGAAAATGAAAGTTAGGAAGCAGGTGTCCAGGCAGGCGCTGTCACCTTGGCAGTTCCTAGGAGAGCTTATTTACAAAAACAGGGTTTCGTTAAAGGAGGTGACACACACCTTTAATCCTAGCCAAATCAAGAGATAGAGGCGTGTCTCTGTGAGTTCTAGGCTGGCCTGTTTGTTCCACGTATCGAGCTCTAGGCTAGCCAGGGCTACACAGTAAGACCCTCACACCACGTCTCAAAACACAAAGCAAATGAAAACAGGATCTCAATATGACTTTTCAGAAATCCATCTGCTGTAGGTGTGAGACCCAGCCGAGCGTAACTCTCTGGGTACGCATGCAAATGCGTACTATCTATAGTTTCTCTTTGCGTTTATATTTAGAGATTTAAGGCAGAATTGCTGACAGCTTTGGTAAGACCCCAGGGGTTTGAATTTGTGAGAACAGCTGCATAAGTGGGGATGAATGACAGCCAGGTGGAAAGGGCGAGAGGCACCGTCCCCAGGAAGGCTACGTAATTTACCCACCTGCTGGGAGGGCCCAGCTGAGCCTACACGGGTTTGCTTCTACCATAATTTGGGGCTATTGCCGCTCACAGGGGAAGGGGAGCAGGCTTGTGTCCCCAAGGCTAGGATCTGGGAGCCCAAGGAGAGCTCTCTGGCATCCTACTCCAGAAACTTTCTGCCGACTCCTGGGGCCAAGCCTGGCATATGACTGGGCACCTGCTCCGTTCGCATTTGGACTCCAGTCCCTGCTCACCCTGGAAGCCAGCCCCAAACCACAGCTGCCTGGTGTGGAGCCGTGCCATCTGCTTCCTCCTTGCCAGAACGCTCTCTCTTTCCCCAGAGGGCTGGAACTTGTCACCACACTCTTAACCTCAGCTGCTTCAAGGGGCCTGCTTCCACCCAGACAGGTCCCACCTCTGTGTAACCACCTGCCTGTTGTCAATAGTTTCCCTGACCAGAAGCCCAAACTGTCCGTGCCCCCACCTCTCTGATTCCACGACCTACACCTTTATATCTAAGTCGAGATCTACCAAACCCTGCAGTTGTTCCTAACAAGCTTGTTTAGGAGCGAGCTAGGGTCTGTCGGGGTCCCACTCTTTCCTCACTCGCTCACTCCTCTAGGGTGTTAGGAGGTTCCAAGGCGGAGGAGATGGCTCAGGGTGGGAATAGGGCGTTGGCTTCCAAGTCTGGCAACCCGAGTTCAGTCCCTGAGACTGGACTGACTTCCGAAAGTTGTTCTCTGGGCTTCACTCCTGCCATGGCCTCTGCCCTTCCTGACGACTAATAAAGATAATAGAGAAGTTCTCTAAGGTTACGATGAGGTGGAAGCCTCATCTTCTCTGGAAGGCAGTCTACGGAGGGGGGGGGGCAACAGGTGTTTGCAGGACAGTGACTGGCGGGGGCTGTTCCCCTATCATACAGGCGGAATTGGGAGGGATTCCCAAGGGCCGAAGGTCACCGTACTGCCTGGAAATGAACAGCTTGCTGCTTCACTTAGTCATGCAGCTATAGGAAAAGAACATGCATATTTCATGGTCAACTCCTTTTGCTCCCTGTGTCCAGCAAGGCTTGGTCCCCGAAAGCCTCACTGGATCAATGAGAGAACGAAGAAAGAACAGACACAAAGACAAGCCAGGATTGGGTGGTTGTGCTCGAAAGGGGAGGGGTTAGCTGGAGTTAGTTCCTTCTTAGGAAGCCTCCACCGTGGAAGGGCCTCAAGTTGCAGCCATCTTGGAGGCGGAAGGTGCAATTCCTTTTGCACACACAACTTGCGGACAGGGATCCTTGTCAGTAATACACAATCACCCAAGGTACCCTCTGTTCCCCATGTTGTTGGAGAGGAAAGGAAAAGGCTACCCACAAGCCATCCTTTTGGGAGGTTGTTAGTTAGGGGTACCATTGCTGTGATGAAACACCCTGGCCAAAGAAATTTGTTGAGGAAAGGGTTTATTGGGCTTATACTCCCAATCACTGTTCCTCTTCAAAGAAAGTCAGGACAGGGACTCAAGTAAGGCAGGAAACTGGAGGCCGAAGCTGATGCAAAGGCCATGGAGGGGTGCTGCTTACTGGCTTGCTCCCCATGGCTTGCTCAGCCTGCCTTCTTATGGAACCCAGGACCACCAGCTCAGGGATGGCATCACCCACATTGGGCTGGACTCTCACCCATCAATCACTAATTTAAAAAATGCCCTACAGACTTGCCTATAGTCCAATCTTATGGAGGCACTTTTTTTTTCAATCGAGGTTCCCTCCTTTCAGATAACTCTAGCTTGTGTTAAGTTGACATAAGACTATCTGGTACAGAAAAAGATGCCCGAGAAAGAGCTGAACAATTTCCTGACCTCACAGGGCATTTTGGAAGAGGAGACACTTAACTAATTCTAAGGTTGGGACCAGGTGAAATGGCAGGATTGCATCAGCCAATTATATGTTAGGGAAGCAGTTTCCAGGTGTCCCCAGCAAGCGCTGTGGCTGCCCACAAGGAATTGTGTTTTTCCGGAGGCTTTCAGTAGATTTTGCTAAACCTAGGTGGTGGCGCATATGCTTTCTGTAGCTGAGGGGGCTCCTAGAGAGGACCAACCACCAAGACAGCAGCAGACGGTGAATATGTCTGCATGTCTACATTGAGAGAAGTGAACATCTATTAATGGCATAAAACTGTGTGAGGTAATTCTGCTGTGCCGGGTACAGGCCAGGCACTCAGGACGCATTCACAGCTCCTACCCACTGGAGGCTCAGACAATGTGTGACATGGAGATACTTATCCCCTTGGATAGGTGGATGCCTTGTGGGAGGTCCGGAGTTCCTTTTTGTAAAGTGAAAACATGTCTCCCCACCCCCACTGCTCCTATGTTTCTGGAAGGACTTTGAGCAATGCCCCCACATGGAGGGAAAATGGTCTTTGGGTTTTCAGTTCCTTCACTTGACTCTGCTTTTCAGGAAAATGTTCCTGTGGGAATCAAAGAGAGAGGAACAGTAGCATGGACCAGTAGAAGCAGAGGCAAGCTGTGCCAATAAAACACCAATGGTACGGTGTGGCTTTGTTCTCAAAGCACTTGAATGAACCCCATTAGTGGGCCCCTGTTCCATAACTGAAGTTATGAGTAGATGGGTATTTACTTTCACATAGCGATTAAGAGGCAGATAAAATTCATAAAAAAGCCACACAAGACACAGAGAAATAGAGTTATAAAGAAGTACATCCATCTGGTTTCAGACACGCCAGAAAACTAAACAAAATAGGAAGACAATCCATGATTCAGGCTGAGGACGACAGGCAGTGTCTATGGACATTGGAGTTGTTTGTTTAAGGCACTGACTTGCTAACCTACAGTTTGGCCAGGTGTTTTGGGCTGGGAAAAAAATGTTCAAATTAACCTCTTCTATATCTCTTTGCTCTGGAGCTGCAAAACCACAGGCTCAGCCATGGTTGGCTGAACTTTCTGCTGTGAAGAGGCCCAGTGTGACAGGCACTGTCAGGCTGAGGACTGGGAAGGGATGCAGCCTGTGGCCTGTTGTGGGTTAGAGGCCTGCTGCTGGGAAGCCACAGAAAGAGAGTTCTGGTCATGCGGACAGAGATCATAGGAGTGAGTTCTAGATGTAAAGGGTTGTTACTTATCAAACAGAAAGGGAAAGTAGCTCAAAAGCAAATTTTGATAGTGTTAAGAATCCATTTGTGCTATCGTAACAAAATACCTTTGACCAGGAGGTTTACGGAGCAGACGCCTGTTTCTCAGTTCTGGAGGCTGGGAAATCTAAGATCAGAGCACCAGCAGATTTGGTGCCTAGTGGAGGCCATGAAGCACCCCTCTCGGGAGTCTCCTTTGTAACTGTTCCCATCCATTGGCCCCTCCCCCCATACTCTCACTGCCTTGGGGGACATAAACATTCTACTCATTGCACTCAGGCTTTCAGATTGGAACAGATTACTGCTTGGATAATGGTGCTTTTTAATGATTTATTTTATTGCTTCTTTATGTGTGTGTGTCTATGTGTTTATACATAGGTATACAAGTGCCATTGGAGGCAAGAAGAAGGGTCACAGATGCCCTGGAGCTGGGGTGAGAGGCAGTTGGGAGCTGCTAAACATGGCAACTGAACTCCTGTCCTCATCATGAGCAACAAGCACATTTAACCACTAGCCCGCTTCTCCAGCCCCCAGATAATAGTATGTAAGAGTCGATTCATTTTTACATCATTATAGCACTCACTTAGAGAACAATCCCCCAAGGTTCGGTATCGTTGGTACAGAGGGACTGTAGAGGGAGGCAAATACTTTTTTTTTTTTTTTTTTAGGACTGGTTTGCGTCACTGAACTTGCTGGGGCCCTCCATGTCCCTCAGAACTATTGAGTCCAAATCTCTCTCTAAGGGCAGATCTTGGGAATCTGGGTATCGTTAAAGCATGTAAATATAGTAATTTGGAAGACCATTAACCCACAGTAGAAAGAACCAAACTCCCAGGGCACACATCACCTTTAATCTCTACCCAGGCACTGCAAAGCACATTGAGTTTGGAACCTGCACTTAAGTTTAAAATTATGCTGCTTAGCCTTTTGCAACTCACTCTCCAGTGGCTCCAGTTTCATTTGCAACATGAAAATCTTGCCCAGTCATAAACACGACTGGACAAAGAATGCCTTTGCGTGGTAAACTCTGAGTGATTACCTAAATGCTTATTATTATCGTGGCTACCCATCACCCTGGTATCAGATGTTTCCAACCTGGGCTGCCCTCCCATCACTTCTTTGAAGCCGTGGCTTTTCCCTCCTATCCCTACTGCTGATTATACAGCTCTCCTGCTGGTCCTGGCACACAGTTTAAAATCCTGAACAAAATCAGCTCTTTTAATTACCAAGACCTGATTAGGGGCGGCGGTGTCGAACTGGAACTCGAAAGATGTAGAAAAATCATTATTGCTCAACAAACATGTGCCCAGGCATCCTTCTTGCCCTGGGGAGCCTCAGGCAACCAAGACAGAGCACAGAGCCTCCACTAGACTCCCGGGTAGAGGTGGGCAGGGTGGCTGATAGAGATACAGTCTCTCAGACCCATGGAGGAATAAGAGCATAATAGTAAAAATGTAAACATTGGCATATAGACTCTACATTTAAAAACTAACCCTAACTATAAACCTAAATAGAAGGGGGCTATCTGGTAAGAGGAAGTGTGCCCTCAAAAAAGGGAAGGGAGAAAGAGGAGATGGTAATAGAGGGTGAATATGATCGGTGTATGTTATTATAAACGTGTATGGAAAAAAATCTCATAATGAAACTCGTTATTTTATACACGTGTATGTTAAATTTAAAAAAAAAATTATCTGTAAGTGAAGATGTTGGGCTACGCAGGCCAAAAAGAATTACCCTAAATTTATAGCGCTAATTATAGTAGAATTCAATGTAAACTAAGAAACTAAAAGTAAGACCCCTTCCACAGATGTACCCAGTGGACAGCTTGAGCTTCGTGTGGGTTTTCTAGTAAGGGGAGCACGGGCTGTATCCAACATGGACTCTATTGCCTGCTTTTTGATCACTTCCTCCTGGCAGGGCTGCCTAACCCAACCACAGAGGAAGAGGAAACACTTAGTCCTGATGCGCGACTTCATGTCCCGGGGTGGGTTGGTGGGAAGGCTCCCCTTTTCTGAGGAATGGCAGGGTGGGGGTAGGGGAAGGATATGACTGGGAGGAGAGAAGGGAGGGAACTGAAGGCTAAAAGTACATGCAATTTTTAATGCACAAAGATATTTGCTATTAGATTTTTGTTGGTGGTGGTGGTGGAAACATCTTCCATTTAAAAATATTTATTTTTATGAATGTGTGTGTGTGTGTGTGTGTGTGTGTGTGTGTGTGTGCCCGCTTCTCTGTGTGAGTACCACATGTGTGCAGGTGCTCTCAGAGGCCAGAAGAAGCCATTGGACTTCTTTCATACGTGCTATATGTGGATACTGAGAAGTTAACCCAGCTCCCCTGAGAGTGCTCTTAACTACTGAGCCACTTCTCAGGCCTCGCTTTTCATTTTTTTTTTAGACATATATATAAATTTTATAACATTTAACATTTTTATTTTAGAGTAGTTTCGTGCTTACAGAAAAGCTTCCTGGTTCTATCCTCTAGCTGATATTGGCGCAATAGTGTTAACTGAACTGCAGCCACTGTGCGGTTTCCCCATTAGTGCCCTGTTCAGGCTCTAATTCAAAAGCTCAGCCTGCATTTATTTATCCTGTCTCCTTTAGTTGCCTCAGGGCTTTGACGGTCTTCAGATTTTTTCTTGTATTTGATGACCTTGACAGTTTTGAGGTGTACCAAGCAGATATTTAGAAGAACATCCCTCGGTTGCACTGGTCTGTTGTTTTCCAGGGACCAGGCTGGATAATTGGCTCTGGGAATTGAGAGATCAAGCCTTGTATTCATCACCTCATCTGATGGCTTTTTTCTGTTGCTGTTGGCCAGATCGCCTTGCCTAAGGGCAGTTGCCAGGTTCCTCTGCTGTAACGTGATTTTTGTCCCTTTTCTACACTGTGCTCTTTGGAAGCAGTCGGCAAGCACAGCTCACCATGCTCAAAGCGTGTAGGTGCACGGGAGTCAGGGTTGAGCCCACTCCTGCCGGGGACGGTAGCTGTGTAAATTATTTGGACTTGTTAGGTTAGGAAGACTTGTCTATTATCCCCTAAGCCTGTATCATTATCTTTATGATAAGCACCGTCTTACCTCCGGGTTATACATTAACTCCAGCAGCTGACACTGTTCTGGTCTCCTTGTTCTTCAGTGTCTTCATGACCAAATAAGCAGCTTCACACTAGGTGAGCACAGCTGGCTCATTACACACAAGGCGTTGTCCTGAACACGTGTCTGTGTGTGTGTGTGTGTGTGTGTGTGTGTGTGTGTGTGTGTTAATTCCTATCATCTCCACTACCACTCTATGGAGTAAGGAAACCAGGATGCTGAAGTCTTCTTGTATTCGTCCTTTGCATGTAATCACCGGGGACCCTCCAAGATCATTCAGGTAAATGCAAGCTCCTGAGTCCAAAAAGGTCTCCACAGTGAGTGAGTTCTCATCTCTATCCCTGTCACCTAATCTAGAACTCCAACTAATGTTGGTTGAAACACTTCCTTCCTCCTGGCTAATTTCATCTATATTAGGGTTTCACATAAATTCTTCTTTTATGGAGAAAGAAATGGCAGCCAGAGTATCAGCCCTACATTGTATCCTCTCAAGCACTCCAGAAGAAAGAGGAACATTTTTTCTTTTTTTATTCTTCCCCTTCTTCTTTCCTTCTTCCTTTCTTTCTTCTTTCTTTCTTTCTTTCTTTCTTTCTTTCTTTCTTTCTTTCTTTCATCCTTCCTTCCTTCCTCCCTCCCTCCCCCCTCCCTCCCTCCCTCCCTTCCTTCCTTCCTTCCTTTCCTGCTAATTGGTCAGGGCTTAGCACACGGCCATTAGAGATGGGTTCAAGTACATATAACTACATATAACCAGCATGGGAGAGAGAGAGAGGCTAACTGATGGAACCTGGAAGGTTTTTCCAGGAAAAGAAGTGGAACAACCACAAGGCCTTCAGGAAGAGTATTCCCGTTCAGTTTCACCTCCGTACTGGTTTCCCTCTCTCCAGCCTGGCTGCGCTTCAGCAACTTCTACACATTGTCCCTGGGGAGAAGTTTCTAAAATGTAGGGTTTTTTGTTTTGTTTTGTTTTTTAATCATAAAATATGAACTTCCTTGAGAAGCAGTCAACTCTTGTTCATGGTTAATTCCTAAATTCCTGCCCAGTATCTGACACAAAGTGGAGAGTCGGAAAATATGTGGAGTGAATGACGTCATCTGTGCCAGGACACATGTGATGACTCACATTCCAGATGGCGAAGTGAGCCTGGAAGAAGCGGACTGACGCTGAATGGATTCACTGGACAGCAGGGGTAGGGCTGGAAGGAGGCTTAGAGGCAGTCCCAGGGAGGACGCTAGCCAGGGAAAGCCCAGCAGCCAGCAAGAAAAGGAAAGGTGGTTCCCAGAGCCATGTGCACAGGGGAACTTGAGCATTGCTCACTTTCAAGCAGAGGAGGACATCTTGGGTAGGTTAATGACCTGACAAGCACACTTCCTCCTCAGGACCCTTGCCCATGGTGGCCTCTAGGCCTCTTTCAGGTTCCAGCCCTGAGGTCCCTGCCTCCTGGGGCTGTCTTTGGTCTTGCTAATTAAAGCAGCACTGTATCCAATTACAGCTTCAGCTCCAGGGCCTCCCTGTCTGAAGTTTTTCTGTTTGCTTATTTCTTTTCTCTCTTCTCCCATGGAAATACCCTGGCTACTCACTCCCAAATGAAATCTTACTCCAGGGGCTGGCAACATAGTTTGGTTGTAGATTGCTTGCCTAGTATATGTGACAGCCTGGGTCTTATCTCCACTGCTTGATGATGACAAGGTCCGTTTCAGTGTGACTCCAAAATCCCAGGCATCGCTTACTGACCTTTTACTGAGTCCTAAGTGACCACTGGTCTCCATGCTAAGTAGAACTAAAAGATCCCCTTAGGAAGAATAGCTCCTTGGGGAAGGCCAAAATCTACCTGAGCTGGGCAACATGCCAAGAGAAAGGAAGAGCGCTCAGGAAAGACAAGAAATGCTTGGGCTGGCCAAAGGATGAAAGAGAAATGAGACCATATTGGTGAAAGAAACTCATAGGAAATGCATGTTGCATGTCTTCATTTTGTTTTGTTTTGCAAGTTTTGTTCCACTGAAATTATGACGAGTTCTCTGTTACATTTATCTGGCAATCAAACGACTGGAAAAGATTATTTTGCGAGGATACACTGAACATCTAAGCTGAGTGCAGCTATCAATAGTTGGTTTTTGTCTGTTCAGAAACAAAATATGTTGAAATTCAAGAACTGAGCGTGAATGGCTATCTGTGTGGCTCTTAGCTGACCTCCATGCGGTCACAAACCAAAGGTCCACGTGATGCCCTGCCCCACCGTCTTCCCAGTTGGGAGAAACACAAGGACATGCCATCTCTCAACTGCTCTCTGAGTTTTTCTGACTCTGTAAGAACAAACAATAGAACATAAGTGTTCTCTTTCTATAATGAGAAAACACTCTTCATTTGAAGTTTCTTCAGGACCTTAAACTGCTGTGTTCTTGTTGTTCGTTAGTTTGTATTTAATCGTGCTGACCTTATCAACAGCCTTTCTGAAAATGAGTTTACCGTTCAGGAAAATCTCCACCCTACTGTATTCGTGGTAAAAGTTACGACTTCAGTCTGTTCTCGAAGAAAAACAAGCAGCAGGCTAGGGAGCTAGCTCAGGTGGTAAAGTTCTCTTCTATGAAAGCGTGATGCACCGGCGTGCGGAACCCAGAAACCACACAAAAGCCAAGCAGGTGGGATGCACCAGCATGCCCAGCACTGACGGCAGAGACGGGAGTGGAAAGGAAACGCTGGTTAGCCTGCAAGTCTGGCTGGAACCACAAGCTCCAGGTTTAGCGGGAGATCTTGTCTCAAAAGTAAGGTGGAGAGCCAGAGAGGAAGGCACCTGAAGTTGACCTCTGACCTCTACACATGAATATGAGCAAACCCCACACTGAGACAGGAAGAAAGAAAGAAAGGAAGAAAGAAAGAAAGAAAGAAAGAAAGAAAGAAAGAAAGAAAGAAAGAAAGAGAAAGAAAGAAAGAAGAAAGAAAGAAAGGAGGGAGGGAGGGAGGGAAGGAAGGAAAGGAAGGAAGGAAGGAAAGAAGGAAGGAAGGAAAGAAGGAAGGAAGGAAGGAAGGAAGGAAGGAAGGAAGGAAGGAAGACAAGTTGCTTTGCAAGTTAGATTAGGATTTTTTAAAATAAACACAAAAAATGGCATAATGGCACACACCTGTAATGCTAACAGATAGAATCAGGATGATCAGAAGTTCAAGGCTACTCTCTGCCACATCATGAATTTAAACATAGTCTCTGTCTCAAAATTAATAATAGATAATATGCGTTATGAAGGGTAGATATGCAGATATAAATATATGTGATCTGTAGATAGATAGACAGATCATAACACATGCGGGCATGCATAGATGGTAGATAGATGATAGATACTACAGGAAATATATTCCAAAGAAAGGAATCCTTGAGACTCTGGCATAAGGACTATGTTCCTTTAAAGATGTCTGCTGTTAGGTGTCTTGAGTGTCACATTCTGAAGTTAATTAAAGCTAGGTTATAAAAAAAGAAAAGAACACGAGGACACTTTTATAGAATAACTAATCAAGGATCAGGTGGCCATCTAGCATTCACCATATGCTCAAACCCATTCAGAGTTTGCCCAAGGCCAGGACAGTCTGTCTCTGGCTGTACATAGGTGTGTGCCCAACTTCATTTGCACCAGTTTTTTTTTTTTTTCCTTAAACTCTGAACAAATTTCTTGTAGGCCTAAGTCCTGACGTACTGTATTATGTGCTTCATAGACTTCTGTGGGATAGCTCAGGGCGGAGCCAGCATTTATTGTCCCTATGTTGTACTCTATCACCCAGATTCCTCACCTGCTCCACTCTTTGACCCTGGAGAGAATGGAAGGCCTGGGGTGGCAGGGATAGGGTTCTTGCCATGCACCCCTGCTCTTCAGTAGCCTCAGAAGTCAGTACCTCCATGTTCAGCCACACAGTCAGTTCTTAAGGGGAAAAAAATACTTCCCTTTGAGTTGGGACCCTCATGAGATTGCTGGTTTGAGACTCTCCCCATCTTGAGTAAGTTTGTCTTGGGGGTGCTCTGAACTCCTCTCTTGGTTTCACCTCTCCTCCCAAAATCTCTTAGTGGAGCAAGAGCTCCCCAGGCTGCTTGTGTTCAGAACAGGAGATGATCCCAGGCTACTAGGAGAAAAGAAAATCTTGGCTGCCTCTGTGCTCTAAGCCGAGCAGTTTTCCCAAGGTTCCTCGGGACGAAGCAGCCTAGATCTGGAAGCTCCTCATGTCCTGGCAGGGAAGAGCATGCATCTCTGTACCTCCGCATCTCTGCATCTCTGAATCTCCACATCTCTGTACCTCCACACCCCCCACACCTCCGCAACTCTGCACCTTCGCACCTCAAAACCTCTGCACCTCTGCACTTCTGCATTTCTTATCTCTGCATTTCTGCAGGTGACAGGGAGCCCCAGCATGAATATGAGATGTCTCAACCAAGGGACCGTAGCCCCAGCTTCACCATTAATGTTCGTGGTCCTTATGGTTAGCCCCCAGCATCGTCTTGCGAGGTAATTTCAGGGGCAATTCCAGCAAGGGAGTCTTCTTTGGACATCCTCCTCTTCCTGGCCTCTACTTCCAAAGAGCCAGGGTGAGAATGCGCTGAGTGTCTGAATGGACAGGACCAGACTTGTTGAAACCACATCATCTTCTCATGCCTGGCCATAAGCAGGACTGGTTTGATCCATTGCAGGGACTGCTTTTGGTTGGCAGGACTGAGCCTTCCCCGAGAACTCTAAAATGATATCTGACTTTACATCTGTGGGTGAGGGATAACACACCCAGCTTGCAGCAGGGTGAGAGGCTTATTTATTCTGCAAGGCTCTGACACAGACTCAAGATACCCATATCTAGCAAAGCTGTCTGCTGTGCTCTGGCTATGGTTTGAGTGGGTTCCTGTGTTGGAGCTTTGGACCCTGGCCGGGAGCAATGTGAAGCTTTAGGAACTGGGGCTTAGTCATGGAGGACTTTCTCACAGAAGAAATTGACAAAGTTCTGTGGGACCCTCGTTAGTTCCTCTGAGAATGGGTTGTTGGAACAGATCAAAACTGGCCCCTCACTGTCACTGACTTCCTATTTCACGGTTTGGCCCCTTCTTAGACACACTGTTGTGATTATACAGTCTGACATGTGAGAGAGCCAAGAGAGCCCCAAACAAGGGCTGATAACCTAGGGCTGATCACTAGCTCCGCAACCAAGCTAAGTAAACTTTGTTCCTTTGTACATTTCCTGGGATCATCAACATCATTTTAAAAATTTGGGAAAAGACTAACGTGGGCCTTATAAATGTAATTTCTCTCATCATGCCCAAAGAATGGCACAGGCTAAGCAAGGATTTTGAAAGTGAGAGCTGGGTAAAACCACCTGAGAAAAGCTGATCCTATTCAGGGTGAAAGGCGGGCTTCAGGAGTTTAGGATTCCTTCAGCGTGTAGGGCAAGCTCAAATCCAGTCCGAGCAGGATCAAGGTCCCAAGCAGACAACTCAAGTGAGGGTTGAGGGTATCAAGGTTGTATTTAAGGACTCTGCAGGCAGTAAGACACCGTGTGTGGGAGGCTGGAGAGATGGCTCAGCATTTAGAGTATGCATTGCTCGTGCAGAATGAGAGTTTTGTTCCTGGCACTCTTGTCAGGTAGCTCCCTAGCACCTGTGACTCCAGTTCCAAGGAATCCTCCTGACCTCTGAAGGCACAAGGAAGGCCTGCACATAGTGAGCACACATATACGCAGATGAAACACCCAGACATATGAAAATAAAATCAATACTTTTCAAAAGCCATTTTAAGAGATCTCGAATGAGAAGGTAAGATGTGGTAGAAGGCTAAATAAGGATCTGTTTGTTCCAGTGCCAGATCTGGGGGTGGGGAGTGGACACATTAGCATCAGTGGGCAAGGAAGCACACCCACCTGTTGGCTAGGCTTACATTAGCCACAGCACTGATGAGATCTGGGCTCTGAAGGTCTGGGACCAGTCTCTCAGGCTGAGTAGCTGCATGCAAGAGATGAGGAAAGGGCCAGCACGGCATTACCGACTGAGTCTATCCATTGTGTGTGAGTCTTGGCTCCTCACTCATATGAGGGAGTACATCAGTCTTGGCTAATTCCACCCTCAGTGACAGCAACACGACTCCAGGTCTAAAGTAATAAGGAATGTGCAGAATCACAGCAAAGGGCGGGAGGCAAACCTTAGGAAGGAATAGACCCGGGGACTCACAGTGCAATTCAGGATCCTTCCTTCCTCGTTTCCTCTCTCCTCTGTGGCAGTTTGCAATCAGTGACAGCTGCTCAACCCACACAGTAAGAAGAAAGCTGCCAGTTCCTCTGGCTTCACAGCTGCAGTCCTTTACTTCCTCTGCCAATGAAGAGGCCTTCCCGCAATTTCTGAAATCAAGGTTTGATTTGATCTCAAAACCTCTCCTTGTACCTGGGGGAATGAGGTACTCTGGCTGGTCACACTCATCACAATGAACATGCCCAGCCATTAATATGGATTCTCTATGGAAGACAGTTGTACGATCACAACTGTATAAGGAGGCCTGGGTGGTGGGCAGGAGGAAACAGGAAGTGCTTACTATTCTGCTGAGCAAAGTGTATCTGGCTTGATTTGGAGCAGGAACAAGCTTGCAGTGGAGCCATGAGAACAGGTGCTTGCTGAGGTCAGAATAGGGCATTAGATGCCCTAGAGCTGGAGTTGCAGGCGTTAGGGAGCCACCTGAAGTGGGTGCTCGGAGCAGAACTTGGTGCCCTTAATTGCTGAGCCATTGCTGAGCCATTTCTCCACCCGACTCTTATACAGTCCTATCCTTGTTTACTTCCAAAGTTTCCTCAAGTGCTTTTCTTAAAGATCATGTTATTGGATATTGCTTAGTAAGTCAGGCTGTGTAATTAGGGAGAAGTACATCATCTCCTCTGCAGGTATGGAAACGTGAAACTAAACCAGGGGCTGGAGCGATGGCTCAATTAGGAGCTTTGGCTGCTCTTCCAGAGGACCTGGATTTGATTCTCAGCACCCACAGGGTGGCTCACAACAGTCTGTAACTCCAGGTCCAGGGGATCTGACACCCTTTTCTAACTCAGGCACCAAGCACACACAAATGTGGTGCAGAGACGAGCATGCAGGCAGAACACCCATACACTAAAAGTGGGTGAATCACTTTTAAAAAGTAATTCAGATTGTTGGTAGGTTGAACACTGTCCTCAACCCACTGTGTATTTTATCCCTGCATAATTAATTTGACAAGTATGCCAGGATGTTGCAGAAAGTTTTGATTACTTCTTAAATAATAGAGAGGACCATCCAATGGGATGATCAAATGATAGACAAATTCTTTGAAGGAATAGTTCAAGGACAACATTACTGGTCAGGACAGCCATATAGAGAGATGTGTTTTTGCAGCCTCAAACCTATATTTAAAATCCGATAGGAATAACAGGGTATTTAGTGAGCACCTGTCATTATTTATTTTCTATCTACGTGCAGTTTTAAGTTACATAGAGTACTTATGAAAATCCTATCCCAGAATTATTAAGCAAGAAAAAACCCAAACACTTATCGAAATGCAGCCTTGAAATAAAGGGGTATTTTGGGGGCGTGCCTTGGCTTTCCAAGTGCGGGGACTGAAGGCGTGCCCACCACCACCCCTCTTCCAATAACATAAAAGCACTCAGTGAGGCTCTGACACCAAACAAATGTAAGATCCTAGAAGAGCCGGGTGGAGAAATGGCTCAGCAGTTCAGAGCACCAAGTTCTAGTCCCAGCAGCCACTGCCAGTGTCTAACTCAGCGACTCCAGCTCTAGGCGATCTAATCTGGCAGTCCTCTGGCAAATGATTAAGGCTAGCAACCAACACAGTCAGCAGGCAGTCTTTTCTCTTGGCGGTGGGATGTCAGGACCAACCGCAACTCTGTCCCCTCTGGACAGTTGAGAAACCCACACCCTCATCCTCACACGCCTGCAGGCTGGTGGCTAGCACGTCTCCCACGGCTAGGACAGAGTCTTAGAAACACAGCTGGTCAACAGAGAGGGGGGCTTCTTGAGGGAGCCCAGGCTGTAGCCAGCTCATAAAGGACAGAGATCATCTCATAGATCTCATGATCTCATCAGATCATTCCATCTGCGGACACCTCCCAGTTCCCTTCTGGGAAGGGGCAGTGGGCACACCTATGGCAGAGGGTCCTGCCTCTGCCACTCTTGTCATAGTTATGACCACATAACGGGTGCGCTTACAATTCTGCAGCTATATTAAAGTGTTGACAAACAGGTGCTCAAGCTTTGTGAATATTTCCATCTTTGAGTAACATTAAAGATAACCATGTTGTGTAAATGATAGAGTGAGCCGTTGGATGCACAATGTCCTAGCTTGCTTTCCGTTGCTGTGACAAACAACAAGACCAGAAAGCATCTAGGGCTCACCACCCTTGCTTCACCGGCTTGCTTCCTTGGCTTGCTCAGCCTGCTTTCTTATACAACCCAGGACCTCCTACCCAAAGGTAGCTCCGCCCATGGTGGGCTGGGCCCTCCCACACTGAGGATTACTCAAGAAAAATGAATGCCCCACAAATGTGCCCACAGGCCAATCGGATGGATGCCATCCCTCAACTCAGGTCCTCACTCCCAAGTAAGTTTCGTTTGTCCGAAGGTGACAACTAACCAATGTATGTAGCTACCTTTACTTTTCTTCTTTGAACAAGGAGCTTCAGGTGGTAGAAGTTTCTAGAACAGAGTTTCCTGTTATTTATTTCCCTATAATTCTACAACATTAAAATTCAGTTATTTTTAAGGCAAAACAGGCCACTTCGGGAACTTTAACTCACGGTGTTCTCTGTTTGCAGATGTTGGGTCTGAGAGCTGCCATGTGGCTGTTTCGAGTGGCAGGACCTTTAATGACACGAATGCCACCCTCCTCACTTCTGCAGGGCTCCCAGCTTAGCAACGACCATCCCTGATTTCTTTTTCAGCAGAGAGGAACCAAGTCCCAGGTTCAGTTCCTGGCTCCTACACTGGATGGCCTCAATGGAACTCCACGGCATCTCACATCTCTCCTAACCTCTAAGGGCACACACAGACACAGACATACACACACATACACACACAGACACACACACACACACACACACATTCATGCAGACATACAGACACACACAACTAAAGGTGACAAAGCTTTAAAATTTGCAAATGGCGTCTCCAGATGACTCAGAGGGTAACAGGAAAAAGCAGTCACGGCTGGAGCCTGTCTTAGAACATTTCCTCATGGCATTTAACATTCAAAAGGACCATAAGCTCCTCATCACTCCCTTCACAGAACAGCCCACCACACAGGCAGATGCGCTGTGGAGGTTAAGCCTCACTGTCCACTCGGTTGAGTCTATAGGGAGGTGATGGTTAGGCACATCTCTGAGCACGCCTGTGAGGATCTACGAAGGATGAGCTGAGGGCATCAGCCGACCCTGGGTGTGGATGTCTTCATCCCTGGGGCCCGGATGGAATAAAAAATGGGAGTGGAGTCACAGCGTCCCCTTGCTCCACCTTCTGCCTGCCGTGGAGGCTGTAACCAACCACCTCCTGTTCTGGCTGACAGAGCCACAAGCTGTTCCTGCTGCCACATGCTCCCACCACAATGGACTCATTCCCTTAAGCAATGAGGCAGAATAAACTCCTCCTCCCTAAAGTCGCTTTAGCAGGCATTTCATCAGAGCAAAAGAACTAACACATAGGTATGGACAAGTCATATTATTATTGTATAAAAATATTATAGTCTTTCAATTAAACTGGGATCAGAGAGATGGGCTGACATGTCCCGAGAGTTCCTCTAGATCATTACAGCATTTTCCGAGCAAAGCTTCTATGTCGTTCGAAACGCACAACAAGACTTCCAGAACTAATATCTAAGTGTAGAGTCCTGGTCTCCCCAGCCTGTATAGCCTATAAGAACATTAATTGAGACCCTAAAAAGAAAGATCCCTGGGTGGAAGTTAAGCAGACTTGACCTGTGGTATAAGGGGAGCAGTAGATGACCCCCCGGGAAACTTCACACTAGCACCATCACCTGGCAACATAGGAAATCCACTCTTGTCTGAGAAGTCTGGAGCATTTCCATTGGAGATGAAGGCACAGTTCATCGGAGCCTTTATCTGCCTCCCCCACGTTATCCGCCTTCCCTCACATTTGCTATGTAGTTTTATCTATGCAGTTTATTCCAGACTCTGGGAATATATGAAGAGATCCCAGGGCACTCTTACTGAGATGTAGGGACACATGGGGGCTTCTCCAGCACTAAGGGCCAGTGAGTACCGTAAATCCCCCAAGAGCAGGTGAGCTCTGCAGAAATGCCCTCTGGCTATGGCAGGCAGCAGGGTGGACCTCTGCTATCCTGGTACTGGGGCATACTGTAAGGACTTTTGACATTCTGAACCTTATACACCATGCTTTTCTGGTGTTTTCTTTCTTTTTTTCACTCCCTCTTTTTCTTTGTTTGCAATGAACGTACATTCTTAGGTACCGCAAAACAAAACCTTAATTGCCAAGAACAAACAAAAAGAAGATGGGGTCACTGGTAAGTGCCCCCCAGGGACAGAATCAATTGATTGTGAGTGTAGCACAGGGAGGTTTCCCTGCCTCTTCCTCTCAGAGATTGACAAGTTTCTTTCTGTAAGAAGCCAGAGCCTAGGTATTTAAGCTTTGCAAGTCATGTAACCTGGATCAGAATTCCTCAGCTCTGACGCATCAGGAGAAAGCAACTTAGAAACTACCCAAGTGAATGAACTTGTCGTACATTTGCCATGTAAACCAAAGCTTGGTAACCCTTACTCTACCTGAAAGCCACAGGCAACACTTCAAGCTCTGCAAGACAGGTGCATTATTTCATTTTATCTCCCTAGCAATCCAATGACGTGGGTACTTTTATTTTCATTCCCCTCTGTCTTCTTGTGTTTTCATGTAGTTTGTGCTGCTGCAACAAAATACTAGAGGCTGGATCCCTTTAAAAAAAAAAAAGGTTTATTAGTAGAGAATTGAGAAGATGGCTCAGTCAATAAAATGCTTGCTGTAACAAACCTGAATTTCGGATCCCCAGAACCTACATTAAAAATTCAGATGTCAATGTCCATATTGCCTGTAATCTCAGCCCTAAGGAGACAGAGACAGGCAGATTCCTGTGGCTTGATAGCCAGCTAGTGTAGCCAAACTGGTAACCAGCAGGTTCAAATGAGACTCTGGTCTCAAAAAAAAAAAAAAAAAAAAGATGGAGAAGCAATCAAGGAAGACACTGCCAATGTGTGGCCTTTACACGCCCCCCCCCCCCCACACACACACACACAAAGACAGGTTTATGGGTCTCAAACCTCTGGTTTCTGGAACTCTCAAACAGCCTTGTGTAGATGCCCACTGAGGGCCTTCCATGGCCGCATCACAACCCGGGAGAGAATCAGAGAGGGAGCGATGATGAGCAGAAAGGGCACAGGACAAGCAAAAAAGTGGGGAAAGGCCCAACCCACTCGTATCACAACCACCCTCAAGGGAACTGATCCACTCCGGAGAGAGCTGTGTTAGTCCCTTCCCCAGAACTGTGTTCACGTGGCCGAATGTCATGCCACTGACTCATCTCCTAAAGAGATCTCTCTAAGCCACCACACCAGCAACCAAGCCCACAGACCTCTGAAGTACAAGCAACATCAGCGTTTCTGCCATATGTCAAGTTGTCATCCTTAACTTGGTCAGAGAAAGACGCTTCCTACAACCTATCTGGAGATGAGCCTGGACTTGATCACAGGTTGGCTGTTGGGGAGGGGGACAATGAAGCAATGGACAGGCATAAAGTGAGGGAGCGGGGGGAAGACGCTGGGAGATGGAGTAAAAGTTGTCACTGTTTGGCAGATGCTTACTTCTCCTGAGCTGGGCCTGAGCTGTACCCTTGAAACTGGTGGGTGGCATAAAGTCAGCTGTACATACTCGCAATCCTATAAGCAGGCAGGCTGGCATGTCTCTCTGACTGGCACTGTCTTCTTACCAGAGGCTGTGGCTACTGGGAAAATTGAGATGCATAGGGGTAATAAAAAATAGTTTAGGACTGAGCAGTGGCTTGAAAGCTTACAGATTTTCTTTTGATTCTTGTCTATTCCTCCCCTCCGTCCATCTTCTTTGGAGAGCTTTTTCCCAACTCGTCTTCCAAGGTCTCTTTCAAATGCTTCCATTTCTGCTCGAGTTAAGATAAGCCTCCCTCACATTTGTGTAAAAATCACCACCCCCAGCTCAGTGTTACTGGGAAAGGCCTGGAACCTTTAGGGGTGTCACCTCCTGTGAGATGTTTAGGTCACTGGGATTGTGGCCTTGAAGGGCCTCGGGGTCTTCTTTCTTTTTTGCTTCTAGACAATACACAAGCAATTTGCTATGCTATACAGAAAGATCAAAAGGAACTGGACTAGAACCTTCAAGACGATGAGTCAAAATAAATGGGGCTTATTGTTTTGTTTCATTACTAGGGACCAAACCCAGGGCTTCATGCATGATGTCAAATACAGTTCCACTGAATTACTCCCCCAGCTACACAAGGACACTTAGCAAGTACCGTGGTGCATACGAATAATCCTGGCACTCTGTAGGCTTAGGCGGGAGGGTTGGGAGGTTAAAAGTAGCCTAGGCAACACAGTGCAGAAACAAAAATATAACGAACTGGATGTCTTCTCTTTATAGGTTAGTTATCTCAGGGAAGACAAAGCTGAGAAATACAGCTTCCACAACCTTTCCCCAATGGCACGGGCCAGAACTAATGTTCCTCTTATTTATATTGGGATCTTCCTGTGACCCTGTTGCCTAGACAATACGGTACTGCTTACTATGAATTAAATCCAGTGGCTTGAACACGCTTATAGACACTACCATGGAACAACTCTGTGGTTTCCAGTGTCTGTAATTACACATGCAGCAGAGGCTAAAGGTGGAGACTTACCACGGGTGACCTCTGGAAACCGTTGCTGATCACATCTCACCTAACAACAGCATCGAGTTTCCTTTTACACCTCAACAGTACCAACTGGAACAGCACTGGACACCACTAAAAATATGCTTACATTTCCTGAAAAACATAAATTAAAAAAAAAAAAGTTTGACAGCTCTGCTTGGTGGTGCACATCTGTAAAGCCAACACTTAAAAGACAGAGGCAACCAGGCAGAGTGCTGCACTCTGGAGGCAGAGGCAGGCAGATCTCTGTGAGTTCCAGGCTGCCGGGTCTACAGAGCAAGCTCCAGGACAGCCAGAGCTACGTAATGAAAACAAAACAAAAACGAAAGACTGAGGCAGGAGGATTGCCCCAAAAAGGAGGGCCAGCCTAAGCTACAGAGTGAAAGATCCTGCTCAAATACAATAATACAAAAACATTCCCTTAAGGAAAGAAAAGATTCTATTTCAAATGAAAATGCTGAACGAGTAAACCGTGGCTCTCCTCTACATTTCTTATTCCCAGTAACTGAATGAGTGTCCAGGATGTGAATGGCAAGGGGTATTGCAGCAACACCGGCCATAGGTTACATTGCAGGCTCTGAAAGTGCTTTATGACTCAGGACTTCCTTGTGTTATCTGGGCTGCAAGCTCTCCGTGCAGGCACAGCTTGCTGTAACACAAATAAGTCTTACTACCACTTGCTCACTGGCCCCTGTTTTGTAAAATTGGCATTGAGAGCTCCAGTCCCCAGCTGGGGTACCTTGCTCAGAATACCACTCAAGCAACCAAAATCTCTAAGTCCAGTTGGTGTGCAAAGTGTGTAGCCATGGCTGTTTCCATTCTGCAGTGAGCCCTGAGCAGCGCTACAGACTCTGGCAGCCTGAGTCCCAAGTCTACCAAACCGCTGGCCGTAGGGCTCTGAGAGATGTATTTAACCCACCCTGGTCTTCCAAAATAGAGGGGACTGGGGCTCAGAAGGCGGCCCAGTCAGCTAGGTATTCTGTGTGAGCATGAGGACCTGAGCCTGGTTCCCAGCGCCCATGCAAAAAGCTGGGTACGGTGTGCACCTGTAGGCCCAACCCTGGGAAGGCAGAGGCAGGAGGACACTAGAGCTGGCTGGTCAGCCAATCTAGCCAAAGTGGTGATTTCAGGTTCAGTAAAGAGACCAGGCCTCAAAGCATAAGGTGGAAAAGCAACTGAGGAAGACGCGCCACATGGGCCTCTGACCTCCATACACACATGTGTACAAACATGAGTACCACACACACACACACACACACACACACACACACACACACCACACAAATTGAGGAAATAGTACCTAGATTATAAGGATAGTATGAGGACTAAATGCATGGTATCCAGGTACTCAACTAATAAATATGTACTTTTTGAGTGTCATGTATGTGACATTTAGTGTGTTGCAGTTACTTGTCTCATTGCTGTAGTAAAATGCCCTAACAAAGGCAATTTAAAGAAGGAAGGGTTTGTGCTGGCCTACAGTTCACGGAGATGTAATCCATGGCAGCAGGAAGGCTGGCTGGTCATGTTGCACCCACAGTCAGGAAGCCCACATCGGGAAATGTTGCTGTACTGCTTCTGCCTCTTTATGCAGACCAGGGAATGACACCAGCTGGCTTAGGTGGGTCTTCCTACCTCAATTAACCAAGATAATCCCTCATAGGTATGATTTCTCACAGGTGTGATCCCTCACAGGTATTCCTGGAGGCATGTCTCCTAGGTGACTCCAGATCCTGTCTAGTTGGAGATCAGCACTAACCATCACTCAGTATTTTCAGCGCTAGGGAAAACAGCCATAAAGAAAATGAGATTAAGAAACTGCATTCATAGAGGTTACATTCCAGTCAGCAAGTCAGGTGATAAACAAGGAAACACTCATACAAAATGCCCTTTGTTGGTACAGGGAAGAAACATTAAAGAGCTAGGAGTTGGGGAATGATAGGCCATGCAGGAACTTGAGTCATAAGGGTGATACCTGACCCTTGGAATTCCTTCTGTTGTGTAAGGAAGCATTTAATAAAGTTGGTGTTGTTGGTATTAATTAGATTTGTGTTTGCCAAATCTGCTCTTGAACACTTCCAAGAACAATTGGACAAGGCTGAGATTCTGCTGGGAACATTATAATCATTGTTTTGTTTTGTTTTTCAAGGCAGGGTTTCTCTGTTATAGCCCTGGTTATCTTGGAACTAGATATGTAGACCAGGCTGGCCTTGAACTCAACAACCCACCTGCCTCTGCCTCCTGAGTGCTGGGATTAAAGGTGTGCTCCACCATGCCTGGCTCTATAATCATTGTAAAACCCAACCCCAGCCGTGACATTTGCTTTGGCTACTTGTAAGAAATGTTCCCTTCTCCTGCCCCAGCCCTACCCTTTCCTCCAAGCTTTTGGCCTCTCTGTATAAATATCACTCTCCCTTGGAACTAGCTTGGAATATGTTATACTTCATCTTCCAAGATGTGTTAGATGTGTCCCACACCTCCATATGTTGGATGCTTGATGCCTAGGGTTGGGTGTTAAGAGGTGGTGGAACCTTTAAGAAATGAGGACCTGCGAGAGGGCAATAACTCTCTGAGGTTGTGGACTTTGGAATGGAAACAGGGCTCTCCTTTCAGGGTCCCTTGCTGGTTCTAAAGGAAGAGCTACTTTGAAAGAGCAAAATCAGCCCGCAGAGAGCCCTGCTCTCTGACTTCCTCTTCCAACAGGTGACTTCTCCCTGCTTCGGTGGCTACCGGCATTGTGACGCCATCCATCGTGAGGTTATACTGCTCGAGCCCTTGCTAAAACCAGCAACATGCTGTTTAGATTCTGATTCCCAAAACTGGGAACCAAAACTCTTTATAAATTCAGCCTCGGGTATTTTGTTATAGCAATGGAAGATGGATTAACACATCTCCGCAGCACTTGTCTTTTCTTCACAGTATTCATGTCCTATGTAATTGTGGTCTAATTTATTCATTTCTAAGATTCTGATCCCTCACCAGATGGTACATTCCATGAACATGAGAATGATCTCTGCCTGTTTTGTCCTGTCTGTACCCACTCCTCGTCTGGCTTGTATATGGGTCAGCACTTAGAGGTGGCTCTTCAGCTGTGCCTGTGGTTAGGTAAAAGTTATCAAGGTCCCTGCGTGTCAGTATCCTTATGATGTACCACTTCATAGTTTTGTTCAACATGATTTGAGTTTCCCATCATGGGAACGGCAGACAAAGATCAAGGCTAAGCTCTACACCCAGCTGTCTTTGGAGAAACAGATTGCTACCGGCCAGAGTAAAGAGCCAAGCTTACCAGCCTAGGAAAACCGCAGGGAGGGAAGGAGAAGAATAGCCCAGGGGTAATTTGATCTCTTGCATAGGCAATTTGTAGCCTAATTTTGTAAATTATCACAAACTCTTTACTTATGGGATATGCAAAAATGATGCTATAATGTTCCAGTTTTTAAAATCACATTTGTTTTATTAATTAATTAATTTGTGTGTGTGTGTGTGTGTGTGTGTGCGCGCGCGCGCGCATCAGAGGACAACTTGTGGAAGTTGGCTTTCTCCTTCCCCCTGAAGAGCCAACTCAGATTGTCAGGCGTGGCAGTAAGCGCGTGTTGCACGTACATGCACGCACAGGGAAAGAGCTTAGGGCAAAACTGCACTGATCATAGTAGGTCAAGAAGGCAAGCAGGCTAGGCATGTTGGCTTCTCCACCAAGCCAAGTTGCTGGGGAGGGACAGTAGCCAGGCCATCACCTCCTGGGGCGTGAAAACACGTGCATCGTAGAAATGAGGAGGAGAGCTAGCAGAACAGGGGCAGGGAGCCCATTCACACTGGAGACCTTGGCACCCACCCTGAGTGCGGTAGGATAATCGTCAGGGCCGGGAACTGAGCGGAGTGTGGAGGAGTGAGGGCTGTGATGAACAGAGCAGCTCTTCTCCTCCCTGCACACCTTTCAATGGAAACCTTGGTCGCCCCCGTCAGTAGGTGTTTTCCTGTTTATTATGACACAGACCGGGTAATTATAAACAATAATTTACTGGGCTTGAGGCTCTGAAGGCTGGGACAGCCACTATCAAGCCAGTGGCATCTGAGAGAGCCTTCCTTTTGCATGGAGGGGAGGCATCATGTGGGAAAGCGTACCCCAGAGATGGAAGAAGAGCAGGGGCCGTGCTCTCCCACATAACTCTCAGTCTTAACTCATGAAGAGAGTGTCCCTAAAACCCAATGACCACGTGGCAGTCCCGCTTCTCAGCACTTTGCATCAGGGATTATATTCTCAACATGAGTGTTGAGGGGACGTTCGGATCAGAGCAGTGGAGAAGCAGCAGCATGACACAGCTGTCACTCCAAGATGGTCACAGGTTCAGCTGCTGGATTCTCTATTGATGAGTAGCCTCTCTCTCTCTCTCTCTGACTCTCTCTCTCTCACACTCACATGCATGTGTGTGTGTGTACAAATAGGCTTGTATGCATGTAGAAATCAAAGGTTTGTGTTTTGATGTATCCCTCAAAATGCCATCCACCTTGTATGTAATCTATCTTGTGTTTTGTTTGATTGTTTTGTTGTTGTTGTTTTTTTTTTTCCTTTTTTGAAACAGGGTCTCTCACTTTTGCCTGGAAAATTCACTGATTCATCTCAACCTGTGGGTCACAATCTCTTTGGGGGTTGAATGGCCCTTTCACAGGGATTGCCTAAGACCATCAGCAAACATAGATATTTACATTAGGATTCATACCAGTAGCAAAATTACAGTTATGAAGTAGCAGCAACAATAACGTTCTGGTTGAGGGGTCACCGTAACTTGAGGAGCTGTATTAAAGGGTCACGGCATTAGGAAGGTTGAGAACCAGTGCTCTAGATTGACTCGCTAGTAAGGATCTGCCTTTCCCTGCTTCCAAAGCTCAGAAATTATAACTGGCTGCCATCACTCTCCTCTCCCTCTCTCTTGACTTAAATTCTGAGGATTAGACTGGACTCATACTTGTATAGCCACTACTGAGATGTCTTCTCAGCCCAGGATTTTATTTTCGTTTTGTAGGCTGTGGATGCCTCTGTCTCGGTCTCGGCCTCCATCAGCAGAACAAGCTGGCAGACATCTTTACCTGTTGTTGCTCTGGAGCTCCTAAGAGAAGGGCTTGGGAGAACACAGGATCAAGTCTGCGCACAGCCCGGGGCATTTGTTGAGGACAGAAAGGTGAAGGGGGAGCAGAGCTCAGGACGTGAGTCACCCTGGGAAAATAGCTGGAGCAAACACTGTGTGTACTCTCTGGGGGTTGAGGCCAGGAGGCAGGCTGACACCAGGGAGGAGAAGGCACTGTTAGTAGCTTTGTCATGGTTTCGCTACAGAAAAAGTCACTGAGGATCAGTGACCCTCCCCTCCTGGCTCGATCCTTCCATCCGAAGCACAGGCCTGCACTTTCCTCTCTGGATTGCTGCTGAACACTTCCTATAATTGGCTCACGGAAAATGAATAGCTGAAGGTATGCAGCTGGCCACGGCACGACCTCATATTTCAAAACCAGCCAGACCTCTTCATAAACACTCCTTCCCAGGGTGTGAAATCAATCATGTCACGGCTGGGACTCCTGCTGCACAGGGGACAGATGTCTCATCTTACTCCAGAAAAGTAACCAGTGAATTCCCTGAACCTCCCCGATTGCCATGGTACCCTGTACCGGCCAGCTTCCAGTGGGCCCTTCTCCAAGGCACTTCCTCTTGATTAGCAGCTTGCTCTGACAAGGATACAAAGACCCAGGATCCTGCGGGCAGAATGAGATGCATCAGCAGCCACCTCTTACAAGGGCAGCAGGTGAGTGACACTGGGCCTAGTGTTAATGGAACTGCAGAAAAAAAAAAAAAATCATGGGGACCCAGGGGCCACAGGCCCCATAAGATGCTTCCTGAGGTCCACAGGATGAGCTGTCTTGATCTTTGCTTTTCTTTGTGAGGTCAAAAACAAAGCTTGTCCCTAAGTGTAGTTTAGAGCCCTGTCTTACCCCAGAGCAATGCCCCAGGTTCTGAAGGAACACTGGGAGGAGAAAGGTCTCTCCTGGGTAAATATATCCGGGACGTTCCTTAATCTCATTTTAAGTTTTCCCCATAGAAGTGTGGTCCTGTGGAGGGTCACCATAAACGGAACAACAGGTCAACCAGGAAATGAGTGTCTCTGGAACATTCTATGGAACTATGTAAAAGGTCAACAGAGAAGAAAGCATATAGACTAGTGCCCCGGAAGGCCAGAGCTCTTAGCTTATCTAGAAGGGAGGCCCTGCTGTCTAACTCACAGGAGGATTTCAACATGGACTTTAAACATTGCTGAAATAATTATGGCCTTTAGGAGATATCAGATGAGGGGCTGGCGAGATGGCTTAGCAGGTAGCCACCTGCTGCCATGTCCGGAGCCCACATGACGGGAAGAAAAAAACAGACTCCCGAAACTCGTCCTCCAATCTCCGAATGTACAGAGGGTAACATTCAGGCTTGCCCCACTCCATGCACACAAGTAAAATTGATGTCAAGAGATGTTTATTTAAAGAAATACCTAATAATGGAGAGGACAGGATGAGCCAAAAAACTTTGACACACACAAAAAAAGGCATACATTTAAACAGGGCTGAAGGAAGATGCATAATTCCATTCCCATTTTCCTGCCTCTTTAATTAGATATTTTTAGTAATACAGAAAAGCCGAGAAAAATATAAAAAGTGAGTCCTCAGAAATTCTAAGGTGTGCCCTTTTTGCTTTATCTTTCCCCTGAAATACTTTGTTGTTAGTTTTCTGTTACTATAACAAAATATCCAAGAGAAACAACTATAAAGAGAAAAGGTTTGTGTGGGCTCAACATCTTTGGAGTTCCAGTTTGTGATGGATTTGACCCTGTTGCTCTGTGCCTGGGGTGGGCAGCCCATCCTGATGTGAGATACGTGAAAGAAAAGAAAAAAGGAATGAAAAGGAGTGGGCTCCAAACAAGAGCAGATTTTAAAGAAAAATCCCACTGATTCCATGGTTCCCATCCATAAATATTTCAGAATGTACGCAATATGAGATACACACTTGTATAAACCTTAAAAAAAAAAAAGACAGAAAGAAAGGGGGGAACCCCAAAATTTTAAAAAGAATCTTTCGTCTGAAACAGAATGGAAAGGAAAAGCAAAGGGTGGGTGCAGCCTTAGGGAGGCCATGCCTGGAAGCTTTGGTTTGTGGCCCTTAGGAGCTGCCCTTCTCCAACTTTGGGAAGCCTGGGGAGGGTCTCTGACTTCACTTCCTCCCCAGGCTTCTGTGAGAGGCTTTGTTGAGGAATCTCTTAACTGGATTCCCCTTTTGTGCAGTAGCTAGCCGGAACTGGTTTTTCACTGCTGTGGCCAAGGGAGCTTTCACTGCAGCTGTCATCACACCGTGGTCTACCATCCACGGGTAAGCCCAGTGCTCTCCTTCCCAGTGGAGAAAAGCTGTCAGACCCAGCCAGGCGGGGCAAGCCCACCGTCGCCCTGGAAACCAGCTCGGCCCTGGCTTCATCCTTTCTTCTCTCACTTAATATCTTGAGGCCTTCGGTTTCCTCACCTGTAAGGGAGAAATAATAAACTCAGCCCGAACTGAGTGACGGTGAGGTCACGCTGTGGGGAAGTGCTTTGTAAGCAGAAACTGCTCACAATGAAAGGTCTTACTGTCTTTTCTAGCTGGGATTCCATTCTGCCTCCCTCAGCGTTTGGCCTGGGAAGTGTGTGGGGGCACAGTGGTTCTGAGCTGCCTACTTGTTTGTTTACATTTTCACCACTAGTTTTCGATTAGTGCCTCCTTTGGAGATTCATTGTCCACTAGAAGTTATCAGAAAGCCAAACCGATTCTTGTCTCTGGAACTGAGTTCTTCTCCATCTGGCTCCTTGGGTGCCCAGGATGTTGACCAGGATGTACCTATCCCTCTGATGATGGCGTGGAGGAAGTGGCCTGATTCATCCACTCACCCTACTGCTTAAGGGGCCTGGGGGTTTCGGAGTGGTGGAACGAGCAGGAGAAATACGTCACTGTGAACCTCAGCAAGGCTCAGCTGTCCACCTGGGAGGTCGCCGTGTTGGCAAGAAGCGTGTGGGTGTCCTGGTGCCTGAGTCATGGGTAGCTTACACTTTCCCATGACTTCAAAGCTCAACATGCACAGGACACGGCTCCCTGTTCGGTGCCCTTAGGCTACTCTGGAGAGGGCGAAGTGAGGTACCCAAGATAGAAGTTGGCTGAGTGGATAAACCCGCACCCGAGGACACTCATCTAGTTGAGCAGACTGGGACATCAGCTCATGGCATGACTACTAAGGAACCTGAGCGGGGTTGGGGGAAGGCATTACATCATCACTCTTATTGTTATTCACTTATCAGATGATTATTAATTATACTTCAGTGAAAGGCTTGCACTCATTATGAGCATGAGCTCATTAGGCTGTACAAGGCCCAGAGGAGGACAAGGACCAGCCGACAGCAGTTCTCTCTTGAGCAAGCTTGAGGCTCGGGAAGCCTGCCATCTGGCCACCTGCCTTTCTCTGTCTGGCCAGCGGCTACTTCTCTTTTTGGGTAAGAAGGCAATTCAGCCCATGTATAGTGGACAAGGCACATCTCCCACCCTGATAGCTGGAGTTTGCAGCTCTTCCTTTAGGTTCATGGGCTCAAAAAAGATCAAAGAAGAAGGAAGAGAGCATCATGGGAGTCCAAGGAGCAGCAGTAGGTAGGTGAGTGTTATTTTTCTAATTTATTTTTTTTATTATATTTGTGTTTATTTGCTATGTACACGCGTGTGCATGTTCGTGTGTGTGCCTGTGTGTGTGCATGAGTGTGGAGGTCAGACATCAGTGCTGGCAGCCATTTTGTAGTTACTATTCCCTTCGTTTTCTGAGACAGGGCCTCTTGCTGGAGCTCACCGATTCAACTAAGCTGGCTTGGCCAGCATGCCCCAGGCCTCTTTCCATCTCTACTTCTCTGCTGTTGCTGTGGTGACAAGTACACACGGCCACATCTGGCCTTTCATGTGGATGCTGGGCTGCTCAGGACCACCTCGAGTCCTCGAGCAGTGTTTCATGGGCTTCACCAACTGGGCCATCTCCCCAGAGCCAGGATATGAATTTTAATGGTGTCCCGTGGATAGTTGATATTTCTGACTGGCAGGGGCAATGGGGAAGGGGCTTGCTGAGGTCACAGAGCTGGCCTGGACTGAGACAGGAAGGGTGGGCAAGGTGCCCAAAGGCTCAGCTGCTGAGGGGGATTTTACAGATTGTCAGACCACAGTGGAAGGCAGATCGGAGCTAAGAGGATGATGGGTAGGTGATGGATGGGACCATGCCTTGACCTGCTTAGCTGTGCAAACCTCTTGCCTTGTATTTAAACCTAAATGTAAGGACCCAGTGTGTAAGATCTTCCTGTTAGGACCCTGAAGATGGACTTGGAGGTCGGGGGCGCTGGACCTCCATGTTCATCTTCCTGATGTGGCCACGCTGAATTCACCTTTTTGCTGCTTCTCACCATTGCTTGGGCTGTGGCACACAGAGAGCAGGTCTGCCTTGTTAGGGTTGCTGGGGTGGGGCTGGGACTCTAAACGTTCTAGTGGTGCCTTACTGAACAAGATGAGCAATCCCACAGCAGCCACACCAGCCTCACCACAAAGTTAATAAAACCTGAAGGCAGTGGAAAAGAAGCAAAGCAGAAACCTCAGGCAATAAGGGGCTTATCTCAAAAGAAATCAGAAGTTAGTTGAAAGCACTGCCTGCTGAAAGGCCCTTGAGAGAGGCAACCAAGTAAAGCCCCAGTTAGTTGCCCTGTGTTGGTGAGTCAGGGGCCTTGTCCTATCAAGGTCGGGCTTTGCTGTAGGGAGGTAGGGGGTCCCTACCTTCTTCCACACTCCTTACTCAGTGAGGCTTGTAGTGATGTAATCTTGGAGAGACAAATCCCAGTTTCCTCAGCTCTGGAGCTGATAAACACCAGCCCCCAAACCGGCACCACTCACAGGCCATGATTAGCATGCTCTGGAATCCAGTTAGCAATGTGGTCAAAGGCACAAGGACAAACTCATTTCCCAGTGCTATTGTGAGCAGCCGGAAGCACCTCTCGTTGGAGTTTAACCCAGCGCAATCAGCGTTATCTCCGTTCACGTCTTTATGGATTCAGCTAGACCACAGCAGCACCTGGCCAGCCTGACCTCTGTCTACTGCTGCTCAGAAGCCCCAGGCATGCCATTCATGGCAAATTCCAGAGAGGCAAGACTCAGCAAAAGGCACAGTGATGTACTTCTTACTGGTTAAGAATGGAAGGCTCTCATTCTCCCAAATTATGTGATTCAACATTGAAATGGTTGAGCTTTAAGAAAAAAAAAAATGCTAGTGGAAACAACTGACTTTTCTAATCAATGACACATGTACGTTAACAGGAATAGTCTCACACACACATACAAAGATAAAGATTTCATACAGAAAATTCAATTCAATGCATTGATGGTCCTCTGCGCATATAAGTGTAATATAGGTTTGCACAAATGCTTTCACTTACAATTGTTTGAATGAATTAAGTACATTAAAAATATAAATTTGAATCAAATATTTGTAGAAATCCATGCTCCCAAAATAGGTGAAGTTTGGATTTGGAACAGAGGAGAACAAGGAGAGGTAATTCAATGGTGAAGGAAAAGGTGTGAGGTCATAGAGGACTTTACATTTAACATTAGAGAGCTTGAATTGGCCAAAGGGACATAATCAGGATTGCATCTTAGAATAGTCACAGCTGCAGTGTGAATGATGGATCTGGGCAGGGTGAAGGGGAGGACGAGGAGGAGGGAGGCAGACCGATCATTAGGATGTGTCAAGACACTTGTAGGTGAGAGATGATGTAGCCAGAACTAAAGCCACAGCTCTGTAGCAGGAAAGTGAAAGGGTCAACCAAGAGAGGCAGAGGGGCCACAGGGTAAGGCTATTGATCAGATGGGCTGGAGGGACTGAGGACAAAGGAAAAGTGATGCCAGGGACAGTGAAGTCGATGGAGTTCCCCTTACCAGGGCAGGAGATGTTGACTAGGAGTGTAGGACACAGATGCTGAGCTAACACACCTTGAGTCTAGATTTGAACCCTTACAAAGAAGCTCAAGTCAAAAACACATTAACTCAGTACAGCACATAGTAACGGGTAAGCAGCTGGTGTGTGGTGGCACACGCCTTTAATCCCAGTGCTCTGGGAGGCAGAGGCAGTAGGAGTTCAAGGCCAGCCTGGTCTACAGGCTAGTCCTAGGGCAGCCAGGGTGAGGGAGAAAACCTGTCTGGAAAAACAAAGCAAAACAAACAAGCAAAAACAACACAAAACAAACAAACAAAAGTGAAAGAAAGAAAGAAACAGACCTGTTCTTCATTGGAGCCTACTGCGCTTGCCAACAACCAACCCAATTGTAAATGGGGCTATCAATGCTTTAAGGAAGGCATGCAGCTTTGGGAAAACAGGAGGAGATATCTGATGATATTCTATATTTCCTGGAGGATGAAAGTGACTGTTTAGGGAGTGGCTGGTTTCAGGGAGCTGGAAAGAGAAGAAAACATGCAGGATAACTCCAGCATGGAGTGCAGGAGAGGGATTTGACAGGAGGCTGCGAACACTGGAGAGACAACCCAGGCAGGTCAGGTGGGCGACATCTATTGGTTGGTAGATAGTGCCATGCACTCACCATATGGTAAGCTCTGTGTGTGTTGACTTCACAGGCTGTGTGCCCGCTGGATGAGGCGAGCCAGGAATCTTCATTTACAAGTTTGCTCCTGGAAAACATAGACAAAAAAAAAACCAAACCACAAAACAAGGAAAATGTCTTTATGTTGTCCTCAGCTACAAAGTGTTCTTGGAAACCTAATAAAATTGCATAGATCCTGCAGAGACAAGGTTTATAGAGCCAACTGAGAGACCAGTCTCAAATTCCATCCAGGAATAAGGATGAGGGCAATTTCCTCCTAAACTCCTGGCATCTTCACCAACCAAAGCATCAGAAAACACCCACCCCTTGGAATCGATTCTGGATTCTCCCGGGATTCCAGGCCAAGGTTCAATTAAGGCTACATTTGTCTTACACTGTATTACTTTTAGGACAACATTATTGTATTACATGTTTGAATTCCACTGAAGTTAGGTCGGCCGGTGAGAGAAATCAGAATATTAAATACCCAGTTTATTCGCCTCTTAAGGCACATTGCAATAACGGACTATTGCTGTTACCTTGGATGTGCAGTTGCTTCGTGCATTTGCATTCCCTGCCTGGCCTGCTTAGTCATTTGAACTTCTGTGATCTAAGTGTTTGGTTTTTGCAACCTTCCCAGGAGACCCACGAGAGAGTGGTATAAAGCTGCTGCCCTTGTCTGCGCCCAGGACTTGACATCTCGCAGTTTTAATGATTACTCATTCCCGCACGGACCATCTGGGATTATCAGGGTTACCTGGATTAGCAAGGTTACTAGCTTTATCCTTCTAGGAAACCTACAATCTTCTTGAGTACAGAGATCACAATATATATATTTATTTGTGTGTGTGCATGTGTATATATGTGTATATATATTTTTATATATATACACATGTATATATATGTATATGTATACATGTATACATGTATATACACGTGTATATATGTGTATATATATTTTTAAAAGAATTCATAGAATACCTGGTTCCACTCCTTTCCATAGTAACACTTCAGCAATGATGCAATACAATACTGCTGATGTAGGTTCATCTGTCCTAGCAAATGCACAGCTCTGATATGGGCTTGCTGATGTGTGTTTAGACATGGTCTCAGTGTGTAGTCCTGGTTGGCCTATAACTCGCCATATAGACCAGGCTGGCCTCGAACCCATAGAGATCTGTCTGCTTCTGCCTCTTCTTTGCTGGAATTACAGGCATGTCCTGCCATGCCCAGCTGACTGGGATGCCCAGCCTCTTGTGGGCTTGTGATGGGAAGAAAGTGCATAGAATAGCTTTGCACCCTCCTCTCGATTTGTCTGTGACCCTAAAGTCTCTTTTAAAACCCTCTGAATTGTTCTTTGGGATACTGCATGGCATCTACCGAGAACTCACTTTCTTACTAGCCAATCTGTCCTCTAAGTGCCTCAGGGCATTTGTTCTCTTTGATCTTTATAAGGCAATGCTAGTTATTATTAGACCTGATATATATATATATATATATATAATGATATACATATATCATTATATGTTGATCTTGATTTTTTAACAAACCTACTTTATTTAAGGTTATTAAATGCTTCTATCTCCCTTCCAACCCCCCAACCCTGGGTAGGAAGGAAAGAAGGTTAGTGGGGACAGAGAGCAGAGTTCTCTCTGCTACTTTCCCGCTGGGTGGGGTCGTAGGATTCCTTTGGAAGCAATACCAATATCAGTCGTCCAGAAATCCAGAAGTCCAGGTAGCCAGCAGATCGGCAAGCAGCAAATGCAGCAGCAGGACGACCCAGCATCGAGCAGTCCTCCTCAAAGCAGCTGTGCCTTCTTCCTCTGGGCTGTCATGTTTATACCCCTCAAAGTCCTCAGAATTCAACTAATTCTACCTGGCAAAGATCACACCCTGCGGTGAGACACTTAACAGGTGTGGACATACTAAACCCACCCCAACTTGAAATTTTAACAAAAACATGTTTACATATCATAAACCAAAGCAGCCACAACAATTACATGTTATACCCGTTAAATAAGGACAATTACAAAGATACCACTTGCTGAGATGACACAGTGGTAAAAAGCAAGGCTAAGGTTGAAAGCCTAGTCTATCTGAGCCCCCAAAATAATGATATGCTTCTCATCACTTTTGGACACTTAACCACAAATAAGCAAGCCAACAAATATTTCTCTTTTTCTAATTAAAAAAATTTCATTTTATTAGTCACTGTGTATGCGTGTTTTGCTTGCAGGTATGTTTGCGCAGAAGTCCCTGGATTCTCTGAGAGTGGGTTACAGACAGTTAGGAGCCTCCAAGTGGATGCTGGGAATTGAACCTGAGTCCTCTGGCAAAGCAGCCAGTATTCCTAACCACTGAACCATCTCTCCAGCCCCATTCCTTAATTATCTAGAGGCTGAATAATTGGATGTCAGTGAAGTCTTCAAGCTCGCTTTTGATTTCTAGAACACTTGATGAAATTTTCATATTTCTTGTCATGGATGTTGGAATTTGGCAGACAAGCTCGGCTATTCATGTGCCTAAGGACTGATGAATGATGCAGTGTTACAGGGCATACAATGGGATTTTACTGGCCTGTTGGATGAAAGCCGTGGAACCGAATTTTAATATTTCACCCTATACAGTCAGCGTTTCTCTAATCCCTGCATAGAGCCCAGTATTGTGCTAAGCAAATCGAAGCTATTCATTTGCTCAACACCCATCAGTACCCTACGAAGTAAGTTTCTACTCTGAAACAATGGCTATCATGCCCTGTCACACTTACTGAGCCATGAAGTGGGTAAGTTGTCCTTTGACCCCCTTCTACACAGCTAACAAGCATTGTAGCTAAAATTTGATCTCATGACTAAAATCATTCAAAAATTCTTCCAGTCCACTGAGTTACTGCAAGCCAAGTTTCTTCTGGAAAACGCCAGCAGAAGTGACATGCGGACAGGAGTGAAGACCTGTCTCTTTAAGGCCCTCCCCCACCTTATTTAATGGTATCTTTATATTCACCGTACCTCCTTATATTGAAGTTTCTTGCAAGCACAGTCTTCCAGCTTTAAAAGAATTTTATTTTCCCCTCGTCTCTCATCATTACATCAGAGAAGAGCATCTTGTCATGTAGCTGGTCGCTAGAGTTGCCTTTTCCAGGTTCTAGATTAAAGCCAATGTATAATGAATAGTATTTACAGTCTGGGGTAGGCGGAGAAACAATTCAAGGAGCTGTGAAACATCTTCAGAGGCCTGTGCAGGAGGGACTCTGGGACTGGCCTGCAGCAGGAAAGTTCTAGAGCCTGGCATATACGATTTCTTGGGTAACACATGCAGGGCCCGGGGCTGTTTGTCAGAGGGAACAGGAAAGGGCCGTTATCAATGGTGGGAGACATTTTGGCAACATGGAACCATGACATCAGGTCTGAGCCTGCCTTTTCCCTGTGGTTCATTTCCAGGAATCTGATCCAAAGATAGATTTAGACAGACGTTGTGTAGAGACTTAGACGTCTGTAATACCAAGGAGGTAGGAGGTGAACCGTTTAATAGCTGGACAATGGAAATCCACGTCAATCCCCTATGATGTACCCATAAAACAGGATGGTACATTAACAACTTCCTGTTGTACAAAAATATTTAATGACCTGGGAAAATGCTTTTAATTTATTTTAAGCTCTTTAATTAAAATTTTATTACAGTTCCATTTATTCTCTCTCCCTGTGTGTGTGTGTGTGTGTGTGTGTGTGCTTGTGTGTGTGTCACACTGAACATATAGAGATCAGAGGACAACTTGCAGGATTCAGTTCTGTCCTGCTACCAGGTGAGTCCTGGGGATTGAACTTGCTTTTGTAACAAACCTTCTCCTGTAATGACCCACCATCCCACTAATCTATGAATTCGAGAAGGGATGAGTGTATTCATGACCCAGTCACCTCTCAAATATCACAGTCTTGTCATTCTGGGGATTGCATTTACAACACAGGAAGTTTAAATGGCTTGTTCTAGCTCAGTAAGGCCAAAATACAGCCCATTATTTTAATTCATTTACTAGGTCTACCACATTTCTTTTCTGTAGATTCCACACACCTCAAGTTTTTACTGTACTTCAGTTTTGTTTTTGAGGAATGAGTTTATTTTTGTTCAGAGTTAGAGTTTCTTGCTTCTTAGATTTTTGCTAATGCCTTCCCATGATTCTTTGAACAGATTGCTTTGTATTTCCCATCTCTTTGGCCTGATATCTACTTTGGACAAAGCTACTTTGTATAATGCTACACGTGGAGTTTGCGTGCCCCTGAATGCCCACACGGAAGGCCTAACCTTGTCTACCTCAGAACATAACTGCGTTTGGGAGAAAGGCGATGAAAGAGGCCATTTAGTTAAAATGTGGACGTTGATGAGAGAGCCTGATCCAACAGGACTTTGTCCTTACAAAAAGAGGTTAGGATGAAGGTCCAGAGTGAAGACCATGTGAAGGAATAGGCTCCCCTTGATGAGCCAACGGTGGGGCTCAATAAGAAACCTTTCTTACCTCGATCTTGGACTTGAAGCCTCCAAATTGAGAGAAAATACATTCCTGTTGTTTCAACTACTCAGCAGCTGATGTTCTGTTGCCATGGCTTTATGAAATATTTAGCCCTTCTTGTGCACTGAATTCTTCAGTAGCAAAAACATTGTTAGACGGAGTGTTTTAAAAACAACACTATAAGCTGGTCACCTTGGCTCACGCCTGTAATCCCAGCACTCTACAGGGAGAGGTAAGTGGATCTCTTGTGAGTTTGAGGCCAGCCTGGTCTACAAGTGAGTCCAGGACAGCCAGGGCTACACAGAGAAACCATGTCTCTGGGAGAAAAAAAAAAAGCAAAAGCAAAAGCACTATATGTTACTGAAGGCTACCTTTTGGCCCATATTATATGCTAGGCACTATTTTAAATACATCACATTTTTTATTATTATATCCTTCCACCAGCCCCTCAAGGTGGATATCATGGCTGCTAGTCTAGATAATGAATGAGTCCAATTCAGAGAGATCGGTGCTAGCAAAGGACACGCAGCTAGGGAGGGGTGGAGCTGAGGCTCAAAAGTAGCTTCTGTGGAGTGTGTAGGGTCATGGAGAAGCTGAATGACATCAACTGCAAATGGAAATTACCCAGAATTGCCAAGCCCTCCCAGTGAAAAAATGAGGAACATTTTTCCTGAGGGCCTGAGCCTGGTTCTCAGCATTTACTCTGCAATCGCAAGCTGCTCGTCTGGCGGCCACGGCAGGGTCCTCGGGTCATCCAAGAACTGCCATGCCATTTCACTCTAACGACACCAGACACCCCGTGCTCACATTCTCAGTTGTTTTATTGATTTTCATATACCTTGAATCAGATTTCTTTTTCAGTTCAGAATTAAGAAGCACTGAATGAGAATTAATAGAGGGCTTGGGCTACAAAAACAGGCTTTGAAATACAATCACCCTGAATTATAGAAGCTTGTCTTTTTTTTTTTTTTTTTTTTTTAACTAGGCAACTTTAGTGAGGACATTCTTTCCTGGGGGGTTTGGTTCCTTTGTCTTTAAAGATTTATTTTAAGTTATGTGTATTGGTGGGGGAGGTGGTGTGTATGTGTGTGTGTGTGTGTGTGTGTGTGTGTGTGTGTGTGTGTGTGTGTCTGGTATGTGTACATCCATGCAGGTACCTGCAAAATCCAAGAGAAGGCATCACACACACACACACACACACACCCCGGAGCTGCAAGTTTAGGCAGCTGTGAGCCATCTCCCATGGTGCTGGGAACCTATGTGTGGGGGTGAGCCATCTCTCCAACCCCATTCCTTGCCTTTAAAATGGAGTTTATTGCACTACTTGCTTCGAGGTGGCTGTGATGGCTAAATGTAGGAATGCATATAAAATACTCCCTACCGGGCCTAGACTGAGGCAGCTTCATAGTGTCAACTCTAACAGAAAATAAAAGGAGAGTAGGGAAAAGGAACGGATGGTGAGAAGACCCTTGTACGCAGAGAACAATGACCACCATGAAAAAAACAAGTCAAGTGACTTTTTAACCAGGAGCATTTGACCAGAAAGTTCCAGAGACTCATGTCTTTCTTGAACTGGCCCCAGATCACATTTACTGGTTTTTCCAATGACGTCTTAACAGCCTTATCATTCCATCAGCTCTGGATAAATGGCATTGGCTTTGAAAGTTACAGTCGGGTATAGTTGCTAAACAGTAATGAACCTATGAAAGACAGCCCAGAGCAAGTTTCGCCCTGAAAGTTCTAGACGCTGGCCTCCATCAACAATGGGAAACCTCAGCCCCTGGAGAGCATGTTAAACTTTACCTTATGATGTCCGTCTCTGCCAGGATTAACTGCATTACCTGCTCGCAGAAGTGCAGCGTATTTGTGACAGACCAGCTGTGTTGATGCCACCGTCATAACAACACCCAACTGGGTTCAGGAGGGCTCCTCTCAGATCTCCCAGAACACATCCCTGCCAGCTGCTGCTTCTTGCTTTTCTTACCTTCCTGCTCTGTCAGCACCAGTGTGGTTTTCTCCTCTGCCCCTTTCCAGGGGTGAAGGGGGCGGGGGAAGGCTTCATGACTGGCGAAGGGGGCACGATGCTGTTCTGATGATCATAAGTACCTGTGCCTTACTATGGGCATGTGGGTAAACATTTGGGTGTCACTCTGAGGCCTTCAAGCTGCTTTGTGGGGCAGGATGGAGGCTGATAGAGTTTCCTTGGTTTTTTCTTCTCTTGCTTTTTTGTTTTATTTATTAGTACGTATTAATTATACATGATAGATTTCATTATGACATTTTCACACGTGTATATAATGCTGTTTTATTTTCCTCTGCCTTTTATCCAGAAGAACTTCAAACTGTATATTCGGAATAAACAAATTCCAGAAAAGGGAACTATGGTGTTTGATCTGATCGCCTCAAATGCCATCAAACAAAAGCATCCTTACTCAGCTTTGGGAGTCATAGCTTGGGGACTACAAGTCAGATTTAGGAAGGCTCTCTTCCATGAGTCATTTAATTTCCTCTTTTCTTCTACTTTTTACTTACCTAGAGAAAGTAATTCATTTATTTTAGGATTGGAAGGTTTGAGAGTTGTCCTTCAAGTAAAACATCAAGGAAAGAGTAGCATTTCATGAAAAATAATAAATAATATTTCAGTCTACAAAAATAATTTGCAAGAAATTTATATGAGGTTACATGTTTCATGTCATCAAATATGCCCTACCCAACTTTTTTTTTTTTAAATCAAGTGATGAGCAAAGCATTGAGGATTTGATGTTTGATTCACATCTGTCAACAGCAGTATGTCAGACGTATCAGACTTGTGTCCAAAATCCCCAAGCACGGGCATTGATTGCCCAGGAAAAGAAAATAAATCCCTCGCTCCCCCATTTTCAAGCTGAGTTAAGAAAGTAATGTGTAACTCATCCAATTCAGAGAACGAGCATAGAGAAACTAGAAAGCATGTAGGTCCCGACTGCTAGCTCTCAGCATGGAACGTTGGCTTAAGAAACAAATAGCAAGCAAATAGAGGACTCTGGAGCCATGGACTGTGGTCCACATTTCGCTCTTTCTTAGCGCATCTTGGCTTTTGTCACTGTTGCCAGTGTGTAAGATCACATCTTCCAGGATGCAGATTTATATGTTGCAAATGCAGCACTCTGTTTCTTCCCTCCATAACTCATGTTGAAACTGTGTCCTAACTGTAACAGCATTGGAAGGCACAGATTTGGAAAATCATAACTAGGATTAGATTTCTGCACAAAATGGCTTGATTTTGAGGGTTGTTTGTTTGTTTGTTTGTTTTGCACTTCTACCCTCAATCATATAAGAACTGCTGGCCCCCCTCTATATGACAAAGCATTCAGGGTGACACCTTGGAAACACAGTCAAACCGTCACTAGATAATGAAACAACAGCACCTTAATCTCAACCTTGCCAGCCTCCCCCAGAACTGTACGAAACAAATTTCTGTGCTGCATGAATTCCCAGCCTCAGGTATTCTGGTATCTCCCCCTAAACAAACTAAGACAGTGTTTAATTCTCCTCATGTACCAGAGTTCTCCTGCCATCCTGCTGTAGTCTCTGGTGGAGTTGCAAAGTTCCCCATAAGAAAAGGTATACAACAGATACCATGTCCCAGTATGTGCCAGACAGGGCAGCTGGCATTTATAAACACTATTCAGTAAATACTAAAGAAGATGTGTTCTTCCTACATATGAAAATCTCAAGTGTCTAGGCTGGAGAGATGGCTCAATGGTTAAGAGAGCGCACACTGCTCCTGCAGAGGGACCAGGTTCAGCCCCCACCACCCACACCAGCCAGCTCACTACCACCTGTGCTCTGGATCCGGTGTATCCAGCACCCTCTTCTGAACTCATACGCACATACCCACACATAGACACACACATATACACATAATTTAAAATAATAAAAATATTTTAAAGCGTCAGATGGTGTGGCTGGAGATACGGCTCTGCAATTTACAAGCACTTGTTGCTCTTGCAGAGGACCTGGGTTTGGCTCTCAGCACTCACGGGGTAGCTCAGAACCAGCTGTAATTCCGGTTCCAGGAGATCTGATGCCCTCTTCTGGCCTCTGTGGGCACCAGGCACATACATGATACATATAGATATATGAAATCAAAACATGCATACATATAAATTAAAAGTAAAATAATCTTTGAAGGAGTATTGTCTCAGAAAAATCAAATAGTAACTTGTTGAGGATAATGTGACCGGCTAAGTTGGTAAGACAGGGGTTTGGCCCTAGGATTCTAATTCCAATACTCATGCTGATTTGAGAAATAAACGCTACAATAGCCTATATGCCTCCATTTCAGAGTCTTCTGAAGAAACAAACTCTTGGACACAGTGAAGCTCTTTGCCTAGAATTCAAGTAAGTATTGAGCCCCCTGGAAGTTGGTCCCAAAGCAAGCCCAAACCCTTTCAGGAAACAGCTTTGAAGCTATTTTGAAGATGCTGGAAAGGGGCTGGGTTAGAAAACTGTCTAGAAATGTTGGTAGGAAATAAAAGTATTGGTTAAGTAACTTTTATTTCTCATGTAGGTGTCATAGGCAATATCGTGCTCAAACTTTCTTCTGGCTGACATACACACATTAAAAAATCATACCTATTTATGGGGAATCATATGATACAGGAAACCACATGACACTGCAATACAGGCCTACGTTGCGTAATGTTCAAATCATGCTAAGCACATTTAGCTCTTCAAACCCCTGTCGTCTTCTTACAGTGAAAACGTGAGGGAGATGACAGCCGGCATCCCCCAGCTGCTGTGTCCCCACAGACACGCTGATGTGAATATAGCTAGTCACACACACCAAACCCCTCCCACGGGCTCTGAAGAAGTCGGAGCGTGAATGGAAGTTCCAGGCGTGGGGGCGGGGGTTGGGCCAAATGTGCGTTAAAGGTTCTCCAGGGTTGACTGAATAACTAGAACTTTACAAGAATGGAGAGTCGGAATGTTGCACATCCAGACTTACCCAAATTATCTCTAATAGCCACTCATGGCCCACTTACCAGTCTGACCTAGCGCTCCCGTGACTACCACGTGACCCCCTCTGGTAAGCATTAACAGACTTGCACCAACGCCAAAGCAATGGGCGGGCGTAAGCAGACAATGCCCGAAACAGGCAGCCTCGGTCTCCCCGACTCGCCGTTCACCCACCTACCGTGTGTTTCTACCAACGTACTTGAAAATGCCTCGATTTTATTTTGCTCTCTGATTATAAAACTTCATGAAACTGCTACTGCGTTGAAACATGGTATTTGAGACTACTTGGTTCTGAGCTCCTGGACCATGGTCAGTCATACTTAGCTCCAGAATAAACTACCCCCTATTCCCTTTGGAGTGAGAGCCGTGTTTGACGCCAGTGCAGGTTTGACACCTTAGAACCTGGCTTTGGTATAACAGTGAGAGGACTTGCAGACAATCCCCTCCCCCAGTCCTCTGCAATACAAAGTTGTGGGGAGACTCTCCCAGCCAGGCAAGAAAAGGGGTATATAAGACCAGGCTTGTGCCTTTAAACCCGGCACCAGGTCTCTGTGATAAGACCCAGTGCGACTCAGATTCCTGCTACTAGCTACAAGCCATCTACATCATCTCCACCAGTGGGGGTTAGGGGAGGAGGAGGGAGGATCAATATTGTATATCCCATTCTAGATGAAAAACAAACCAAACGGAAAGACAGTGAGTTACTAAAAGTCTAAGGGACTTGACTACAGCCACAAAATAAATTATTGAACAGTAGTAGGCTGGGCACCAGAAACCAAACTTCCCATTCCTGATTTCGAAAACGTTCTTTTTGACACTGTAGTCTCTTTCTTCTAAACTGCTTTATGAGCACAGATCAGGCACTTCTTGCTTGAGGACACAAGTTTCCGTAAGTTTTAATCACTCGAACGACAACAATGGCTTACTGCTTTTGAGATTGTTAACTTTCAGAAATTTTAGAGTTGGAGATGCCAGCTTTGGGACTGGATTTCCCTTAAACAGGCTTTTATTGTTATGACCCTGTTTATACAGTCTCATCCAGTGAGGACTCTGGCTGTAGGGCATTGGGCTGAGGACTGACTGAGAGCCACCCAGGTGGTTGACAGGAAGAAGACAGTGCCCAGAGGGCCACAGACAGCCCCTTCTCTTGAGGCAGTAGCTGGAAACAGTTTTCCCAAGGCCCCATGTCTTATTGGGGGTATTGAAATGGTCGGATTGTTACAAACAAGGAAGAGTAAGACAAAATTAAATGCAAGTTTAATTTTGGTAACTGGGAATTCTGAATAATACAGGAAAAGAGAAAGAGCTGGTCTCTCAAGCCCCGAGTCCCCCTTGTGATGGATGGAGCATGGGTGCTAGAAACGGAGCTCGCACTGCTAATGTGTTATTACCAGTGCTCTCTCTGGTGAAAGGGAGAATGATGTTGGCCAGAAAGCCAGGATATCACCCCTTCCCTTCCTTGGGTCCTACCTTCCAGCAGAAAGACCCTAGTCTGGGTTCTTTTCCTCCAGGAGATTCCTCCCAGACAGACCCTTGATCTATTAGATCTATCCTATCCCGAACATTAAGTGACAAACGAGCTTAATGAGATGGTCCGATGCTGTATTGTATTAGGGTCCTCCAGAGAGACAGAGCCAATACAAGAGATGCTATGAGAGACGGTGACAGAGATACACAGAGATTCATTATGGGCAAGTGCCTGGCAAGTGCCAAGTTCTAAAGAATCAGTCAGTGAGCTGGAGACCTGGGTCTCACTCCAGGCTACGAAGACCAAGTTTAATTCCACAGGAAGATAAGCTTTTTCTGGTTGTTGTTGTTCGTTTGGCCTTCAACTCATTGGATATGGTCGCCTCACGTCGGAAAGGTGCAGTGAACTGACTGCGTGTATCCTCCCAAATCAGCATCTTGAAAATGCAGCATCTGGAGGTGGGGCTTTGAGGGGCAGCTGGGTCATGTCGACAGAGTTCTCACAAGCATGGTAAGTGTCCCTCTCTCCGGGAAGTGTTCAGAGAGAACCGCCTCTTCTCTATGCCGTGGAAGTCAATCATGCAGGCTCCTGATCTCAGACTTCAACATCCAGAATCTGAGATCTCCACCTGTGCTGTTTGTTCCAGAAGCAGAAACGGCTGAACTGCTGCAGGCTGCAGTGAAGAACCCAGAGCAAGCAAACCCATAGGATTAACATCCCAGAAGACACCCCAAGGCTCTGGGGCTCCACCCGCACCCATGCTCCATCATAAGGAGGATAGATGGGGCTTGAGAGACCAACTTTTTTTTTTCTTTTTTTCCCCTGTATCATTCAAGATTCCCAGTTACAAGCAATGGAAACTAAAAGGAGTTAAATTGTGCAGATAGGCATCTGTTGGCAGGATATCAAGTTACTGATAATAATGACAAAAGGGCTGGCAATGTGATTTAAAAATAAGAGAGCCAGGGCCAGCTTTTCAACACTACTGCCAACACACACAGCTCCCACCATTAAAGCCACACAGTGGCCATTGCCAAACCCCTTGCCAAGGCTCTATGAAAGTTTACCCTTTATCTGTCTTTGAGTCACACATTCAAGGGCCAGGAGAAGGGAGAGAAATACCTTTCCTTTCTGTGTCTTTTATGAGAGTTAGGGCTCCACCTCTCACTGACACATGGTCTGTGAGAGAAGATCTGCTACGTGGGGGATTGATTGGTCAGGCCTAGAATAAAGCCAGCTCAAGGCAAACAAGCCAGTTGGTAATCGTGGAATGGGGAATTATCATCGGGAACAGGAAGCAACATCTGAGAAACAGCAGTCAGTCCTCTGTTTTTTAGATGGGCTTTATCCCAAACAGAAATTTTGGAAAGAGTCTCCTAACCAATTAGCCCCCTGAGAAATACTTAGAGGCATAGGTTAAGTACCTAGTGTGATTCAAAAGCACAAAAGAGCCCTTGCAAAATAACTAGGCCTTCAGTGGAGGCTCCTTCTATTTGCATACTGTTTTCACTTAGCTGGAAAGAAAAGGGAGGAAATGCAGGTCCCTTGCTCTGTCTGAAGTTTGAAGTTTGTTTCCCACACTTGCTGGTGTGTGTGTGTGTGTGTGTGTGTGTGTGTGTGTGTGTGTGTGTGTAGGGGGAGTTTTGGGGGACCTCTAGGGCTAAACCCAGGGCCCGATGCATGGGCAGGCACACACTAAGCTAAATCTCCAGCCCTTATAGGTATTACTCCCTAGAAAAGATTCTTCACCTGTATAGAAACCTAATCCCTCTTTTTAAAAAGAAAAAGAAAAAAAAAAAATCTAAGGAAAACTACAGTCCCTTTCCCTGAAATGTGCATGGCTCCTGTTAAAAGATACAGTTTCAACAGATTTAGTTAAATGACCTAACTGGCTTCTTCCTGTGATCCCTGAGTCTGTGTGTGTCTCCTCTGAGGAGAGAGGTGAGCTTTGCTGGCCTTTCATGAGAACGGTGGACCGAAAGCAGCAGCATGGGGAAAGTGGACCTTCTCAGAAAGCCCAAGCAGAGAGCATCTCCTCACACCAGTAACACTAGCCCGCTTGGGCATTTGTCTACCGTCTCTCTCCTGGTTTCTCTGAGAGTCAGGAAAATAACAGTTTGATGATACAGAACTTGAGTCCAAGAGCCTGTGTGTTGGTCTTCTGGGGCCTCAGGGAGAAGCTCGGTGCAAACTCATTACTTCCCATAAAATTGATTTAGCTTTGCCCCAAACACTGAAAATTTTGTACAGCACTTGAGAAATGATAGAAACTCTCAGAAACTCAAAGGAATCGAACAAATTGAAATTTCATAACTTAGGGCCAGCAAGATGGCCCAGTGGATAAAAACCTAACTACATGAGCCTGAGGACCTAAGTTTGATCTCTGGAACCCATGTCTTTAAAAGAAGGGGAAAAAAGGTCTCTATTTGGCCACACATGTCTGTAACCCTAGCCCTCCTGTAGAGATGGGAAGTGAAGACCAGGAAATTGGCTGTCTGGACATATGTGGGTCAGCCAGCTCAGAATACATGGTGTGAAAACAAGGCAAAAAGCACAAGCCAACTGCCAAGAGTTGCCCTCTGACCCCCATGCAGACCATGACATGTGTGAGCCTGTGTTTACACACACAAGCAGGTCCATGTGCTGCCTGATCGAAGATGAAGAAATGTTAGGGTGGGCTTCAACCCAACATGACCAATGTTCTCATAAAAAAATGAAATTTCTAGGACTGCAGAGGTGGCCCAGCGGCTTACTGCTCTTGCATGGGACCTGAGTTCGGTTCCTAGCCTTACATCAGCAGCTCACATATAAGTACCTCTAAGTCAAGCTCCAGAGGATCCAGTATCCCTTCTTGTCTCTGTTGGCATGCACGAATACACACACACATACGCGCACACACATATTCACACACAGAAGCTGGGGATGACGCAAGGGGAAGATTCTCTCTCAAAGCTCCGCAAACACCATCGTCTCAAGCTCTCCGTCTCCTGCCTGAGCTGTGACACATGTTTTTGTTTCTAGGCCACCGGTCTGGTATCCTTTGTTACGAATGTTGGGATCAGTAAGCAGGCACTTCTACGGCCAGCCCCAAGGGACCTGACAAACCGGTTATCAGGCATCTGTGAAGACACCCTGACCACCTGGAATTACCTGCTCATGCCCTGGGTCACCCTATAAGAACTCCTGGTGCCCCCTCCCCCCCTCTTACTCTCTTACTCTCCTCTCTTTCTCTCCTCTTACTCTCTTCTTCTCTTTCTCTCCTCCTCTCTCTCTTTCTCTCTTTTTCTCTCTCTCTCTGCAACCCCCCTTCCCCTAATAAACCTCCCACGTGGAACCGATCTCGTGGTGTGATTTGTGAACCCGTGTGTAACCTCCACAGGCGCACAGGCTCACGTTTCCCAACATTCCTACGATTCCCAACATTGGTGCATTGGTCCTAACAACGAACACGCCAGGGAACCAGCACAATTCTCTGGGTCATCTGTGAAAACTGGGGACATTTCCACATTCCCGCATCCTCTCAGGACCCTGTGCCCCTCACTTAAGAGAAAGAAAAATAGCTCTTTTTGAGGGTACTCCATTGTTTTCATTGCCTTGCATTTCTTGTCGAATTTAGTCTTTAGTTCAAGTAAGTATTCAATTCTGTCTCTGTGTCACAGATGAGCAAATAGAGACAAGGATGGGGGGAAAATAAATAAATAAATAAATAAATAAATAAATAAATGAGGCTCCAAAGCCAATGTCTTGTCCACTCTTTCCTCTCACTTCCTCATTCAGCAGCAGGGAATTCAACCTTTCCAGTGTCCCTGACCTCTGGCCTTCCTCATTTTCTCCTCACTTTCAGCAGAAAGGAGGTGAGAGGCAGAGTACTGTCTACCTAGGAACCCCTGCTGCCTAGGCTCACCCTGCCCACATCTTACAGGGCTATTCAGGAAAACCTCGGCTAATTAAACTGACTGTACAGAATGCCAGGAAGCAATTAAAAACAACAACAGCAAAAAAGTTACAGGCTGTCTCATTTGCGCTGCGTTTTACTGCTTGCAAGTGTATATGAAATATAAAGTAAGCTGGAGGGCTTGGGGCAGATCTTGGGAGAGCTGCTTTAATGAATAAGTAAGTATGTTTTTGAAATTAGCTTCCTATTGTTAAGAACAAAATCCCCATGCGATCTTGAGAGTTGATGCTTTCTTATTCACGAAAACACTGTCCCTCCATTATCCGGCTTCCCCTGCTGGGACCGTGGTGGTTACTGAGAACTTCAGTTCAGAGAAATCCAGATACGACACCATCGCAGCCAAGATCAAAGGGCCGAGGTACTTCCTGTCAGGCCTGGACTCCTGTGGCCACCAGACCTAGAGTACCTCAGAAAAAAAACAAATGTTTTTGAATTCCCTACATGTTCGGTTATGGGTTCTCCCTGCTCCAAGGAGAGCGGCAGAGCCTGACTTCACTTCCTGTAGTGGGCCCCTGCCCACGTGGCCTGGAAGACCCAGCCCATTCCATTCACCCCGCTCGGTGCACCCAACAGGGTGAGCGCTGTATCCCTCTGCTCTCTTACCCTCCAGCTTGCACTGGGATCCGACAATATAGTGTGTATTTGTTACTGCAGATTCCTCACCAGTGGACAAAGTTTTGGCCCCAACAGCGTTCCTGGAAACCCTGTTCTGACAACGAAACCCCTTTTCCTATTTCCTTTAGCCCTTGTTTCCTTTGCTGCTCTAGGCTTAGCCGTGGTAGCCACTTTCCTATCGCTGCTGGGTCTTCTGCTTCTGCAATGGCTCCAGCCATGTCTGCAAACACTCCCTCTAGCAACTTTCATAAAGCATCTCTTCTTTTCAGTTGAATTGTTGTATTAGTAGGGGCCTTTCCTATCACCCGCCCTGGGGGGGTTACAAATTGATGCAGAGGCGTCTTAGATTTATTCAACAAGCTTTAGGCAGTATAACTGGGGCAGATATTCATGTATTCTAACCCTATTATGCTAGTCTGGCTACTTCCCAGCCATGTGTCCGTCTCCTGTTGGCCCGTTCTGCTGGATCTTTCTGTCCTTGTGGTGAGCCATGGCAATGTCCTCATGGCACCGCTCTTCTTCCTCAACCTCTTCTTCTCTGGCCCCTACCTGAGACACCCTCTTCCCCCCACCCCCGACTGGGAACAGAAGTCCTGCCTTCTGTCGCCTCTGCTTCTTTATTAACCAATCAGATAATTGGGGGGGGGTAATTTTTACATAATATTGAGACAGGAAATTCTTCATAGAAATGACAATGCTCACGTCTGGACTGCAACCAGATCTCAGGACACAGAAATCAAGCGTCTGAATACACACTGTACAAGACCATCCCCCCAACAACGAGGGACATTCTCCTGTGTCTTTAGTAGCCAGCACGTGGGCAAACAGTGAGCACTCAATAAATGCTTTCTAGAAATATGAGGATGGAAAGGGAATAATGAGATAATGTTCTCTCTCTCTTTCTTTCTTCTCTCTCTTTCTTTGCCTTTCTCCTCCCTTCCTTTGTGTCCCTTTCTTAGACTTTTAAATCTTCGGATTTTTGTGTTTTGTTTTGTTTTTTGTTTTTTAATTTATGATCTTGCTTAGAAACTTTCCTGTGCTGGATAGTTTTATGACAACCTGACAAGCTAAAGACATCAGAGAAGAGAGAGCCTCGATGAAGAAAAGTGCCTCCATAAGATCAAACTGTAGGTAAGCCTGTAGGGCTTTTTGTTAATTAGTGATTGAGGGGGGAGGGCATAGCCCATTATGGGTGGTGTCATCCCTAAGCTGTGGTCCTGGGTTCTATAACAAAGCAGGCTGAGCAAGCCAGTACACAGCAGCCCTCCATGGCCTCTGCATCGGCTCCTGCCTCCAGGCTCCTACCCTAACTTCCTTCAGTAGGAGATGCGGAAGCATAAGCAAAATAAGCCCTTTCCTCCCAAGTTGCCTTTGGTCACAGTATTCATCGTAGCAATGGTAACCCAAACTAAGGCAGACCCATGACGTAACCTCAAGAGACAATGGTCACTGTTATCCATCCCCTTCCTCAAAAAAATATAGAATCTGAATAGGGTAGTCAGCCTCCTATGAATGACTCACAGTACAACCAGCTAGAGCGACTGTAGACTAAAGTGTTTGGATACTGTGAGGCAAACTCGGCCTTTTCTCCTTTCAAGTTGCTTCTGTCAGGGACATGTAACAGTGGCACAGGCTGGCCAGCTGTACTGAAGAGCTGTTTTGTTTTCTGGGCCTGTAATAAAAAAAAAAAAAAAAAAAAAAGTAAGAAAAGGGAGGCTTCCTGCCTTGGCCTTCTTCAGGCAAGGCAGGAATGCCTGATGGGACACCTGGACAGTGAAGGGGGTGGTATAGCCGTACATGTGACCTTGGTGATCAGGGGTTAAAGCCAATCTGTAGGGGGAAGGATGCTCAGTGCTTCTGACCTTTACAGGATTAGCACTTCAGATGTACCAGACAAATGGTCTCATATCGTAGAACTTGAGACCTCTGTTTTTATAATAATTCTGCCTACTTCTTTTTTTTTTAAACAATGTAATAAACATCCTTTTATTAAAAAGGGCCATTTCTGTGGCTTAAAAGAATAGGGACATTTTCTGTGGATTAAAAAAAAAAAAAGTGGTGTGTGTGTGTGTGTGTGTGTGTGTGTGTGTGTGTGTGTGTATGTGTGTGTGTAACTGCAGAGCCCAGAAGTCAGTTCCCCTGGAGTTGGCGTTGCACAAGGTAGTTGTGAACTGGCCTTTTGTCACTGATGCTGGGAACTGACCTCAGGTCCTCTGGAGGAGCAGTAAGCACTGCTTAACCTCTGAGCCATCTTTCTAACCCCTTCTCCCAGGGTGTGGTAGCACATACCTTAATCCCAGTACCCAGGAGGCAGAGGCAGAGGCAGAGGCAGATGGATCTCTATGAGTTCAAGGCCTGCTTGACCTAGGTATGAAATTTCAGGGCAGCCAAGACTACATAGTGAGACCCTGTCTCATGGAAAGTATATTAATAAATAAAGATTTTTGTTGTTGTTGTTGTTTTAATGAAAGAAATTAAAGAAAAGAAAAATGTCTGTGAATCCCAATCTCCTTGCCTGTTCTCTGGCTTTGCTCAGTTTGACATGTGTGTTTGGAGAGTAATAGGAACACTCCAGACCTTCCCAGTCTGTGAGGCGGAGGGTGAAGGTTCTAGGAGGACAACCAACCGCTTTGTCCCAGGAGATGCGTGTCAGCCAGAACATGTTGGAACAGCAGTCAACCAGGGCTCACCCGTCTGAGTATCCGAAGCAGTTCTGGTTCTGCTGCTGGTCACTAGCTGAGTGACCTTCCCCTCCACTGGCCTCAGTTTCCACATGACTACAGTGGGGGCTAATCCCTTCACCGCAGCTTTGTTGGAAGGATTAACCCGGGGGACGTGTGTGACGGGGCCTAGAATAGTCCCTGGCCCTCAGCAGGCTCTGGGTAAGCCAGGCTGTAAGGATAGCGGGCTGCAAGGCCTCCCTGCATTGGCTGGCCGCAAAGAATGTAGTTAGTGCTGGTGCAGCGTCCCCGAAATGAATCGCTTTTGTCCGTTCCCGCCCCCCCCTCCCCGGCCTCACAAAAGAGGTCCCCTGGCTCTTTCTGGGCGTGAAGCAGCCAAGGCAGCCCGAGTTCTAAGAGCCCCCTTTGTCCTGACAGAGGCCTGGTTTGTCAGACACAATGCCGCCCTGGCTGCACTGGAAGCCTCTGCGGCTGTGACAAATCTGTTTGGGTTGGAGTGGCACCAGGTCACCGCTGCGATGTGTCCAAGCTCCCTGGCTGCCAGGCCCGGCGCACTCACGGGCTGTGAATTCAGCCAGGGCTGCCTTAGGTGTCCGCCACTCCGAACTCTGGGCTTGAAAGTCCGGGTGGAGGTGTCCTGGGACCGCTGGCCTGCGTGTGGGTGTCGGAAAAGCCAGCTCCTCGGAGTCTAGGCCAGACAGACCTGGGCTGGGGAGAGAAAGCTGCTGGTTATGCTTCTCGGCCGTGAAAGAGAAGCAAAAGGGGGGTTGTAACAGACTCCAATGGCAGAATTCATTACGACCCGCCAGTCATTCTGTGGCCGCTGACCCCTTGGCGGTATGCCTAGCCCTTCAGCCTGTGGCTGGGTGACAAGTGTGGCCTCTGGATTTAGGCTCTGCTGGAAGCTGTTCCAGCTCACAGGGAGCCGCTCAAGCAAGGCTCCTTTCACTGAACCAGAGCGTACCATCCTGCGCGCACAGCCACGCGTCTCCAGAGGTTTCCTCCGTGCCAGCTCACTCGGTGTCAACTATCTCCTAAATTCGTTTTTATTTGTGATACATACACATACCGCAAAGCTCATCCCTCCAATCACTCATGCTTTTTTTCTCATGCTTTCCTTTGGTTTCTCTAAGATAGGGTCTAACCCAGGCTGGAATTCAACCTGTAGCCCGGGCTGGCCTAGAACTTGTGCTGGGATTACAAGTCCGGCTCCATCCTAACCACGGCCCGTGAGTTCGGCGCATTCCCACTGTTGTGCAATCCCCAGAGTCCTGTCTCTTCAGAAGAAGGCGTCAGGTCTCCTGTAACTGGGATGACAAAAGGTTGTGTGAGCTGCCCGCTGTGGGTGCTGGGGGCTGGATTCCGGTCTTCTGCAGGAGCGGCGAGCACACTTCACTGCTTCGCCGCCTCTCCAGCCCCACATTTTGGTCAACTCTTAAATCCCGGTATGTTCGCCCGAGAACTTTAAGCACAAGATGGGGGACCAGTGCTTTAAGCTGATAGACAGCCAGCAGTACCCATGGTTCTGAGTTGTCAATAACTGTGATTGGCCCGGGGCTTAGGAAGCACTCCCGGGGCCTCGGGAGCCTGTTGTAACTGGCCAGGATCCTTGCTTCATGGGCATTCAGAATTGATCGGCATTTGCTAGGTACCATACCATCTGCGGTTCACCGGCCTGTAGAGCGCTGGCTCGCTGACCGCCCGTTGAAAGCACTCGCCCTGTGGCGGCTACAGGGGGTAAACGCTTACTTGCGATTGCCTTGTGGTTTGGTTGATGCGATTGCGAACACAGCCTTCCTGGGCTCTTTTCAGCGCTGCCTGTCTGTGGATGGGTGTCACTCTGACGGCTTCACAGACACCTTTCCTTTCAACGGTTGTGTGAGCAAACGCTGTTTCCGGAGCTGCTTTTAAACTTCCAGATGAACTATTCTTGCATATAGGAGTGCCTTTCCTCAGCTGATCTGAAACTAGTGTGTGTCTCTGTGGACGGGCTGGCACGGCTCGAACAAATACGGCTTTACATTTCAAAGGAAAGGCTTCCTCTTTGGGGGCTGGGGATAACTGTAGTGGAAGTTTTGGTTTCTTTAAGAACTCAGTTATGTAAACAGGTTTTTGTTTTAATCCCAAGTGTGGGAACTGGGGCTGCTTGTAGTTTTTCCACAGCTGATAACAGTCTTGTGAAGCTCAAAGAGGGGCGTGGTCTTCACCAGCTAGAGATGGTTTAACTCTGAGGACTCTGAGAGGGTATAAATACCAGAGGCAAGAGAGAAAGGGGGAGGCTTTGAGGAGGAGGCCAGAGAAGGAAGAAGGCTGATGCTGATTTGTTCTACTGCTGCGTTTGCTGGTTTGTTGGTCAGCTGGACTGCTGGGTATCCTGACTATCAGGATTGGAATTGCCCCAAGGAACTAAGTCTAAAGAGGTCTATGTCCCCTATCCCTCTAACCTTCTTTCTCTCCTACCTAGCGGGTGGAAGGGAGGTAGAGGCTTAAGGAACCCCAAATAAAATAGATTTTTTTAAAAAAAAATAACCCCTTCAGGTAGTTTTGTGAAAGTTATCTGCCTAAAATACCTTGGACCAGGGTCCAAGGAGATGGTTCAGTGGGTAGAGGCCTGATGACCAGAATTTGATCCCAGAAACCCTCTTAAAGAAGTAAAACAAACATCCGTTACAAATGTGCAGGGAGCCTAGGTCCATCCAATGGATGCCCTCTGGCTAGTGGATCAGTCTCTGGGTCCCTGTGGGCCCGGGATAGTTGATTCTGTAGGTTTTCTTGTGTTGATCTTGGCCTCTTTGGCTCTTTCAGTCCTTCCCCCATCTCTCCAATAAGATTCCCAAGCTCTGCCTAACGTTTGGCTGTGGGTCTCTGCATCTGTTTTCATCATTTGCTGGGTGAAGCCACTCAGATGACTGTTATGCTAGCCTCCTGTCTGCAAGTACAGCAGAATATTATTAATAGTGTCCAGGGTCCTAATGTGGAAGGGGCTGTCTCTGACTGTTGCCTGCCTTTGAATCCCTTTCCCCTAACTGGACTGCCTTGTCTAGCCTCAATAGAAGATGTCAGCCCTTCCTGACGATATGCCAAGGCACGTTGATATCCACAGGAGGTTTCTCCCTTCACTGAGAAGAAAGGGAGAGAGGCTGGGAACTGTAACTCGGTGGTAGAGTGCTCACTGCACGCTTGAGAGTCTAGGTTCAATTCCCAATAGTAGCAAAAACTTAAATTTCAAACAAACAGACAAAAAAAACTTCTTTAAAAATAGTGTAACCAGCACCCCTACCATGAGATGGGAGGTAGAGACAGAATAGCCTGGAAGTTCCTGGGCCAGCCTGCCTCAAGTACACAAACAGCAGGGTGAAGCAGGGAGGGAGCCGCTGCCTCAACAGGGAGGTCAAGAACCAATTCCGGAAAATCGCCTCTGACCTCCACACACGTGCCATGGTCCACACACTAAATGTTCATAAATAAATCCAAGACCAGGGGACACAACATAGGTTCCCGTCTTCCTGACTCCCTGGCCTATTCTTGGGCCAAGCAAGAAGGGGAGAAAAGGCATGCTTGTGAACCAGATAATGTGAGAACTGAGAAAAGTTTTCCCACCACCCTCTCCTGGGCACCTTGTTAGGCAGCTCTGCGGGCTGTAGTTGTGGTCACGGGGGTCCCACACAGCTGGAGTCACAGGTACCCTATCACTGCTGGCCCTCTCCTCAAGGCCTGGTGTGAGCATTTTACCAAATCTCAGCTTTCCCAAGCACAGCAAGAAGGACTTACAGAGTAAGAAAAGCTTCTTGTCTACACAGGTAGGGAAACATACAGAGAGTTGAATCTCGTATCTGCTGGAAACTGGAGGGCCTGTAACGTTATACAGCCTTTGACTTGAGTCGAGGAGAAAATCTGACTCTGGGACCTCAGAACAGTATGATAATGATGTAAACTTCTTTAAACTGCAGTGATCTAAAGAATTCAGAGGATGAGAAGAAACCAGCGTTTTCACACAACCAGAACAACCAGAGCACATAACACTACTGCCCAGAATACTCGGAGCCTCCCAAGCCCAGAACCCTGGGAAAGATGGTAGAATTCTCTCCACTCTGTCCTCCAGAATCTTAACTCCAGGAAAAGATGAATCTTCTCCAGCAACAAGAAAAATAAGTCCAGGTGTGTTTCGTATTCGATTTTATTTTCAAAGCAGTAATTTTCTCCTAATTACAAATGTGTTTGTGCTTCAAATAAAAATGTTTGGAAAATAAAAACACAACAACGTAAGGTCACTTAAGATTTCATTTCCCGAGCCAGGTGTGGTAACGCATGCCTGTGATCCCAGCACTCTGGTAGGCAGAGGCAGATGGATCTCTGTGAGTTCGAGGCCAGCCTGGTCTACAAACAAGTGCAAAGGTCACAGGGAAACCCAGTCTAAAAAAGGGGGGGGGGGTTCATTTCCCAGAAATGTTGAATTTAAGATCTCTAATATGTGTATTTCCTTACAGAAATATTTAGAAAATATGGATTATAAAAAGTAAGACAAACAGGAAAAGAAGAAGAGTTCCTTTGGAAAAAGGAACAGGGGAGGGAGAGGGGGTGAGACAGAATAATGGCGTGAATATGATCAAAATGCACTATATACAAGTATGAAATATGTCATGTTATGTATAGTTAAGATATGCTAAGCAAAAGACAAACGTATAATAATTTCTTTACAAATATTACATGTAAATACATAAGTTCTTAGGTTTACTGATCCTTTTTTTTTTTTCACTTAGGAACATAGTGATACTAATAGATACTCTCTTTAAAATATTTCCTAGTGGGCTGGAGAGATGGCTCATTGGTTAAGAAAACGTGCTGCTTTTCTGGAAGATCCAAGTTCAATTCCCAGTACCTCTCTACATTGAGCAGGTCACTGTCTTTAACTCCGGCTCCAGAGGAACCCAGCGCCCTCTACTGGCTTCCACAGACACGTGCACACCTGTGGCAGACATTTACATTGAGATACACATAAAATAAAAATTATAAATATGTCTTTAAAAATGTTGCCTAATGGCTACATAAAGTTCTGATGTTTGACCATATTGTAATTCCCTCTAAACAGGCACAAAGGATATCACAATAGGTAATATATGCACATATATATATCTGTTTAATATTGTCTCTGATTGTTCTTAGTACAAAAATCCTAAACAATTACTTCCTTGTATTTACATGCACTAGACTTCGGTTTTATGCAGTCTTCAAGATCATTGCTTGATTCTGTTTAAGTACTGTCATGCCACAAGAATGACACAAATGAAGATAGCAATACAAGAAGGGAAAAAAAAATGCCTTCTGTAGATCCAGAAACATAAACAGTTGGAGTTGTTCACTAAGGTCAGGTTTAAGGACAGGCCAGAGATGAACAAATTAGGGGAAACGGTCTGCCGATTCCAACTCTGAAATTCAGGAGAAGTTGTTAAAATACTCCAGTTTCCATCCCTTTAAAAAGCATGAGCCTCACTGAAGTGGCAGCTCAGCTGAGAATGCTTCCTCAGCCAGCACCAAGCCCTGGGTTAACCAGGCTGTGAAGAAAATGGTTGGGATAAAGGGCTCAATTAAAGGGAAATATGCGATTTTTTAAAAAAGGAAGGAAAAAAAAAAGAGAAAGAAGAAAGGAGTGAGGGAAGAAAAAGGATAAAGAGGAAGTAAAGAATAATAAGGGGGAAAGGAGGAAAAAAAGAACAAAATTACAAATGGTGAAATGTACAAATAAAATAAAGCCAAAAAAAAAAAAATAGAATCATCAGTAATCCAAGAAAATTCACAGAGCTCTATAGCGTCTAGAGCAATGAGCAGAAATGACCCAACACTAAGGTGCATGACACCACGAAGAATTCTGTGGCAACAGCAGCAGCTTCATGGGACTCGCCATCACACCTGGGTCTCCCTCTTCTCAGGATGCTCTGAAGCCCGCAAGGAAATCCCTGTCACCCGTTTGACAAGGTCTCATTATGTAGCCTGTGCTGGCCTAGAACTGAAGATCTTCCTGTCTCAGCCTCCCAAGTGCCAGGATTACAGGTGTCTATTTTCTAAAAGCTCCGTGAGTGCGGAAAACTGAGTGTCACCCTTGTTCCTAGAGCTTCTCCAGTATCAACTGATGGAGTGTTCTCCTCCCTGGGAGTAACGGTCTTCTGAGAGGCGAAGTGAGGAGCAGGCCTTGCGTGAGCAACAAAGGCCAATGAGTGATCCAAGTGCTTCAGGGCCCTCTCTCGAGGACTCCACAAGTCTATGGTCTCAACCTCACTTCTCAGGCCTTTGCCTGAGCCCCTGCGTGTCCTCTGTAGGGCTGGGCTCTCTCCTCATCTCTCTCTCTTATGGTCAGGGGTTCTAGCCTCTCCTGTCAACAATTCAGCTCATTTACCTAACACTTTATCATCTTCCAAAATTTGTTCTGTTGTCTCCTTTCTCGTTCCTGTTAGGCTTAAGACAATATGAAAAAATACTGTCATTTCACTGGAGTCTCAAAGGGAGAAATGTGTGTGTGTACTCATGGAAGCAGGAAGGGCTTTAAGGAAAAGATCAATATGAACAGGCGGCAACAGCTCCAAGAGGGGCATGCTGCCAGGAGGTTTGAGTATAGGGAAGTACCTAGGCACAACTCGGCTGACTGACAAAGGAAGAAAGAAGCACCCCCCCACACACAGACACACACCATGCACCCCAGTAAGAGAGCACACTGGGGAGAAACTCCACTGCATTTGCTCCAACTAACAAAACCGGCTATCTTTTTCAGCTGGCTTCTATCTAGGTCATGGTACAGATAATTCTCTTACATTAACTCATTCGAGACTCATGGCGTTAGCATCTTCAGTTTTCAAATGAAGAAAAGGCAAACGAGTTATCCAAAATCATAGAGATAATAAGTGACAATCGAGGACCAGAGAGAAGGGGCAGAGAGTGAAAACACCTGCTGCATGGGCCTGGCCACCTGAGCAGCAGAGCAGGTGAGGAAAATAGATCTGAAAGCTCAGCACTCTGGCCTCATGGTGGAAAGGGGGAGACGGGACTCACCTGGACGCCGGAAGACCAGCTAGCCAGGAGTGCACCTAAACGAGCGAGGCCTTGCCTCGAGGAGGTGCAAGGAAATAAGTACTTCCTGAAAGTCGTCCTCTGACCTCCACGTGCACTGTGGCACATGTTCTCTCTCTCTCTCTCTCTCTCTCTCACATACACACACACACACATCATAAATAAACAAAACATTTGTTAATGACATCAAGATTTGACCTCTACTCTTTATGATTCCGAACTCAAGCCCCGGGCAGTATTTATAGTGTGGCATCATAAAATATGCATTTGATATTATATTTAACCTTGACTAGCCATCTGAGTTTTCCTACACTTCCTGGACATGGCATCCTCTCGTGTGTGTGTCTGTGTGTGTGTGTGTGTGTGTGTGTGTGTGTGTGTATGACTGAGCACTTCATTTTTCTTGTTTTCCTCACAGACTGTTTGCTTTCTTTCCTTTGTTGCTATGCTTGCTTGTTCCCTTTCGTTCAAGAGTCATATTCCTGGCAGGATGACCACAGAGTAGTTTTAGTGTTATTTATAGATATTGTAACTCAATCCAAATATTATCTCATGGTTGGTTCTGAGTAATTTAGAAGATTGGAAGGACCTTGGTTTCATCTCTGAAATGCAATAAATTAATAACAAAGGATAAGTATTGATTTCTTTGTGCATTGTTTGTAACATAAGCAAATGTGTTGTGTTTTTTTTTTTTTTTTAATCTGTGAGTAATTCACTTGTGGTCCATGCTGTGATGAATCAGAAGTGAAGCTTTCCTGGTACTCTGGTTTTAATAATTTCTTCAGTTCTTCCTTGATGTTATATATTTCCAACTTGAGTCTCTTCTTGTCATGCTGTCACCTTTTCCCCGGATTCACATTCTCAGATATTAATATTCTGAAATGGTATAGAAAGTATGTCTGATATAAGATCATTCGACCAAGGCTACATGTTACTATTTGTTATAGGCCCTATCTGGGGAGATGGGAATGAATGTCTGTTCACCCTAGAGAGGGTATCAACAACAGACCAAAGAAACAGTCCCACCCATCTAGCTGTGGACCAGTGAGTTTATCGTGGTTACTTACAAGAGCAGGGTTTGGGGTTTCTGACAGGAGAATAGGTGACTCAAAAGCAGCTTCATCCTAGGATATTTTGATGCCAACAGCCCCACAGTCTTCTCTCCCCAGCAATTTTTTTTTTTTTTTTTTTTTTTTTTTACTGCTTTCATAACCTCAGAGAGAGGCCTTGTAAATTTTATGGTCTTCCTGAGCCTTTTAAGTTTCTGTAGCTTCCTGAATGGGAGCTCTCTTCCTTTACCTAGCAGGAAATGCTTCAGAGGAAGAAAAAAAGATAGAGAGGAAAAACACACACAAAAAAAAAACAAAAACTACACACCATTGAATGTTCCTATCTGTCCTGGTTTCCTTTCCTGTTGCTGTGACAAAATCCTTGGGCAAAATCAACTTAAGGGGGACAGGGTTTATTTCAGCTCACAGTTCCAAGTTACAGGGGGAAGGGCACAGCCACAGGTGCCTGGGACAGCTGGTCACATTGCTCCTGCAGTCAGGAACAGAGAGCAAAGGATACAGGGATGCTGCTCAGCCCCACACCCTCCCACCTTTATTCTTCAGACCAGGGCCCAGCACAGAAAATGGCACCCCCCGTATTCACAATGGGTCTTCCCCACCTCAATCAACTCAATTAAGAAAATAAATCTCTCCCTGGCGTGCTCAAAGGATCCTACATTGGAACATTGGGTATCATGCTAAGTCAAGGCTGACTAAGGCAGAGACGGTAAACATGGAAAGACAAGATAAAAACACGTGAAATGAGAACGGAAAGAAGGAAGAGGAAACAAGAGCAACGAGGACAAGCGTGGCTCACCTAGTGTGAGGCAGGGCGCCCAGAGGTGGTCCTGTGCCACATCTGGAACTCCCAACAAAAGCTAGGCAGAGCATCTCAGCTTTCAGGACGAGCGTTCACCTTTCATTTCAACCACAACATGGCTTCCTCCATTAAAAAAACAAACATCAGTTTCTGCCCAGCCTGTTTGCCTTTTCTGTTCAAATCCCAACAATTACAGCAGCTTCTAGGGGTACCCAGTCTAGGAACAGACTTTGTATATCCTGCCGGGTATTTTTTTTAAGTATTTACTTGTTTATTATTATGTAGATGACCACGACGTGATGCCACCACACACAGGTGGCCGTCATAGAATAACTCAGTGGAGTCAGGTCTCTTCTTCTACTTTCAGGTGGGGTCTGGGAATAGAACTCCAGTCACCAGGCTTGCTGATGACCAGCATCTTTACCCTTTACCTTTGAGCCACCTCACCAGCTCCCAAGCAAGTGTTTTGACAATCACAATATCTGCCCACAGATCTGCACTTCTCCCCACCCCAGGCTCCACGGGCTCCTCTAGTCCTTGCACACTCTCCACATCTTATGCTCAAATTAAGTTTGCCTACTTGTCTCCGGAGGCGTTTGGGTATGGGACACAGGCTCGCACGGCGTGTGCCCTACAGCCTGCATTACATTATATATGCACGTGCTTCCTGTTACAGAAAATCAAGATGTCACCAAAAGCCAGAGCTCACTGGGCATCACTGCTGCTTTGCTTAACCACATCTGCCCTGGGAACCAGAGGTGTACCAGCTGTTTTTGATGAATACATCAGGGGCTATTGTAAAAATTTTACATGTGATCGCTCATTTAATCCTAACGCACAAATAGAATAGACAAGGAAACTGAGGCACACAACAGTTAGCTTATCCAAAAGCACCCATGGAGAACTCAGGGTTCTCCATTTGACTTGCGTGTATAATCACCGTCCCTAGAGACAGTTGCTACCCTCAACCACGTGCATCTACAGAGATAATTAAATTGGGAAAGACAATACTGAGGCCTCCAGACTCCAGGCTCTGTCTCTGCATCACTCACTTCTCTGCATGAGGGGCCCCAGGAGGCAAATGTTTTAGGATAGGCGTCTGGTCCCTTTGTGTAAAGCATGGATAGACCATGGGTGTCTGTTTAATACCCAAAGGCACCTCTTTCTTTTATTTCTTTCCCCAAAGCCAGCCAGCGTTTCTACAGCTCTTCTGAGACAGGCTAGGGAAAGGACTGAGCAGGATTTCAGAACACACCTTAAAGTGTGAGCAATAGCTGACTTCCTGAAGGCTCTGGTGTGCTAGGCTTTTTCTGTGATGCCTTTCGGCATTGCAGGAATGAAACACACCAAGTACTAAATATTTTCTTAGAGATTCTAAAAGTTTGCAATGTGGGTGCATTTGGAATTGCTTTTGAATGCCAAGTATTTAAAGCCCCCAAACATAATGACTTATTAATAAAGCTCCCCATGGCTTATAAATCAATGTTACTAACAAATCCTATTTAATCAGGGAACATAATCTGATTAACTGGAATGAAACAGGCATCTAAGATCTCCAGCAATTTGCTGTGCTTGCACTACCCCGTGTGTGAAACATACAACCTGCGTACACGCCTTCCCTGGGGCACTGCCTTGACTCCTTGACTCACCCACGATTGTCCGCAAACCCAAGGGCCTGTCTGTTTTGACAGGTAACTAGTGTCTTTGTGTCCTGACGTCACAAAGCCATTCAGCCTCTTCTGAGCTCCGGAGGCCATGCTTGCAGAGCAGTGAAGCTGGAACCACCCACAGAGAGAGCCAGAGAGCCGAGGGTCAGGAACTAGGGCCACCACCCCTTGAGCCATCATGGGTGGGGAAGTGTCTCTGATCTTGGGATACCATGGGAGGATCTTCAAAGTCCAAGGAGGTCAGGCTGCATCTGCCTGTCTCCCCACACGCTGTGTCGTTTTAGAACTTTCCTAGGGAATGATTATGTCAACAAGTTGACTCAGTGGCTAGGAGCTGGGATGGAAAGCAGAAAATCTCTGCTTATGTTGTGTTAGAACTCCCTAATGCTGCAGCTTGGTGCATGAGGCCCTTGAACCGATCTGCACATGTGCACACACACAAGCACACCAAAAACAAAACAAAACTCCTCTCAAAAGCAAGGCTTCTTCCTCTCTTGCTGTGGTATTTCCCAGTTCCCTTGCTTTGACCCATCAGGTGGCCTGGACACAGCATGCATATCTCTGCTCTCCTCTGTCTTCTTCCCTAGAAGATGGCCAGGTGGGGCCAGTAAGGAGGCAGCTGAGTGTTTCATTCCTTCCCGGGGCCTGTCTTCTCTGATTCTTCTTCGCAGTTCAGGCTAGATTACACACTTGCGGCCCATTCTCTGACTTGGTGGCCCAAGGCACCTTTGTTCCTGAACTCTGACAGTCTTTCAGTCAGCGAACCAGCTGTTGAACGTGAGGGCACCGGGTTCTTTCTGAGGGCTCTCTGAGCTGAGGAGGCAGATACAGAAAGCATGGGTGCGTCCAATCTCGGCAAGGAGGGACACAGTCCACTGGGTCAGCGTGGCGGGTGTTAAATTAGATACATGCCGAAGACGCAGTGGCAGAAAGGTCCTCCACAGTGGTCAGAGCTCAGCTTAAGAGACAGCAGGGGATGAACATGACATAAGGGCCCGCAGCAGCAAAGCATCAGAGGGAACCCAGGCCAGGTTCTGCCTTAGGCCTCTAGGAGCTACCATGTTCAGTTTGAAATGTAACAGTAGCATTCCTAAACATTGCCACCATGTGGCCATAGGAAGATTGAACAAGAAGAGGCTCCCTGAAGGGACAGAGCAGTTACAGCTCTGTCTTCCATTGCTATATAGCATGCAGACAACCCCAGCAACCATGACCACAAGTTCCTGGGGTTTGAGAGCCAACTCCACAAGCAAAACTACCCGAGGGAGCCCACCTATGCACTGCAGGGCTCAGAATCTGTAGACATGACATTTCTTGGCAGGGCAGCTTTGGGGGAAGCTACAAACCAGCCCTTCAGACAGCTCTTGGGGAGCAGGGTGTCCATCTTCCAGGCCAGGTTTGTAGCTCTGTGTAGGGATAAAAGTAGTGAGAACAACACTGGTCTCTGGAAGTTTCCATAGTGCCTTTCAGGCCTTCCAGAATCAGCAGAGCAAACACATACTCCTTGCTAGTGATGTAAACAGAGAGTAAAGGGACAGTTTGCCTCTTGATGAAGGAAGAAACTGTTTGCCAGGTAGAATCCTCGAATTGAGCCCGGGCAACTGAGCATGAAGAGAATGGGCTCCATGCTCTGCTGGAATGCCGAACCCACCCCTGCAACTGGATAGGTCAGGCACTCACCGGGGCCGCTGTGCTGCCCATCAGTGCTGTCACGGTCTAGTTTACACAGCACATCAATGCAGACTCTTGCGTCTGAGGTAGAGTCGGGTTCCTTTGCTGTGGCTCATTTGTCCCACTTACTAAATGGAAAACGAATGGGTCAGACCTATATTCGCTTGGTCAGGTCAGCACATGAAGTGGTGAGCATGAGACCCAAGTTGCAGGTTTGCTGGATCAACTGTCAAGGGACAAGAGAAAGAGTCTGTGCCAACATCTTCACTGGTGGTGATGGTCCCAGAAATATTTTCCATTGCATCATGCTTTTTACGTTGTCCGTGCAACTGTGTGGCACAGGTTAATTTGGTTGTGAACTTGAAGTCTGATTTAAATTAAATTAAGCAGACTAGAAAGAATGTAAGAGTTTTTTGTTTGTTTGTTTTTGTTTTGTTTTTTGCCTTTAGTAGAGTAGAGTTCTGACCTATCAGACTTCTGCTAAGAGTAAGGCCCATGACTAGAAGTCCAGCATTTATGCTTTCTTATAGGACCCGGGACCGTCAGCCCAGGGGCGATAACACTCACGATGGGCAGGGGCCTTCCCATCAATCACTAAGAAAATGACCCATAGGCTTGCCCACAGCCTGATCTTATGGAGGCATTTTCCTAATTGCAGTTCCCTCCCCTCAAATGACTATAGCTTGACTTGAGTTGACATTAAAAACTAACCAGTACGCCTGTTCTGAAGCAAGAAAGTATACTTGGAGAAAGACAGACAGTTCCGACTAGCTGGGATAGGGAACTCCCAGAGGTAAAGCTGAAAAGTTTGGGATGATTTTTTTTTTTTTTTTATAACGTCATGGAAGCCAGTGTCTCAGCCAGAACTTGGTCAGAATCTATAGGCCTGAAACAGGTGAAATACCAGAGAGACTGTAATAGCAGGTTGAAAAGCTCATGAGGAGATGGTGAGGCCACCTTGGGACTGAAACCATCAGGAAACTGTTACCACCCACAGAGCCAGACTGTGTTCTGGGAGTCCCCAGGGAGTCAGATCCCTCATATAGATTGTCCAGTGAGAGTGAAGTCCATAGAGGAGTTCTGTCGGACTAGAGTGAGAACTGCAAGGGACCCCACAGAATCAAGCCACAGAATAAACCCTGGCTTCGGCCTTCTGTCTTCCAGTCTCTCACCAGGACACTGGCCAACACAGGAGGAACTAACTGGCAAGGGAGCCTTAGAAATGTAATTTGCAAGAGAAGGGTGGGGGGCAATGGGGGCCAGTGTCACTCAGCATAACAGTAGTTTGGTGAGAGGCTGACTGGAGGGTTCCTTCATTGGCTATGTACATTGTGTAAAGGCTAGATGAAACCCCCAGAGATATCCTTATCCTGAGCCCTAAAGCATTTACAGGGGTACCTGATGTGATGACAGGACTTTGCAGGTGTTACTGTCTCGAGATGGGCACCTTACAAGAGAGGCCAAGGAGTAGTCAGAGACAGGAAGAGGGTGACATGATTACCAAATTAGAGGCTGGGACGATGTACTTGGAAAATGGGAAGGGGCCACAAGCCAGGATCACAGGCAGCCCCTCAGAACAGGAGAAACACACACTTCTCCAGAACGTGAGATGGAGCCAGCCTTGCAGCAGCTTGACTTTGGACAGTTGAAAGCAGACTGAATACTTCCCGCCTCCAGGACTGTAAGATGGTAAAAGAGTGCAGTGTTTGTGCCATCAGATCTGCGGTGATATGTTACAGTAACAACCAAAAACTAGTACAGTGTATCAGACTGAATGGGCCTGATGAATAAATTATGCTGACTTCATTTGCATTCTTTCCCAGATACGCAGAGGTAGCTTGTCCCACAGCCTCCCAGAGATCCTGGGTTGCCAGGGATGTGCAAACTGGGTGCTGTCGCTCCCTCCTTACCATGTGAACCCACGCAGATACGTGTCAGTGGCTTCTGAGAAGCTTCTAGTACTCACATCCCAGATGATCAGGAAATCTTTCCTTCTTTTCCTCTCCTCTTCCCTCTCTCCTCCTTCTCTTTCTCCCCTTCTTTCCTTTTCCTTTCCCTCTTTCCCCCCTCCTTTTCTCTTCCTTCTCCTCCTTCTCTCCCCCACTTCTACCCTCTTCCCATTTCTCTATCCCTGCCATCCAGAAGACCTCACCCACCTCCTGGGCCTCAAGCCTCGAGTCCTGGGCCAGGAAGGGTAGTGTTTGTCTTGTGTGGCTCTGCCTGTGTAGGAGATATTCCTGAGGTAACCCACAGTAATATTTGGGGGGCGGGAGGTGGGGATCCAGGTAGGACAGAGCACCGTGGTTTTCCTGGCAAAGCTCCAATCTCGGGAAGAACACTTTCGTTTGTAAAGGCCTTGCCTATGGGTTATTTACACTCAAGAAAAACAAAACAAAACAGTGGAACTGGGGAGGATGAGATGGTGGGTGGTGAGGAAGATTCTGTAATGATTTCAGGATTGCAAATGCCTGCAATGGAAGGCTCATTTCCCCACAGTCCCCCCATGGTCCCCATCAGTGTCTAATTTCTAGGCTCTTATTCCCCCCCCCCCCCACAGTGTTCCCTGCTTCTCACGACTGAGCGCTTCCTGAATGTCATGCTTTGTTCTGGATGTTTCATAAACCCCTTGCTTTACAATTAGCTCACTGCAACTCTTTTATAAACTGAGTCACAGAACAGCTGAGCGCTGACCCTGACATTTAGGGTCCATCTGACTGTGAAGCGGAGCCATCCCCCAGCCCCCAGCAAGTCTCTACCTCCCTAGCTCAGGACTGCTTCCGGTTCCTCTTGTAACACTCTGCTGTAAGTGTTTGCGGTTTTTAATCTATTTTATTGGGTTACTATTCCTCTGTCTCCTTTCTCTACCCCATCCCTTGAAACACCAGGTAGGAGAGGGAAAAAAAAAGGTCAGTAGGGAGAAGGGGTATAGTTCTCTTTAGATTACTTCCTGCTGTTTAGAGTCATTGGATTCCTTGGGGCAAGTTCAGTTTCCTTTCAGGATATCTCCAGCTTCATCTCCTCATCAAACTGCAACAACAGCAGCCAGGAACAGCAGGGGGGAGGAGCAGCCTTCTTCTTTCTCTGTGCTGGGCAGGTCCCTCTCTGGGTGCTGGCATTTGCCCCCTCTCTGAGGCCCCATAACTAAACCACCTGCAGCTGGCAAAGACCGAGCCCCTCTCAGAGCCCACACGAGGCGAACAGTCTGCTGCTGTGGCCAATCTGAAGCAGCCTCATATCCCGCACCTGGGATTAAAACAGAAACATGTTTACATAACATAACTGAGTTTTAAAAGACACCAAAACACTCCGCTTTTTCAATTCTAAGTTGATGTCATTTTCCCATAACACACGGCATGGAGCCATGTCCCCCAAGTTTCATTTGTAAGAGCTTGGTTTAGCCCAGGGAGAGGTTCTCACTTTCGACATTTGAGGCGGGAGAGTTGAGGTGGGCTGCGGGCTGTCCTGTGAGTGACGGGTTTATTGAGCGGCGTCTCTGGCTGCCACCCACTTGATGCCAGCCACAGTTTCTCCCAATCCAAACTGTCTCCAGATACTGCAAAGGTCCCCTTGGGGAGAAAAGAGCAGAAGCACCTCCAGTTAGAAACTAGTAGCAAGCGTCATCAGACTGGCTGCTTCCAAAGGAGTGGTGGTAGCCTTCAGTTTCCCATCAGTTCATTCTGAAAAGCCAACATCTCTCTTTCAGTGTCCATGCAACAAGGCATGTGCAGCAGGATGAAGACAAAAGACAAACTGCTAGGTATATCTGGGAGAGAGCGTCTAGATCTGGATTGACTGCGGTGGAAACTGAGAATCTGGGTCTGAATGAAGAGGAGAAAGAGAGCTGTTAGCTTCCATCCCTCTCTGCTTCCTGACTGTGGATAGGTGTGAGGCCAACTTCCTCTTGTTCCTCCCACCACGGTTCCCCCACTGTGATGTACTGTCCCCTCAACCAATTTTGTCCCCTCTAAGCCAATTTTGCCAGGTGTTTTTGTAGCAGTGCTGAGAAAAGTAACTAATAAAGCCAAGATTGAGATTAAAAAAAAAAAAAAAAAAAGTCTGTGAGGTTCGGTAGGTGGACAGGCAACAAATAAGTCTATAACTGGCCCTGTGGTTGACGGGGACTGCAGAGGATTGAGCTATGAGGACCAGAGATTACAATCTACCACAGCTAACCCAGGCCACCCCAGCCCTGTCACACAGCACCAATGTCTAATTGCCTGGATTCTACATTTCTGAAAGTGTGTTGTTTGTGATTGTCACTGATATCCGCTGGCACAGAGGCCTGGCAATAGGGAGGATGTAGAGGTTGACAGGCTGCTGGAAGATTTCGTTCTGCTCAGAGCTGCCCTGTCATCCTCCACCCTACTTTAGAGGAGAGCCAAGGGGGAGGAGGGAGTTGTGTTTGTTGTCCTTGGGAAGCTTTGTTTGTTGTTTGTTGTTTGTTGTTTGTTGTCACAGGAGCTTTGCTGGGGCTTGGCTTCCTCCAGTAGCAGACCCTGGAGAGCTACATGGGTTTGAGCAGTTCATTTAGATGAATCCAGGAAGTATGGGGATGTTCATGAGGTACACGAGGTAAGGGTAGGGAAGAGGGACAATACACGGTGCTTTAAAACTCTTGATTAGAGCACGCATGGCTGTTTCTAGCTGAAACTCACAGTGTGGCTCCATCATGGTGAATTCGTTCTCTATGACCCTTCTTGCCTAATAATTTCACCTGCGTTTAAGTGGCTTGACCTTACCAAGAATCTCGTCTCCTTTAGAGTCAATTTCCTAAAGCCCAGGGTATGAAAATTAATTCTGGCTGGCAAGATGGTTCAACAGGCGAGGCGACTGAAGCCAAGCCTGATGACCTGACTAAAATCCGAGGGACCCACAGAGTGGATTGTTCCTGTTAGTTGCCCTCTGACTGAGCATGAGTGCCATGTGGCATGAGCTCCCTAGTACACACACACAACCAAGAAATCTGTAGGTAAGAGTAAAAAACACAATTAAAAAAAAAAAAAAGAAATCTAAGTCTGAAAGTATAAGTCTACATGTTCATTGATACCAAACGGGCATCAGTGGTATTCCTATTGGGAGCCTTGGCCAAATGTCCAAAAGGCAGCTTTAAGGAGTTATGAGTCCACTGGACTCCCAATCCCTCCTCCTCTCCAGCGGGACAGTGGTCCTCAACCTTCCTGATGCTTCGACCCTTTAATACAGTTCCTCATGTTGTGGTGACCCTACCCTCCCAGCCGTAAGATTATTGTGGCTGACACTTCATAACCGCAGTTTTGCTTCTGTTATGTATGAATTGTAATGTAAATATTTCTGGAGATAGAAGTTTGCCAGTGGGGGTTGTGACCCACAGGTTGAGAACCTTTGGCTTATGAGCTGGTACCCAAAACAATGTTTGGCCTCTGGTGGACTTTCTGGAATAGTAATTGTTTGGGTCATTATCTTTTTTTTTTTTTTTTTTTTTTTTTTTTTTTTGCTACATCAACACTAGCCTCTATCCTGTTGCTATGGGCAAGAAAGATAAACTAGTACACAGAAAAAGGGGAAATAACTCATTTTAAAAAAAATCTGGTTGCTTCTAGGGGCGGGAGCTCAGAAGGACTGTGGAGGACCCATCTTGGGTTTGGCCTTTATTTATGAGTTGGAATGCAGGTGTGTTTATCGGCAACTGCCATGCCTCATTGGCTGAGGATGGCTGTTGGGATCCTTAACACGGTGGTACCTCAGGTCTGCTGCTGGCGTGGCCAGCCACATCCCTCTGGTCAGAGAAAGCCCTCGGTGTGAGAAGCTGGCCTCCAGCACACTCGGGCAGAGCTGTTCTGGGTATCTCTGACTGTAAAAGAAATTCCCCAGAATCTTTGTGACTTAAAGTAGCTCACGTTCATCACAGTGCAGTACTGTGGGGGCAGGAACCTGACCGAGGCTTAGAGGGTAGGTTTCTTAGAGGGTGGGTTCCTCTAAGCCTCTTGGGTCTCTCATAGGTATCACGTGGCCTGGGACTAGGATGTTAGGGAGAGTCCATGTCCTACCTCCCTCACAATCCTACACCTCACAGACTAAAACCCCAAGGACTTTCATGTCCTTACTGTTCACTGGGGACATCGCTTAGTCTGAGGCAGTTTGAAAGAGTCCTTCATTTTCTCAGCAAGCCTGAAACTCACCTAAATTGGACTTCCCTGTGCTAAGTCAGCTGCTCACATCCAGCTCACTCACAGAGCTCTTTTCCCCGCCCCTACCCCCAGAAGCACAGGCAGACCTGATCCCTCTTGTACTCCGCTACCTCTCTAAGCCAGGTCCTCGCAGACTGTAGCTGCCACCTTCTCAAAACTTCCCTTTCCTCAGCCTGTCTTCCCAGCATTCTGTTTCCAGTACAGGAGCCACTAGATTCTTTCTTTTTTCTTTTTTTAACAAATCATACCAGTTACGTGACGCTTCTCTGCTGAAACCTCTCCACTGCTCACGGGATAAACATGGTTTCTGCTCTGTCACCTAATGGTCCCCACATCTTCCTGTTCGTCTGCTCTTTCTGCCCCACTGGCCCTCTTCAGTCTCTTGGCATGTGCTTTCCTTGGAGGCCATGCCTGGGTAGGTTACATCACCTGTAACCATGCCAGAATTTATTTATTTATCTATTTATCTATTTATTTATTTATTTATTTATTTATTTATTTATTTATTGACAGGGTTTCTCTGCAGCCCTGTAAACAAAGCTGGCCTTGAACTCAGAGATCCACCTGCGTCTGCCTTGGGAGTGCTGAGATTAAAGGCATATGTTGCCACTACCATGCACCAGAGATGGTTTTAAGGGTTAGTGTTCCTCCCCTGAGCAGGGGTAGGGTCCCAAGGAAAATACACTCACTGAGTCTCCTGGGAAGTCTTCTGACATTAGCCTCCAAGGAAAGCACATGCGACTATGTGTGGAATCTGACTGCAGACTCAGGCTCTAATAATTCATAAGCTCATCTAGGCTTGAGAGAGAGAGAGACCAGGGGCACAGCCTCCTGTCTGTGTCAGAGCTGTCTCTAGGATTTGGAACCTTCATAGCCACTTCAGGAGACTGGTCAGCAACCCCATGAGGGCCCAGGAAAAAACAAAAACAAAAGCAAAACAAAAAGAAAACTTCAACTATACTGTTGTTTGGTTTTCACCTGTGGCTTGACTTTAAGCCTTTTGGCTCACTTTGCCTTTCATATTTAAGAATCGAAAATGTCTGCAGCTCCCCAGCACACGAAGTCCTGGTCATGCTAGTCCCTTCTCCTGTGGTGTCTGAGGTGGAGGTGCTAGACTCAGTTCTTAGCTCAGAGGCACAAAGGGGAAAGGGCCCTTTGGGCCTGTTGCTGCTGCAAGCATACAGGGCAGGCGTCAATCAATGGTCCGTGCAGAGAGCGCCTGCTGCGAATGTGGAAAGCCCACCAGCATCAGGGACAACTCGCTCAGACCCAGGGCGACCGGGGCATGAGGGGGAGTCTCCCTAGACCCCAAGAAAGATTTGAAGAGACAGTGCCAGACACTTGTGCATTTGCCCTCCAGGAGAGAGCATTTCTCTGGAAATTGGGGCCTGCGTCTCCACTCTCCCCTTGCTTTAGCTGGGAGGTCTCTAAGTTAGGAATTGGATCTGCTACAAAGAGAGGCAGGCATACTAAAACCCACCCTCAGGGAAGATAAGGGAAATGCCTTGCTTTCTTTTCCACCGAGAAAGGACTTTCCTGGTGGCTTGTCAAGGGATGTTCTTCTGAAGTCACTAAGGCAGATCCTCCTGTGTCCAGGCTTCTGCCTATATATGGCACTCTGCAGGGGATCAGTGGTGCAAAAATCACATTCGTGTTTAAGGTTCACCTCTTTCATCAAGACCATTAATGCCACGCCTCTGAGACTTAATGCCTGGGATTTCCCACCCCACCCCCCACCAAAAGGATGCATGCTTTCAAATATTTAAATGCCAAAAACAATCCATAGACTTCCATGGTCATGCTATACAGGATGAAAAGGGACGCAGCTCGAGGAACATGGGGCGGGACCTATCCTCACTGTTTACTGCTCCTTCACCCTGGCATGCCTCTTCCACTCCCTGGGGAGAAGCCAGTCATTACCCATGAGATGCTTGGCTATAAATACCACCTGAGCGGTCTCTCATGGGGGATTAAAAGAGATAGCATCATCCAAAACTTCCCAGCTCTGTGCGTTTGTCTGTCTTTTTTCAGCCTTGGTCTTCACACGGGTTTGGATAGGCACAGCTGATTGCCAGTCTTACATGGGAGCCACGGAGGCTCAGAGAAGTGGAGTGCCTTGCTCAAACCCACCCAGCTGTTATGTGAGAGGATGGGGGATTCCCTACAAGCCTGTTCAGGTTAGAGGCCAGCCTGGTCTACACAGTTCATCCTAGATCAGCCAATTTTAAGCTTCCCTCAACTCATTCCCCTCAAAAGAGTGACTTAGACCTAACAGGAGTGGCCTAGTTCCCACAGGTTCATAGAAAAGGAGTTAGCCTGGACCATCTTCGCTCGCATTTTCTCTTCCATCCTGTGCCCTCTCTCTCTATCTTGTGATGCTGTCTGTCCTGAGGCAGTTAGTTCTAGCGCCACACTCTTTGATTCCCCAAGACTTCTCTGTGTTGACGCTTAAACCTATGATGTCCTTCCAACTTAATTCATTATAAATTGATGCAATTTAATACTTAGGAGCATTTTTTTAATGTACAAAATTCATCTTTTAATGGAAATGCCATTACCAGAGGCAATGTCGCACAATGTCGAAAAATGCAAACAAGAGGTCAAGGCAAAGATAAGACAGCAAAATAGAATCAAAGACAAGTAACAGCTGCATAGATACTAACCATATGAACCCAAGCACACAAAAAAAGTAATATCTGAATGCCCACACTCACGCTATGCTACTATGTCATGTATAAAAGTTACTGTAAATTTAGGAGCATTTTTTAAGTCCTATTTTCTTCATGAACTAATTAGCCTCAGGGATTTTGTTACAGAAAACGGATGGACTAAGATATTGTTTATTTCGTTTCATTTCATTCAGCACACAGATCAATGGAGTTCATCTTAAGTTTTTCATGCATGTATATTATTATTACCTCTCCCTACTTTCTTGGCTCCCTCTCCATTCCCGATAGATCCCTTCTTCCCCAAAACCATCCCCACTCTGCCTTCATGTCTTTTTATCTGTCTATAAACCTTGACTCCTCACAAAAGAGAGAACATGTGATGGTTTGAATAAGAAGGGCTCCCATAGGCTCATATATTTGCTTCCTTTGCCCTTCATGGGTGGCCATACTTGGGAGGGATTGGGAGGTGTGGCCTTGTTGGAGGAAGTGTGTCACTGGGAGTGGGCTTTGATGTTTCAAAGGCTCAAGCCAGGCTCAGTGGTTTTTCCTTCTTCCTGCTTCCTGTGTATCTGGATATATGACTCTCAACTTATCCAGCACCTTGTCTGCCTGCCTGCGGCCTGGGAATTGGGATTAGAGACAGATTGTTGCCACACACCCACCTGGCTTTTTTTTCTTTTTTTTTTTCTCATGCAAAGAGGAGGAGCCAAACTCTAGTCCTCACTGACCCAGCCCTTTAGCAGCCTCCTGAGTGTTAAAGTACATGCTTCCTCCTCGCCCTCCTGCTTCATTCTGTGTCCTGTTACTGTTGTCTGTACATGAAAAATGTCCCTGTTTATTGTCTGTCTGTTCCACTAGGGCATAAACCACAAGAAAGATTTCATCAGCAAAGTATCCCCATGGCTTCAAGGGGTGTCTGGGACACCCTGTGACCTTAGCAAATGCTTGCTGAGTGAGATAAACACAAACGTCATGGTTCCCAAAGAAGATGGCCACTGTTACCACGACCTCAGATTCAATTTCTGTACAGTGCAGTTTTTAAAAACTAATATATCATAAGATCCCTACAAAGTATTCTTACCAAAGATGGCAAATTCTTCTTTATATCACTGAGTGTGTGGATATTTAGTGACGTTTTATCAGCAAACTTAACACATAAACGTACATACTCTCAAACTCAAGCTCTTTTTGAGTAAGAACACAAGGCCATCTTAAAGCAAAGGCAGAGTACAGAGCCACGAGAATCCCATAACAGTGAAAAAGCAACAGTTGCTCCAAACTGAGAACAGTATGGTCCCTCCAGAAAGGAAAAGAAAAAACAAAAAGGTTCTTACAGGGGGAAGTACCCAAAATGTTCAGAATTGATGGTATAAATTGATGGGGTGTAGCTGAGTGCAGCTGGGGTGAGGAGAATGGTAGAGTGATTGCCTAGCATGTATGAGGGGAGGGAGGGGATGGAGACGGCTGAAGACTATGTTCAAGAGCTATTGAGAATGGGGACTGCACAGTCAAATTCCACTGTACAGTAAAGCAGCCGAAGGAGGACAGAGGGACACACACACACACACACTAACAGGAAGTGTCTACAATGTTTTATAGGAGCACAAACGGAAACTTGCCCAAAGTTTTGCTGCCCTTAATTGACAGGTCGATCTGCGTAGGACTGCTAAAGAAGACAATGACACCACCAACTTGGAGACTTGGGGAAGAGATGGTGTCTCTGCAGGAGGAAATAATGTCGACCAGCACTTTTAAACATTTATGATACATTTCAAGTATACACAAGACAGTTATGGAGAAGAGTATGATGAGCTCGGCTGCCATTGCCCAGCTACAACGACCATCCCAGTTTTGTTTTCTTCAAATATCACCTGTCTCAACACCTTCCACCAAGTGAGTTATTCTGAAGCCAATCCCAGATGTCATATCATACCATCTTTTTTAACTCTCTCTCCTTCTCTTCCTCTCTCTTTCTCTCCCCTTCCTCTTCTCCTGTATGCTGTATATGAAAAAAAAATAGACTCTTTGTCTTTTTGAGACTGCCTTTTTTTCACTTAGCAAGATAATACACAGTTCCATCTATTTTCTCGCAAATAACATGACTTCATTCTACTTTCTGGCTGCATAATACTCCATTGTGTATATATACCACAGTTTCTTTATCCGTCCATCTGTTGATGAGCACCTAGGCTGATGCCATGACTTGACGGCTGTGGTTAGCACAGTACTAACCACGGGTTTGCGGGTGCCTCTTCAGTGTGCTGGCTTTGATTCCTTCATGTATAAACTCAGGGTGGGAATAGCTAAACCATATGGTAGCTTTATTTTTGGCTCTAATTCTTTCTTACATTTTTATTTATTTTGTGTGTATGTGTGTAGGCGCATGTAGCACCATGCACTTGTGGAGGAAAACTTGTGAGAGTTGGTTCTCATCTTCCATGATGTGGGTCCCAGCACTAGAGTTCTCTGGCCCTCAGCTTGGCAGCAGTACATACTTTTTAGCTTTTTAAGGAACCTCAGAACCGGTGGCTATATCAATTTACGTCACATTTCAACATGTGTCTCTTAAATGTTAGACTCATAACTCACTTTAAAAAGTAGCCATGGCTAGTTTATTTATTTATTTTTTTGTTTTAATACATTTTTTTGAAATAGAATGTCTGCCATTAGGCTAATTCTCAAGGCCACTTGGCCATGGAGTAAGAAGAGCAAGCATGGACTTTTAGGAAGGGTTGCTTTCCAGCTGGGTCAAAGTGTGATCCTGGGCAAAGCTCTGAACTCCTCAAATCTAATCTGTAAGAAGAGGACAAAAACAGCCTTTCCTTTGTAGGGTTTTTTACAAGGAGGAAATGAGTTCATGCTTGCATTCACCCAGAGAAGCAAAGAACACACACCAGGCCTACAGAACCTACTAATTTCCATTATTATTGGACAGGGTGTGGGTCAAAACAGGATTAAGAGTTAGGATTTTCTAAGATATCTGAGGGGTTCTACTTCAAGCCAGTTGCTAAAACCACTGGGCAAATTTTGATGGTTTGTTTTGAGTATCTGCTTTTCTTGGACTCCACCGAAACAGCCAACAGCAATGATGTTAGTTTAGGCTTCACTCAGGCACATCACTCAAAAACATGTGGCTTTTTTTTATTGTGATGCCAATTTGGATGCCTTAGTCAACGGCATTTAGAAATAAAGCTAAATCCTAGTTTAAAACCTCACCTGGCAGGGATGATGACTAGTCGAGAGGGGGAAAAAATTATGCCCAGGACTGTTTTGGAGATTAAACAAACGTTTATTTCTTCGTTGCTGATAAGATGAAATAACAACACAGACTGATGAGAAACTTGACTGAGCATCAGGAATAACAGGAAAGAGTCGAGAGAAAAACCCAAGATTTCACAGAAGGAACAGAAAGGGAATCTAAAAACAACAGATTACGTTGAAAGGGAGTGGGGAGCTAAACAATGCTCCCTGGGGCAGAAAAGCACAGGGAGAGAGACTGCTGAACAAAACCCAAAGGCGGTGGAGGCACGGCCCGAGCACGGTAACGGGCAGAGGCAAATGTCTCCCACCCGTCCCCACACAGAAGGCATCCGTGCTGGGCATCCCTTGGCATGACACCTGTAAGGGAGCAGTTGTTTAATCGGCTTTTATTCTTCCTCATTGCATCAAGGAGCTGAGTGTGTCAAATGGTCCGACTGCCATTCCCACGGTCTCTTGGCTCCGAGGCTCAGCACACACTGTTCCCACTCAAGCAACACCCCCTCGGCTCCCATGCCATCTCGTTGGTTCTGGTTCATTTGAGGCACCAGCAGAGATATACACCTGCTCTGGGAAGCCTTACCTGGTGTCTCCAGCCCAGCTACAGGCCGTGCGGCTGGCAGTCTCAGCTGCTGTCAGATGGCCCACGTATCTCCCATCTCTTCACTTTCAGCCCCCAAAACAAGGACTTGTCTAATTCCCTGCTGGTTGGGTTCTAGCACAATGCCTCATCAGTGAACACCCTTCAGATGCTGACGGGTGTGTATGTGCGTGTGCCTGTGCGTGTGTCTGTGCGTGTGTGTGTGTGTGTGTGTGTGTGTGTGTACTCGCCACACACATAGATTTGTTCAATTCTTTCCTCTGAATCCTTATAGCCCCACACAGCAACTTGTTAAAACCCCCTGTTTAAGGGAGGGAGCTGAGAACCTGATCACCTACTGGGAAGGATGGGTTGTTCAACAGAAATCTTGACACCTCCCCTCTTCATTCATCATACTCCTGCAAGGAAGGAGACGGTGGATGGGGGAAATTCAAGAAGAAAGTGCATCCATGAGGAAGTTTCCCTGAGCAGTGGTCAACAGCTAGGTGAAAGCTTAAGTACTAGTGTCAGGAAGAAGGGGCAGATAGTATTTTGGGAAAGCCTAAAGAATATAAATCCTACCTTTCCTCTGGCTGAAAAAAAAAAAAAAAAGCTTTTTTTTTTTTTAAATAATCCTAAGCCAATCTGGAACACAGCACTACAGTTTTTTTTATGTTTAAAAATCACTACTTTATTCATCATAGCAAAGAGTTGACATCAACCTAGTTGTCCATCAACAGATGAGTGGATAATGAAAATGTGGCTCATATAAAAAATGAAATATTACTCGGCTCCAAAGGGAAAAAAATGACAATTAAAAATGTGTAGGATGGCCACATGTGGTGGCGCACGCCTTTAGTCTTAGCTCTCGGAGGCAGAGGCAGGCGGATCTCTGTGAGTTCAAGGCCAGCCTGGTCTACAGGGTGAGTCCAGGACGGTCAGGGTTACACAGAGAAACCCTGTCTCAAAACAAAAACAAAAACAAAAAGTTTGCAGGATGGACTTAGAATGCATATTATCAAGTGAGGTCATACTCTCAGAAAGGAAAAAAACCTCATGTTCTTGCTCATCTGTTGTTTTAGGGAGTAAGAGAGTGTCTCATGGAAACCCATCTGTGCACCTACGTGAACAAGTGCACTAGTGGATACAGGATAACAGGAAGAAAGAATAAGAAAGGGTAAGGAACGGGAGGAGGAAGGACTGAGTGCAGGCAACGGAAGTGAGTTCCGAAAGAGGAAATAAAGCTAATTGTTTTTCTATTTCTAATTCTGTCTTGGATTTTTGGGTTTGGCTGGTAGATGCCTGCGTAAAGCATATTTGATATTAAGAGTGTAAAATTTCATGTGACGCTCGGCAGCTCACATTCTGTGGAGAAGGCCACTGAGCTGTATAGACATGTGGGCCTGATTAATTTTGGTGTGTGATTTTTTCCCCCCAAGTTTCTTAATAGTAAAATTTACAAAATAGCATTTTTCATCTGGAAAAAAATTAAAAGATAAAGATATGAGGTTCCCGTACTTGGCGGATGAATGTCCTTTTCAGCTCCAAAGATCAGACCCAGACCTGCACTTAGACTGACAGCCCAACTCCCACTAAAACTCTAACTCTGAATCTTGAGCACCTAACCGGAGCTCACCTAGGGGAATATGCTTCAGCTTGCTTCGTCTCCTCCTCACCAACCCCTCCCACCCCACCCATGACACCCATCCTCCCCCACCCCCACCCTCCTCTTCCTACTCCCAGCATTTCCTCCACTCCCTCTTCAATCTGCTCTATAGCCCAGGCTAGCCTCAAACACTTGATCCTCCTACCCAGGCCTCCCAAGTACTGGGATAACAGACGTATGACACCACACCCAGTTTAAAGTAAGGTTCTTCACACACACACACACACACACACACACACACACACACACACACACGCACACACTTGTGGGGTTAGAAACGTCACTGAACAGATTCCCATTTTCTGGCTGTCTAGGCTTAACCCCTGTGTCTTACTGCTGTGCTGAGCGCTGGTGAGAATGCTAACAAGCAACTGTAAGAGACCAGGCATGGGCAGACGGCATAGTGAGTGAACCTACCTCAGCAGGGTTTAGCGGTAACAGACCCCGTTAGACTAGGCCCACCCCCTTAGCATGCTTCCCTGCGGTCACTTCCTGGTTGATGCTGTTCCTCATGAAGTAGGAAGTTTATAGGAAACAAAGGGACCTGGCCCCCTGAGATGCTCTGCTCAGACTGCACGAAGCTCGCTTTGCAGGATGTGTGAGGCATCCTCCTTAAGACGGTACCTCATTGCCAGCATCAGCCAAGGGTCTGGGCTAGCTCGAGGTGTCCCAAGCCTGTGGACTTGAGAACTAGCCCTCCTCGCCATTCTGGAAGGGGAGAGAGAGAGAGAGAGAGAGAGAGAGAGAGAGAGAGAGAAGCACTGTGGTGTAGTGGATCTGGAGTCTGAAGAGCTACAGCGGTCTCCAGTCAAACATAAATGTTCTCAGGGAACACAGTAGCAGACAGACAGGGCCACTCTGTGTCTAGGACAGAATGAGAGGAAAACAAGACAACTCTGTAATCATGATCGAGCACAGACCTAAACACGGACATTAATCACACCGCAACGCTGACCACATCCCCCTTTCCCAGCTGGCCCAAGTGACCACTGCCTCTTTCCCAAGTGCATCAAGAGCCCACATTGTTAAGACACCAGCCATACAACTTTTTCCTCCTTCTGCCAGTGTCCACTCAACCCCGAGGACAAAGAGGCCTCCTTGGACCTTCACAAAGCTGCCTGGCCTCAGCCCAAACCCTCAGACAGGTCCTTTCTAACTCTCCGTAATAAAGAGGTGTGGTCTGTGTCACCACACCTGACCAGTCGCTCACCTCTGACCGTGTGCCCCACAGGTGTGCTCCAGGGGGGAAGCCAGGACAGAGTGAGCTTAACAGTGTACACGCTCGCTTTACAATGTTTAAATGCTTCCATTTATACTCCGGGTGTGGACTGCCACAGCCCCGGCAAGGTGACAGCAGGTGTGTGTTCAAGGCAAGGCTTAAGGTGACTCTGTGCCGGGAGAGACCAGGCACATCTGGAGAAAAACCACTGCAGGAGGATACGTGGAGAGGTGGTGAGAACTGGACGAAACTGGACGGAGGCAGACAGATGGGGACCAGTGATCCAGGGTCCTAGGAGAGCTTACACAAGGTCAAGTACAATATGGCAATTTAGACTGTGGCCCCTGGATATACAGAGGCGGCCAAGGTGCACAGCAGATATTCTACACGAGAGGGAGCTTGAACGGTTGTCGTGGTCACTACGGGATGGGAGCTGAGAGTCCTAGCTAACAGGCCATGTCAGCTAAATGTCAGCAGATCCCTTCCCCTGGTGGTCCTCAGACCTGTACCAATCCTCAACTTTTCCCACCAAGGGCTACGGGGCAATGTCTAGACACATTTTGGTAGCTGTAGCATGACTGGAAATTTGCTGCTGGCTTTGGGTAGAGGAAGTCAAGGTTGCTGCCATTCCATAATGCCATTCCATAATGGCATCCCATAATGCCTAGGGTGGCCCCCGCATCAGAGGACATCTGGGCTCAAAGTTCAGACACTAGACTAGACACTCATCAGGATGTGGGGTAGGCAGCCTGTGCACAGAAAATGTGCGTGACTTGTTTGGGCCTTCGGAAGGTGACCTTGGGAGACAGTATTCAGAAGTGCAGAGACGGAAACCCCATCTGAAGTGATGTCACACGTTTTCATTAAGGTCATTGTAGCTAGGCTTGAATAGATCTTTCCTTCGGTTGCCCTGGAAACGATGAATTAGGGAAAGCACTCTAGCAGTCTGGGTCATGTGGACTGAAAAGAAAGAAACTTTTGAAAATATCACACTGAAGAATTTCAGGAATGAGAAGAATAAATTATTCAAGGTGCTTATGAATTCAATCTAAGAAGCACATGCTAATCAGAAACGCTGTCTGAGGGCCAAGGGCAAGAGAACGGACCCTCAGCCCTTCCTGTTTTGTTTGGTAGCTCAAATGAGCAGCTCACAGCTCCGGGCCCCAGGTCCTCCTAAGCCAAGTTATTACAAAGAGATAAAAGATCTTGTGTATTTATCTCAGCTCAACATGATCTGGTTACAGGCTCCGCTCCTCTTGCCCCCTCTGCCATACGGCACATCTGCTTATGTTAAAATATAATCAACAGAGACTCACAAAGGCTTTCTTGTCTGTTGAAGTGGACCGGAGACCACCAGGCTTCACCCCCAAACTCAACTTCTCAGACAATTAACTCTCCACTTAAACTCGGATCCGGAAAAGAAGGCCACTGAGTCCTCCGAAATGCCGGAGCCAGGAACAAATGGACATAGAGTCACAGGCAGAGAACACCGCGTTCCAGGACAGTCAAATATAGAAGCTCTCAGGGCCAAGAAATTCAAAGAACCTCCAGGATGATTTATTTTACAATTCAGACAAGTTTTAAGATAAAGATTTTTAAACTCATTTATTTTTAGGTAAGCCGCCTTCCTTTCAGAAGGAAATAGTCTCTAGCTAATGACCATAAGAGGAGGTCAGACTCCACAGAACCAACAATGGTGAGCAAGCCGGAGTGGCTCTCTTCTTCTTCTTCTTCTTCTTCTTCTTCTTCTTCTTCTTCTTCTTC
>NW_026591086.1:13118003-13180298 GCF_907164565.1 Psammomys obesus | reverse complement strand
TCTTCTTCTTCTTCTTCTTCTTCTTCTTCTTCTTCTTCTTCTTCTTCTTCTTCTTCTTCTTCTTCTTCTCTCTCTCTCTCTCTTTCCTTCCTTCTTTCTTTTTCCAAGACAGAACTTCTCTGTGTAGCCCTGGCTGTCCAGGACTCACTTTGTAGACCAGGCTGGACTTGAACTCACAGAGCTCCACCTATCTCAGCCTCTTGGGTGCTGGGATTAAAGGTGTGAACCAGCACTTCCAGCCAGAGTGTATCTCTTAAGCAGTCTCCTGGGTGGTTGCTGGGACACAACTGATACTCACTATTAAAAATTAGCTTCATAGCAACAGTCAAGACTGAGTTCTAGGTCAGAAATGAGACGTGAGCTTCCATCCAGACTGGAGAAATCGATGCCGGGTGGGGCAGATCTTAACATAAGGTGGAGGAAATGCTGGTCCCTTTGCACTGTGTCTCTGAGTGTAGGTTCTTCATCGCTATCTCAGCAGTCATGCAAATTTATTCAAATCGACAGATTAAGTCTCACTTAGGCCCCGGAAGTAAGTATAAGCAAGACAACACAGCTTCTACAGCCATCACACACATCTTTCCATAGTGGCCCCTTATTTTGGCAGCTCAGAATCACTCCTAGTATCAGGCTTGGTGACCCAAACCTGCAATTGCAGCTACTCTGTAGGCTGAAACCGGAGGGTCTTGAGTTCAAAGCTAGCATGGACTACTGAGCAAATGAAAGGGTGAGCAACTTGGTGTGACCCTACCTTAAAATAAAAAGTAGCAGCAGGACTGCGCACGTAGCCCTGCGGCAAGATGCTTTTGCCCAGCACACGCAAGCTGCGGTTCATCCCTATGCTGCAAAATACTACTACTGCTGTCGCTAAGAATAATAATAATAATAATTTCAATGAAGAGGTGTCACGTGAGTTGAGAGCAGTTATCGCTCTTGCAGAAGATCCACTTTTTTTTTTTTTCCCTGCGCTCATATCAGGCATCTCACAACAACCTGTAACTCCAGTTCCAGGGAAGCTCTGGCCTCCCAGGCTGCCTGCACATATGAGGTACACATACCTCGAGCAGGCGCGCACGCATCCGTGTAACTAAGAGTTCACCAACTAAATGCTTTTAAAACAAAATTAAAAATAGAAGAGGAGAGAAAATAAACTTTCTGCTCCTTTTGCCTCCACCTTTCTGGAGCTGGAATTCCAGGTGCGCACCACCGCCGTCCGCGTCCGCCTCAGGTGGTGTGAGGGTGAGAACCGAGGGCTTGAGGAAGGCTAGTTAGACGCTCGACAGCTGAGCTACCTCGCTAGTACCACCAAATCTAGTTGGTGGTAGATTTAGAACTACCTCGTTAGTTCTTCCAAATCTTACATTTAATGCTGACAGGCTTGGGCTGCGCCTACGTGCAGTGGCAAATTTTTAATTTCATTTCCAGAACAACATTAAGTAAACACCTGAAGGCCCATTGGGGGTCGAGACTAGAGGCTGTAGCCATCACAAGCATGAGTCCTTGTCAGATGGCCAGCGAGGAATCTGGCAAATGTTTAACAGAGTGGACTTCAGGGTCCTCGTTCACAAATGGAGCTAGGGAAATGAACCTTTGCCTGCCACCATGAGAAGGCTCCAGAAATTTTGGTTCTCGGGTCTGGGAGAGCACATGGCCCCACCCCTCAGTTAAGATAAGGTAAGAAAATCCCAAGAAGTTGAAGGATGTCATGACAGAAAGTGGTACTGTCTGGCCTAGAATCCAAAGTTTGCTCCTCTGTGCTACTCAACCTGTTTGCTACTTGTGCATGGAATGATGGTCTGTGGGTAAATGGGCCGAAGATGCCTTCTGGGTACTGGTCACTGGTGTGTTTTTTTTTGTTTTGTTTTGTTTTGTTTCAACCTTTCTTTCTTTGCTATAGCCTGAGGTTCATTAGCTCAAAAGTACCACCACCAAATTCTAATTTCCACTCATTTGGTTACTTTTTAAAGTAGCCCAAACAAGAAGGCTTATAGTATGTAGCTCCTACCCATTTCACATTTCACCCCTAAAAGCTGCACCCAGGATCTGTTTCCCATTGATAAGGCACATCCTGGAAATGACAGGCTCCAAGCTGCTGCCTCCTGTGGCTCTCTGATCCAGGGACAATCTCCAGGCCTCTGAACATGGTGGCCTAGACACCCAAAGCCCTCCCTCAAGCTCTTCTCCCCTTTAGCCTCAGTTTTCATTGCCGGCCCCTGCAAGACCTCTTTTCTCTCACCCACATCTATGAATCCCCCTGCAAAGGCTTGCTGTGTGCGCTTGCTTCTCATGGTGCTGGTCTTTTTTCTCTAATCTGCATCCAATCTTTAATCCTCTATACAAAAATAATGCAAATGTACAATGAAGTATGAGTAGAGGTGGGGAAGACATTTCATGGAGATGTCTGGTTTCATTTCTGAGATAAATTGGGAGGGGAAGCAATGAAACCCCCAAATGTCAGTTTCCTGACTCCATTGTCTGCTCTTGGTGTGTCTAGCATGCAGCCTGGTGATACTGACATTCTTAGACTTGGCCATGTGTGGACAAGTCCTGACTACTTGGCCTGACCATTTTTATACTGCCTTTATGCTTATCTGTGGCCATCAAAGGAGACATTCAGAAGACATTCATATAAGCAGTTGGCTTCCACAGCAGCAAAGCACCCCCTCCTTTGAAGGAACACGGGGTCCAGATGAGGCAAAAACCACACATCACGTGGCTGGCTGCCTCCACAGGCAAATTGCCTTAGAAAACAATGGAAGGAATTCCAGTTTAAAACAAGGTGTTAGCATTTTTTTTAAAGCTTCAGAATCAGAGTTTTACTCCTCCAAGTCTAAATAGACGCGCTTTTACCAACAGCTTAGTCGCATAAACTGTCCAGATGCCTTACTGTGTCAACTGCCTAAGGAGGAGTGAAGATAGAAGAGTGCCCAGTGAGAACTCTCTCTCCTGTCCCTTGCTATGGAGTCCAGGAGCTGTCGCTCGACATTTGAAATTGCAGAAAAAAGTATTTCAAGTATGCCTTGCTGATTCAGGCTACCAAATGACTTCCATAAGAAGACAAAAAAAGAGAACTAAATCCTAAGCTTAATTCTATTAATTTTATTTAGTGTAGAATTCCCACGTTCTGAGGAAAGTTAGCACGTTCATCCTATTTACTTTTGCCAAAACTGAAAATGATGGCTTGTATAGATTACTAAGCTTTCACTGGGGGTTTTAGGTGTTTGTTTGTTTGTTGTTTGTTTGAGACAGGGTATCTCTGTATAGCCGGATGCCCTGAAACTAGCTCTGTAGACCAGGCTGGCCTTGAACTCCGAGATCCACCTGCCTCTGCCTCTGCTGGGACTAAAGTTGGGCTCCACCACGCCCTCGCTTTACACTAAGGTTTTAAAATACACTTGCACATATCTCTATTAAAAACTCACTACAGTTGCAACAGCTATTATTCCTATTTTACAGATGTGGAAATGGAGACACAGGATGCTGAAGTAATCTTAAGAGCGCACAATTTCCAGGTTAATTCAAATTTTCTTTAGAGCCATCCTTCCTAGTAGTCTTAGCCATACAGAGCTGCCAAGCCCTTGAGTTCATTTCACCTTGATTAAGATGTGCAGTGTGTATAAAATATAGATTTCTATGGCTTGTATATAGAAAAGAATGCACCATACCATACTAGCAATTTTTCAAATTGTATGTATTTTTATGTGTGAGCATGCACGCACACACATATGAGTGCAGGTGCACACAGAGGCCAGAAGAGGGCATCAGCTCCCCTGGAGCTACAGGAGTTTGTGAACCTCCTGGTGTGGATTCTGGGAACTAAACTGAAATCTTCTGGGAGAGGAGCAAGCACTCCTAACCATTGAGCCGCCTCTCCAGTGCAGCACTGAATTTTAAAATACCAATTCTGGGCTAGTGAGATAGCTCAGCAGGTAAAGGTGTTTGCCTTGCAAGCCTGGTGGCTTGAATTTAATTCCCAAAAGCCACAGTGGAAGAAGAAATCCAACACCTGAAAGTTGTCCTCTGACCCCACACACTCTATAGGACATGAACACCCACACTCACACATACTCACATCATACACATAAATAAACACACACACGATATAGTAAAATATCCTATTTAAAAAGTAATTATTTGGCTAGGCGGTAGTGGTGTAGGACTTTAATCCCAGCACTCCGAGGAGGCAGAGGCAGGTGGATCTCTGTGAGTTGGAGGCCAGCCTGGTTTACAGAACGAAATCCAGGACATCTAGGGCTGTTATACAGAGAAACTCTGTCTCAACAAACAAACAAACAAAACCAAAAAGCAATTATTTATTAAAATAGTATCTGAACTCTCTTAGATGACACATGGTAATAAAATTACGTTCACCTCTTGGGTTCTATGTGGCTGTTAAATAAATTAACTGCTGTGTGACCTGTACTAGTGGCTCACATCAGACCTACTGGGCCACATGTTGCAGACCTTCAGTTTTCTTTACCGTTTTTGCCTTCCCCGCCAAAAGGAAGAATCTATGCTACTCGTGTTTATGAGAAAGGGTTGTCTTTTTTCCCTCCCTTATGTGTGGGAGAAAATTGAGACCCAACACAGTAAAGAACAGAAGTCAAACATTAACCCTGAAGCAATCTCCGAATATGCTAAGGACAACGGAGAACACTCTCCTCCTAAGCGTGGCAGGTTGGACCTGCTTTCCAACCCAGCCTGAAGCCACACAGTTCAAAAGGTTTACCAGCTGTGTGAAGGCCAGCGTCCAATCAAAAGCTGAGGACAGGCTGTGCCTGCTTGCGCTTTCACTCCCTGCTTTCCATTCCGGATGGAGTACAGCAGGCTGGGAAGGTGCCAGCTTCTAAAGCTCTTACCCAGGGTCACAGGTTATGTGTGCAGGACTAATATAGTTCCTTATGGAACCTGTTGCTCTCCTTTATCAAGGAAAATGTACAATACACACTCAAGTTAAGAGTATGTACTGCTTGTTCGCCAGCACCCATGTCAGGCAGCTCTCAACTACCTGCGACTCCAGCTCAAGGGAAGCTAATGCCCTCTTCTGACCTCCATGGGCACCCACACTCCCTTCTACAAACCCACACACAGGTCTCCTTAAGGCACAAGGTCTCCTTAAGAAAGCCAAGCTTTTCCCCAACTCCAACCAGAGAAGACAAGGTCTTATTATTATTATTATTTTATTATATTTCCCATGAAAGGTTCCTAAATAGAAAGTAGTTCCTGAAACAAGGAGCTTTTCCACAAGTGTGACCGACCAGAGCAGGCTGTGACAACGAAAACCGTAGTCCACTGAAACTTCCAGCTGAGCTCCTGGCATGCCCAGCCCCATCCAGCGCTGAGCACTTCCCACCCCCCGATTTATTTGCTCAGTGTGCTTTCGCACGGGGCAACCTCTCAGCCTTGCTGTTCATCTGTGATGTCTCCAAAGAGCCTTTATAAAGAGCCAAGGGTTTCCACCTGTGCCCAGCCCACAGCTTGCCCTTTCCTCCGACTTTTCCTCCAAGTTCTTCTCGTATTGCTCTTTCTCTCTAAAATCTTCCAATTCTTCCCTGTCCCTTGAAAGCCTGCAGAGGAAGGGTTTGTGGCACTGAAACCTTACTGTGGAGGTGGTGGAGGTTGCAAAGGTGGTGAAGCTGGCCCTTTTCTGCAGCCCCCCTTCATGAGGATTAAGTGTTCCCCAGTTGTGTTTCAACGATGCCCCAAGCCTTTTAGGATTAGCTAATGACAGAGCGCTGTTGGAGGGAACAGAGGCCTGTGTGGCCACCCCCTCTTTTTAATTCATAGAACAGTGTGTGTTAATACAACCTCAGTCTAAGCATAGACTCAACTGTTACCTCACCAGTTCCTGGTTCCTCGTCATTTAACATTATCTTTCTTGATTCCTGTGTTTGATGTTCTCATTCCCTGCAGCAAGGTGGAGGGTGTGCTGAAAACCCGGATGCTCAGCTTCAGATCCGTGACCCTCTTGACTCCTTCTGGCTTTGAAAGTCTCTGAGCCCAATTGCTCAATGGAGTATTGAGAGGTCAGACAGGACACCCCTTGCTGTCTATGATTCTCTAAGCCACAAACCTTTTAGATCTCTCTGGCAATTAGTTTTCACTTCTCACAATGCTGACTTCCTGTGCCAGCGCCCCTTTACAAGGTATCTGTGGTAATTGCATCCCACACTCCAGTGAAATGGCCAAGTCATATTACAGGTGCACAGGAGTTAAAGTAACTCAAAGGGGAGGAAGTTAATTCACAAGGTAGCTAGTCATTATAGGAAACCAAGTATGAATTGAGTTGATGTGGTACAAGGAGCTCATGAAATTGTTGTTTGTTTTCTGTTTTAGGGATTCCTACCTAAAGAGAATTGCCCTGTCCACCTTTCAGGGCACTTCCAGAAATACTGGCTGTCTACAAAACACGTCTCCTTGTCTCCAGTTCTCTCTCTCCAGGGCATTTAGCACAGGGTAGGCAGGTAAATACCCTTAAAGCCACTTGTACACTCTGTCCTGGCTCACAGTTCTTCCAGCTCCCAGAGGCCAGATAGAATGAACACAACCTATTCCTACCAGCAGGTCAAAGCCACCTCCATCAGGTCTCCATAGTCCTAGGCAACCTTTCAAATGGATGATTCTTAAACCCAGTACCCAGAGCTCCCCTGCATTCCCAGAACAGCCACAACACCCTACATTCTGTCCAGGCCACTTCCCTCTCTGAAACAGCCTTTATCTGTACCACATGAGCAACTCCTCCACTCTGTCAAACCAAATGCCAGGGCACATTATTAAAATAAAGAAATACAATTTTCACTCTACTTCCAAACCCCACAGGCTAGCAGTGTATATACAAAAATGACCTCCTCTTATAGAAGGGACTTGAGCATCTAGGATTTATATGTGTGAGTGGGATACTGTGGGTAGACTCTACAGAGTCAAGAAGCATTTCTTCTGCACTTAGACAAACCTGGGATGCAGTGGCCACACAGGTGGTCCCATTGGTAGGATTTTATCCTCCAACACATGCAAGGAGCACATAACACATACACACACACACACACACACACACACACACACACACACACACACGTAATAGCTTGTTGGGGTTTGTTTTCAGTTTCCCTTTTAGTGTTAAAGTCAACTGATTTCATTTAATCGAGGTAACCTGTGGATGGAGCCAGGGAACGGCTTTTCTTCTTAAGCAGGATGGAGTTGCTCACTCTCCCTCCCCTCCCCTTGCCATTCCCCGCTCCTCCTACATTTATTGTTTGCTGAATTAAACACCCGACTTCACTTCAAACAGGGAGGAAATAAAAACAGAAAAGAAGAATGAAAAAGAAGAAGATGGTGGCACAGGGAGCAGAAAGAACAGTGGACGGCAAACCCACTCGGGGCTGCTGGTCCACAACCAGGGTGAGGCCAAGAGGTACTGGAGTAGAAGGTTCCGGTCTTTTCTGAAGACTCAGATGTGTCGTGTGATGTTTTGCTAGAAGCTGTCTTGTGAGAAGGCATGTGATGTTTTGCTGTAAGCTCTCTTGTGGGGGGGGGGGGGAGGTGGCTTTGGACAGCTGAGGAGATATGTAAAAGTCCACAGACAGTGAGACAACATTTTTTTTGGATCAACATTGCCACACTGATCTTCGACACTTGACTTCTCAGAGAGAAACGTTCCAGAGAACTTGGAGCAATCCCACTGAGCCTTGCGGCTTTCACTGACTTGTCCCGATCCGAGGAATCGTGTTGCAGCTTGGTGTTGGCCTTTGGACTGGACTGCTGGTATGTGGACAACAAAGAGTAGACTCACCCCAAGGAACTACTTCCAAAAAGGTCTACAGCCCCTTTTTTTTCTAATAACCTTTTCTCCCATTCCTCTGGTCAGTGGGTGGAAGGGAGGTGGAAGCATTTAAGAACCCTAAATAAAGTAGGTGTATTGAAAAATCTAAGCCTACAGGGTGGCTCAAGGGTCATGTGGATTGCCAGGGTGTCTGGATCCATATCTGGGACTCAGTTCCTTGAGAGGTGGGTCTTGTCTTCATGATGTCTTTCTGCAGAAGACAAAATCTGCTTCTCATCAAATGCAGGTCAAGCATCTCTGACCAGAAAATCCGCCAAAGTGCTTCAAAATCCAAAACGTTTTTAGAGCATTAACACCACACTGTAAGTAAGAAAAAAAGATCCACAGCATGAGACTTTATCTCATAAGTAAATAAACTATTGTGAAAGCAATGTGTAGCACTGAGGCAGCATGTACAGGCCCCGCATGGGTCTGTTTGATTGTTTTGTCCTATTCTGGTGTGTTTGTATTTGCGTTGGTTTTTTCTTATTATATTTTATCTTATTATTGTCCATTAGAAGCCTGTTTGTTTCATAATGAGAGTCAGAAAGGGGCTAGATCCAGATGGGAGGGGAGGTGGGTAGAAACTGGGAGGAGTAGAAGGAGGAGAAAGCCATTATCAGGATATATAATAGAAAAGAAAACTATTTTTAATAAAGAAAAAAATGATGTAAACTCACCTGTAGACCACATGTGTGAATGGTAAATATGAGGGGTAAACAAAGTTCACAGTTACCCTTGGGCCCTATGCCCAAGATATGTCATTGTGTATATATGTGTGTATATATATTCCAAAATCAATAAAAGTCCAAACTCCGAATGCTTCTGATTCCAAATATTCTGGATAATAGATGGTCCCTCAGTCTTTATTTCCATTAAAGTATAGAATCAGTTCCTACTGCTCTGTGGGGAGAGTAAGGGCAGCAAAGCCAAAACAGGGACAGATACAGACTCCAAGATCTCTAGCTTCACCTCGCACACTGGAGCTCTAGGGGCTTCATTTCCAAGGCTTCCAGAGCCCACACCAGCCTAAGATCCTACATTTACGATTCCCAGCATCACACTGGTCATGAGAACTCAGATCTCCCACCTGCTAGTGGTGGGCGTGTCCCACTGAGAAGGGCCCTTGCTCTATCCTAATCCAGTCCTGAAAACAGACTCGTGGAGTCCAGCTGTGCTCTTAAGAATACATTCAAGCCTGTCATCTTCATTTTTTTAAAACCCTTTTTGTTATTTCTAAATGTATCTGGAAGCTATGAAGAACTTTGAAAACTATCTAAATAATATTTCAAGGTAGCTATTATGAATGCATGCGAGGTCAGAGGACAGCTTACTTCGTGGTGTCAGTTCTCTCTTCCACTTTTAAATGTCCCACCCATGTTGGAATTCCCTGTTGAGTTTCCACTTCGAATATGTTTCCTTATAGTCGCATGATGTCCAATTGATTTTATATTTAGTATTGATTCCAGGCAGACCTAGCACAACAGCCATTCTACCAGAAAAACATAAATCAAGAGACGACTAAAGAGATAACCATGTGGGGTGTCACAGCAGTGAAACAGAGGTGGTTCACCATGACCATCACGTGGAGGTCAACATTAAATGCTTCCGGCAGGGTGAGGCAAGCGACAGCTTTCATGAGGGCTCTAGAGTGGAAGTAACAAAATGGCCCCTAACTGCTGGGGCAAAACAGCTTGTATTGCCTTTTGTGCCTGGGATAATCATGAAAGGACCCAGGCTTCACGCAGGCATAGATCCACAGGCTCCACCAGAGTATCATCTCTTTCCTAAAATAGGAACAGATCAGTTTTCAGAAGATCCTAGTTTTGTCACATTCCTTCCTTGGCAATGTCATCTCATTCCCATGTGGGAAACAGGGTTCCATGACAGGCTGGAAGGCATCACATGTACAGACTTGTAATGCAGAGAGGAGGTGTGCATTCGTAAGAAGGAAAAGGGAGGGTGAATATTACAGTGGCTATACAACAGGAACAGCGATGAATTCTCATGCGATCATTTCGAACGTAGTTTCTGGGCCGGCAAGGTGGCTCGGAGGGAGAAAGGTGCTTGTCCTGTATCATCTCTCTGTGACTGCATTGCTGCCGGCTGAGCATGAAGTGGGGGCTGGGATACCATCTAAAAGACCTGCTTCCCTTCTCTCCTTCAGCCACAGCTTCCTATTCTTCCTAAGTCCAAAGCTCAAGTAGCATCTCAGCAGGAGTTCCTGAGGGTTTTGTAACAAACTACCAACCTGGATGTATTTGCTTAGGACAGAAGGCCACAGGTCAAAAGTCAAAGTGTTGCTCAGCTGCATTCCTCAGAAATCCCAGAAGAGAGAATTGGTTCCTTACCTCCCTGCTAGCATTGAATAGTGCAAATAAAATCTAGGATTTACCATTGCTGACTTTGTTTTGTTTATCTCTGGAAGAAAGTCTTCTGGGAATTGTATGATATATGAATTTGCTTTAAAATACTCTAATGTAGACTTTGGGGTGACGTAGCAGATTAGAAGGTGCCTCCATGTGACATGCTGGATCAGAAGAGTTGGGATAAAAAAAAAAAAAAAAAAAAAAAAAAAAGAATTGACTCTATTCCAAAGAGATGAAGTATGACAGCATCAGAAATCGCAGAGAGGTGATCCGACGGTAGAAATCAGGCAGCCCGCAGCTCCAGCCAGACAGCTCCATTGTCCAGGGAGGGGAGGCAGATGTGCAAACTGTATCACAAGATACAAGAAACATGAAAGGCAAAATTCCATGACTTCTTTATAGGGGCATGATGCCTCAATTACCAAAGCCAAAGACAATGAAATGGGTAAAATGCCGGATGAGGAATTCAGAAGTTTATTTGTAAAAATGATTAATTACTTCAAAGTTGATACGAACCAGCAGATTACTAAAACATCAATCCAGGACCTAGAGAAGAAAGTCAGCAACATGGGTGAGAGAGCCAGCAACATGGATCGTGCCAGGGGTAACATGGGCGACGCAGTCAGCAGCATGGATGACACAGTCAGAGCGTCAATAGGACGGTCAGTCAGTAACACGGGTGAGATGATCATCAACATGAATGGTTCAGTCAGCAGCAAGAATAAGATCATCAGTGACGGGTTAAAAATTCAGAAACCGTGGTGCTTCGAATAAACATGGACCCCACAGAGTCCTAGGAAGTGGCACCATTGGGAGAGGTGGCCTTGTTGGGGTAGGTGTGGCTTTGCTGGAGGAAGTTTGTCACTGGGGATGGGCCTTGAGTTTTCGAGTGCTCGACAGGAGACCCACTGTCTTTCTTCCCCTGCTGTCTGCCAGTCCAGGTGCAGACTCTCAGTTACATCTCCAGCACCAGGTCTGCCTGCGTGCCTCCATGCTTCCTGCCACGGTGACAATGGACTAAACTGTAACACAACCCCCGTTAAGCTGTCAGCTTTCCTTTATAAGAGTTGCCATCGTCATGGTGTCTCTTCACAGCAATGGAAACCTGAAGACAGAAGCAAACATATTTTTAAACAAATTTTAAAAAAAACAAAGATATTTTGAAAATGAAAAAAACTCATTCAATCAAATACACATAGTAGAAAGTGTTACCCAGAGGTTAGACTAAGCAGAAGAAAGAATATTGGGTATGGAAGACAAAGTAAAAAAGATACTACATTTCAGATACCAATAGATGGATGGATAGATAGATAGATAGATAGATAGATAGATAGATAGATAGATAGATGGATGATAAGCATGTCCATAGCTTCTCTATCATATGATCGAGATGGGAAGAAATAGTCTTCCCTAGGAAAGACCATAGCAACTGGTCATTCAGTACCAAACCATCAGCCATGAAAACACACTCACAAGCAACATTATACAAACTAAGCAGATTGTAATTATGTATTTAGGAACTTAAAAGCGAGCAAGGAGGAATACATGGCAAGGTTTGGAGGGAGGAAATAAAAGGGGGAAATTGTGTAACTATAGTATAATCTCAAAAATTATACAATAGTCAAATCAAATTAAAACTGATGTAAGAATAAAGACGTTTCAAGACAAGCAGAACCCCAGCAGCCCATAGGAGAAAAAAAATCCAAAAGGATATGCTTTTCCCTTAGAGGACCAATAAGAATATAGACTTAGTAATAATGCCTTGATTCTGAGCCTTGGTGACTCATTTTGTCATTCACACATGGGTTTTTTTTTCCATCAATTTATTTGTTTAATCACTTTATAGCCTGATCGCAGCCCCCTCCCTTCTCTCCTCCCAGCTCTACCCTCACACCACCATCTACCATCACCCCTCTCCTTCTCCTAGAAGGGGAGGTCCCCATAGGTACCAACCCATTCTGACACATCAAGTAGCATCAGGACTAAGCACATCCTCTCCCACTGAGGCCAGGCAAGGCAGCCCAGCTAGGGAAAAGAGATCCAAAGGCAGGCAACAGAGTCAGAGACAGCCCCTACTCCAAATGTTAGGGCATCCACATGATGACCAAGTTCCCCATCTGCTACATATTATACATACATATTTTAAAAATAAACATACGGTGTAAATAAAACACACATATATTACAGTACATAGTAAAAATAAAACATATATACGTATAAATAAAACATACATATTATAATAAAACATCTCATATATATGTGCGCACACACTTATGCACAAGTCTATATATATATAAAGCTTAGGGCAGGAGGAGCCAAGGCAGAAACTCAAGGCAGGAACTTGAAGCAGAAATTGAAGACAAAATCCTGTTTACTGGCCCACAGGCTTGCTTGGATTGTCCCCTATCCCATCCCACCTGGTCTCGGAGCTGAGGACTGAGCCTAAAAGCCTTGGGCTTGCCAGACAAGTGCTTTACCACTAAGCCAAATCCCCACACCCAAAGCCTGTTTTCTTATACAACTCAGAACAGCCCACTTAGGGATAATACCTTCCACAGTTAGCTAGACCCTCCCACATCAATCATTCATCTAAATAAATAAATAGATAAATGGCCACAGGCATGCCCATGGGCCAATCTGTTGGAGGAAATTTCTCAACTGAGATTTCTTCTTCCAAGATGTTTCCAGTTTATGTCAAATGGACAGAAACTAACCAGGAGGTAGGTTCTCATTCCCTCATATTTGAGGATTTCATAAACATATACGAGGAAATATGATCATACCCGCCCTCCATTTCCCCTCCAACTCAACCACATCTCCACACACACATCCCTCCCAATTTCGTATCATTTTAAAAAAAAAATAACCCATTAAATCCAGTCAGAACTGCCAGTATGCACACGAGTGTGAGGCCAACCAAAGGAGTGTGAGCAACACCCCAAAATAATGATTCTCCTTTCCTCCAGCAGCCCTAAACTTCCGATAGCTCCTCAGTGAGGGGTTAGACCTTATGAGTGCCCGCCACACTGAAGTTTTGGTTGGCTTGTTCTCATGCAGGTAGCTACAGCCACTGAGTTCATGACTGCCATTTCTGACCTCTAAGACAATAAAATTGTGTTGTTTGAAAGGCTATCTTTGTGAACACTTGTTATAGCAACCACAGGAAACTAATACAGATATACACTAGAAGAGGCCGGCAGACAGGCACAAAGCATAGAGCCCTGAGCATGGACATTGACCCAGGCCACTCCTAGCAACTGTGTGGACAAGACCAGAGAGGAAGAGGATGACACCACCCACTTACCCAGCTCTTTAGAGCCATGGAAACCTGTGCTGGTTCATATTTTGTCAACTTGTCACAAGCTGGGATCATCTGGGAGAAGAGAAGTTTGACTGGGAGATTGTCTCCATCAGATTTCCTGTAGGTAAAACCCTTGGGCACTTCCTTGCTTAATGATGGGTAGGGGAGGGCCCAGCCCACTGTGTGCGGGGTGTTCCTGGGGGAAGTATGAGAAAGACAGCTGAATGTGAGTGTAGAGAGGAAACCTGTCAACAGTCTGCTTCCATGGTCCCCATCTCTGCATCTGAGTTCCTGCCCTCAGTGACGAGGGTGACCGGGACGTGTGAGCCAAATAAACAGCCATAGAAAGTTATGAAGTAGCAATGAACTAATTTTATGGTTGGGGTTCACCACAACATGAGGAACTGTATTGAAGGGTCGAAACAGCACCAAGGTTGAAAAACCACTGAACTAAGCTGTGAGAACCCCTGATGTTTCATGAAGAAATGAAGAAACCACATTCCCACTGCAAGCTTGAGTGTGACATGAATAAATTATGAGATTCTGCTGTGGTTCGCACCAGAGGTGGCATCACAGATGTATCTTCTACAGTGTGGAGGCTTCGGCAGTCCAGAGCAGCCGGCACACAGAATTTTTCTCCAGACTTTTCGCTTGCATGCATAAGTGCACACAATTTTATTCTCTTACAGTTCTAGACAGAGGTCAGAAGACAAAGCGAGACTCTGAGGCGAGAACTAAGGTGTCTGTGAATCTGCATTCCCTCTGTGGCCCGAGAGCAAAGTAATTCCTTGTGCTTTTCAGCTTATAGAGGCTCCCAGCATCCCTTGCTGTGGCCCTTCCTCCATCTTCAGAGCTTTCCAGCTGTCTGGATGTCTCTCTCTCTCTCCTGCCTTCCTTCCTGATTAGCAATTTTAAAAGGTTCCTGCAATCACATGGTTTAAAGTGGGCTGATTTGAATTCAAGGAGACTTGAATTCTCCTTTCCAGTATACTGTGGCCCATTCATAGGTTCCAGGGTCTGGGATGTTTGGGAGGTCTTGCTTTTCATCCAACAACTTCCACATGGCATGTTCAGGGCTTGGATGGGGAAGACCTCCACTGAGCCTACCACACTAGGGCATCAGAGGAAGAGAGCTATGTTTCTATTTGTCACATCTTTCCCTGTGGTCAGATCCTCAGTCCCCATGGGACTTACTGCTATTTTCTCTTTTTTTTTTTTTTTTTTTTCCAGGACAGATTTTCCCTGTGTAGCCTTTGCTGTCCTGGATTCTCTTTGTAAGCCAGGCTAGCCTTGAACTCACAGAGATCTGCCTGCCTTGCCTCCCTGAGTATTGGAATTACAGGCACACACCACCATGCCCAGTTACTTACTGCCATTTCTACAGTTTCTTCTACCCCCAAAGAGATTGAGTCTGAAGCAAGGGAAGACACAAAAATCCAAGTGATCTGCAAGGGATCAGTTTCCCCACACCCAACTCAGCAGTAGGTAGAGGCTGCTCCGATCTAGTTGCCAAGAATAAAACAACCTACCATCACTGACTGTGTTAATCCTACAGATTGGAGGAGAAAGACAACCAATCCAAATCACGGCCAAATTAATTAAAGCAAGCTTTATTCATGTACACAGCCTGCCTCTCTCCTTAAGGCAGGGTTCGAGAGATCAGCATTGGACATGGGGAAGATGCGGAGTTTCAAAATGGGGGATTTGTCAGGAAAGAGGCAGAGTTACAAAAGGACAACATAAACACAGCAAATTGGTCATAATAACCTTTTAAGACAAAGACATGGTTACAAGGCGGAAATAACAACTTCTTGAAACAAAGACATGGTTTTTCATTTCCTGGAACAGGCAGTACAGGACCACTTGCAGTTACAGGTGGGACATAGCCCAATCCTTGGGAAACAGATTTAATAATAAACAGGAATGAGCCTAGTTTGTCTCTACTACAAGATGGCTTTCAAGCCTAAGAAGGAGGCAGGTGTTTGATCAGCTACTGGGAACGCTCTTCAAAGTATTCTGAAAAGACTCTGATGGTTTAAGTTCTCCAAACATTTTTTTTTTTTAATCAAGATCTCTTTGTTTGCCGAGGCTGGCCTGGAATTCCCAATCTTCCTGCTTCTCCCTCCCCAGTGCTGGGATTGCAGGTGTGTGCCACCATGTCTAGCTCTTGATTTAGCTCTAGATTTCTTGATTTAGAAATGGCTTTCCCTCTTTCAGTCCATCCCTCCTTTCCTCGTTACTCCAAACCTGCACTGCTGGCCAAAGGGTAAATCAATTCCTAATGTAGAGACGGGCGTGAGCTGAAGAGGTAGAGGAAGGTTGAATTGCAGTCTAGTCCAAAATGTGGTTGAAGCTGCCTCTAGAAGAAAAGAGACGATTCTCAACCTGTGATGCATTACACGTGATAGGCTACATCCATGTTGGGCGGGGTTGAGGAGCCCTTAGTTATAGAGGCTGAGAACGTTAATAGAGTGTTAGAACATTTACAAGTCGTCTGAAGCCCCTGTGACGGTCGGTTGGAATTGCCAACCAAACGCAACCTGGAATCACCTAAGAAAACTCTCAGTGGGGAACTGTCTACACTGGGTTGGCCTGCGAGCCTGCCTCTGAGGGACTATCTTGACTTCACTGAGGTGGGAAGCCCTGCCGACTGTAAGCATGCGTGTGTTCATCTTCTTGACTGTGGCCAGCTCCCACAAGTTCTGCTGCTGTGATTTCTCCACAATGATGGGCTATAACTTGGAGCTCTGCGTTAAAATAAACCCTTTCTCCCCTAAGTTGCTTTTATCTGGGTATTTTAACCTCCAACATGACCTACTACAAATCATTCAAGTTCTAAATTCCTTTAGCTAAACGTACTATGTACATGACTTTGGAAGCAAAGGGGTCCTCCTTTGAGACACTGTGAGCTCACAGGGATTGATGTATTACTAAAAATCCAATTCAGAGTCCCATTATTCAGGAACCAAATGATCTTCTTACATAGAAAGGCTTTCCACATTTTAATTATGGGAGGACAAAGTGAGGGCTTGGTCCTCTGTCTTCTACATAATGCACAGTGAACGAGGAGACTTCAAGTGAGGAAAGCCACTTCATGTTGTTATTAAAATGTGAAAATCCCAATCATTCTCTTTTACCAAGAAAGACTCAGGAGCCAAATGCTGGGGTAAAAACCTGCTAGCTCAGAGAGGCAGAGAAAGCACCCAGCTGACCCTCCTAATCAGTACAAATCTCAGAGGGAAAAGCCAAAAATCTCAGTAACTTAGCTGACATCCCAAGGAAGTAAAGGTCAAAAAACCCAATGCCAAAGTCTTGCTAGCTCAAAGCTCAAAAAGCCCCAAAAGGCAGAGAACTAAAGCTCAATCACTAGAGAGCTCCTTCTGCTTCTCCATGCTGTCTTAAATACCCCTCAAAGTCCCTCCTACTCTTTATGTCAGCTGGTTTCTTGCTCCACCTCTTTTTTTTTTCCCCCCCAGGGTTGACTTTATATTAGATCCAGTATACAGAAAGATGAAAGGTGTGTGCTTGTGCTGGCTGAACCTCACCATCATCACCTGTTTACAATGAACAGAAAGCTCTTGGATTAAAGGTGTGTGTTAGGACTCAACCAAACCAAACAAGGAACAGGGTTTTACAGCACACAGTCTCAAGCGTTCACAATGGGATCAAATATCCTGCAATAGCTTCAGGCAGAGGAAAAGAATACTAGAGTGCATATACAAGCTTCATTGAAAGGAGCTCTTATGTAAGGTCAGACCTCAAGCCATAGAGTATGCAAGAACTTAGGGCTCTGGGGTCTCTGGTAGGGGGAGGTCTCCAGAAAATGTCCACATTTGGTTTCTCACAGTGTGTTCAACCTGTGGCTTTGCTAGTACAACCTAAAATGTTTCATACAGTATCAAATAGTATCATATAGTATGAAGTTCAATGCTGGAAGGATACGCCCACAACATCAGGGTAAGTGAGGGGAAAGTGTATGTAAATATATATGTATATTTCTAACTTTATTTAAAGCTTATATGCATATACATATGTACGTGCTTTATATACCAGTATGATGTTAGAATACACAAAAATCTTAGAGCACGAAGCTCATGCATAATTTTAAAAACCTATTTCCATGTACTTTTCTGTATTCTCTAATTTTTCTAATTATCATCTTTAAAAAAAAACAAAAATTAAAGCAAAATACTATGTAAAACTCTTGCTCGGAAGAGTCTACATTTCACTTCCTGCTTCGTTAGAATTTGATAACCCTCCTCTAATCAATAAGAATCAAAAGCTGTAGAAAAGAGGAGTACAAGGACCCCTGAGTAAGTTCTGGGATAGAGGTAGCCAGAGTATAAGTGTAGGCCATCTGGTCTTGGCCTTCATTTTATCCCTCTTTCATCTTTAAGAGTGTGGGAACTCCCCTAAGGCCCCTTGCTGGGCAGAGTAATCATTCTCAAGGTCGGGATGACTCAGATGAAGTTGACCATAGAGTGGAGAGCCCAGCACCCTAGACTGGCCGAGTAGGGTCTTAAGCTCTTGGTTATGAAGCATAAGACAGAGAGTATGGCTGCTGTTTGCCCAGTATAGCTGATTGTATTTAATAGGCAAGTGTGGGGGACAGAATGTCCACAGCTTCTGAGAACAGAGCAAGCCGGGCCAGCCAGGAGGCTCCTCCAACTATCCCCTCCCAAGGACAATACCCTGCCAATCTAAAGATGTCTGGAACCCTCACTCCCACCTCAGATACAGTGTAACAAGAACACACCCAAGTCTGAGGAGTTAACGTTTTTATTGTTCTCTGTGTTGGTTAGCTTTTTGTCAACTTGACACAATCTTGGATCTTTTGGGAAGAGGGAACCTCAACCGAGAAAAAGACCTCCATCAAATTGGCCTGTAAACAAATCTATGGGACATTTTCTTGATTAATGATTGGTGTGGGGGTGTACCACCCACCGTTTGGACTCTGGAGAGAGGATAAGTGCCAGAGCCCAGAGAGTGGAGACCAAAGAAAGAACAAGGCTGCTCCTGCTATCCCCTTGCTGCTTCTTGTGGCTGTTGTGAAACAAGAAGATGGAGATCTCCTGAAATGAGGATTGGACTGGCTCCAAAAAAACCAACAACCCTGACCAGTAGGAAGTAGCTAAGAAAGAACTAAACCCCCCCTCCCACTAACCCTTTCTCTCTCCTACCTGGGGTTGGGGTGTTGAAAGAGATTGGGGTGCAGTAGGGAGAAGAAGATATAAGAAATGTAAATAAAAGAGTTAATAGGAAAAAAAAAGTGCAACAACAACCAGGGACCAAGCTGATCAGTGGTGACACATGCCTTTAATCCCAGCACTTGGGAGGCAGAGAAGCAGGTGGATCTCTATGAGTTTGAGATCAGCCTGGTCTACAGAGCAAGTTCCAGGACATCAAGGGCTATCCAGAGAAATCCTGTCTCAAAAACAAAACAAAACCAAACAAAAATCAGGGACCGTATAGTTACTTCATTGAGTTATCTTAAGCTTTAAGTCAGAACCTGTATGTTGAAGATGTTTGTAATTTGTAGCTGTATGTCATTCTCACAGGAGATGGAAGCCTATCAAAGCTGGACCTAACTGAACAAGAGTCGCTGCTCTAAGCCATCTGGGTAAGGAACTCTCTGGCCATTTTTGCGTCCTGTCTGCCGCCTCTCCACCCATCTTGCCATCTTCTAGTAGCCACCCTCTCCTAGTCCACCTTACCAACGATGGTGGCTGGCCAGTGTGGGGGAGGCTGAGACAGCAGAGAGTAGACACTGCTGTAGTTACGGTTCTGTTGCTGTGAAGAGACACCACGGCAAGGCAACTTACAAAAGAAAGCATTTAAGTGGGGGCTTGCTTACAGTTTCAGAGGGTGATTCTACCACCGTCATGGCAAGGAGTGGGGTGGCAGGCAGGCAAGCATGGCACCGGAGCAGTAGCTGAGAGAGCATATCTGATGCACAAATTGGAGGCAAAAAAAAAAAAAGACAGAACATGCAAGACTGGGCCTGGCATGTGCCCACCCCCAGGGACACACTTCCTCTAACAAAGCCACACCTACCAATCCTTCCCAAAATAGCCCTCCCCTCTTCCCGCAGCCCTCATCCGCTTCACTGGCTGGGCATGGGCGACCGAGATATTGACCAACGTGTGGGTATGGACCTTCTGATTCCTGCACACGAACTCGACTCCGCAGCTCTGTGCTTCCTCTTTGCAGCTTTGAATGCTCCCAACTTTTAGGTTGCTTAGCAACACTTCCGAGTGAGAGCAGAACTTGGTCACGATAAAAGCAGAGATCAATCTGCCTTCCGGGTCTCTCCACCTCTTCCCAGTCTCCAATGTGTTCCATCTAGATGTAGCCCTCTTGGCTCATCCTCACTGACCCGTACATCCCAGATGGCCACCCTGGCGCATCTCTACAGTGCTCAAGCCTGCCTGCTCCACACCCAGCAAGCAGAAGGCCCACAGACACCTGCTGGGAACAAGCACCTCTCTGTCTTCCTCTCTCTTGCGCCCCACTTGCTGGTTGAGCATCCTTGTCCCAGATGACTCGCCAGCCCCACCCCACAGGCCCAGCAGGATGCAGCGCCCTCTCTGGCACATCTCTATAAAACATGATGTTTCTATTATTTCCTGTAGTTTGTTGTGCCACCTTCTCTGCATCTACATGACCCACCACCCGACCCTAAGTTCTTTCCTGGTCGGGGCTGGCCAACTTGGTAGGAATAAACTGGACACACAAGTCAACCAGGAGCCACAGCGGTGTCTACTGCTGTCAGCTAGCCTTCTGGGAGAAGGGGCACCCTGTCACGGCCCAGAGCCTCCGGCCTACTGCACAGAATAAAAGAAAGGTCCCCTCAAAGCCAGATTTGAAGAAAATCCAGCATCCTGAGCGAGCCTGGAAGTTCTGCGACTTCATCCAGACGCACCAGAAGTGAGGGAAAAGCCAGCGTGCTTCCCGATTTCCCCTCATTCCTGCGCACGCCTCACACACCGATGGAGCTCCGAGCTCGTGGCCAGCCCTACCCTAAGAACCTGATCTTACTAACCACTGAACCTTTACCAGGACAGCCTAATGTGGCCAATTCTCCTGTTACTATTGAGAAACTGGGACACAGAGACATTTAGTCACTTACCCCAAATTCTTATGGGTAGGAAGCAAAGGGGCCTTTGGGAACCTTCATTCATCTCTCCTCCCTGAGCCAGCTCTCACTATTCCAAGGTCCTGTGGTAGCTCTCCTCTTGCTGGACGTTTCAACTCAAATGACATAGTGCTGAAACTTCCGTTTTGACGGTGATCTTTGAAGGACTGGGGATACCCCAGAAGCTCAGGAGCAGCGTCATGTAACTCCAGGACTTGAGAGGATGTGGCGAGAGGACCACATGCATGTTCCTGACTAGCCTGGGCTGTCTAGTGAGAAAGATACTACTCTAGCTCTCGCCTGTCCCCGTCCACAACAGAGAGCCCTCACTCTGCGTGATCCAGCTCCGCCTTGGCCCAGCTGGCTCTCCTGAGTGAGGGACAGTCCAGCTCTGAGATGTGAAGATGTGAAGAGAGGTGGGATGCTTCAAGAGACAGGCTGCCATTCCACTCTGAGGTGTTTTGATTGGTGGTGGTGGCGGCAGTGCTCTTTCTTTCCCTTTGCAACCGGGCTTTGGAGGCTGACCTGGGTCATGCCTTCCCAACATGGCTCCATCTATAGGCCTAGGACATACTCTCTGCATATCTATAACTGTTCGGTTGGCCAATGTCTGTTGAAATGAACTTTAAAGGATGTTAGGACATGCTGTTACACACACTTACCATGGAGCGTGCATTGAGGTCAGAGAACAACTTGTGGGAGTCAGGTCTCTCCTTCCACTGTACGGGTCCCAGGGATTGAATCCAACTTGTCAGCCCTCCCCTGCTGAGCAGTCTCCCTGGCCCTCAATGCCAGGAACTGGCACTGAGGGGCAGCCTTTGGGTGCACTGATCCCATTAAGAACCTAAGAGTGAATTGGTGTGTGCCTCACACTTGCGATGAGGTAAACATCAACTAGGACCTAGGCTAGTGCTCAAAGTCTCAGAGCCTGGGCACGGTGGGTAACTGTCAGGCACCAGGAGACTCCAGCCTCGGCTTCACACTGCTCCTGAGGGTGGTATGAGTCAGCGCCAGGGTGGGAGGCTTGACCTCCCACCAATCCTGGCTTTGTCTTTCACACTCACGTGGTGAGAACATGTCCTGCCTTATATTCATCTTCTTCTGCTTTTAGCTGACCTTTGATGGTGCCTGCTCCTTGAATGATCCGTCTACATGTCCTCTTGAGCATTTTCACAAAAGAACCTTTCTCTCCACATATGCCACCCAGCTGGGTGGAGGAATTTTGCTAGAGGAGCCGGCCTCAAAATACATCAAGATGACATATAATCAAGGCAAGATCGCTGTTCAGTCTTCTCCCACTCGATGGGAGGCTTTTTCAAACCCTGGAGCACAAAAGAGGAGCTGGCAAGGAGTCACTGTTCTTTACCAGAGGTTCAGTTCAAGGTCTTATCACTGCCAGACTCAAATCAGGAGGAGGCAGTCTCCTGGCTGACCCAGGACAGGGTACCACTATGGGAGTTTAGCCAGAAATTTGGCCACACATTTCTGGTTTAGCCAGAAATCTGCTCACACATTGCATCCTAAGACAATGTGAGGGAGTGTGCAACACAGCTTTGAAGATAACTCCTGGCAGGCTTCAAGCCACACAGATATCACCCGCTCCAGAATAAACTTCCTTTTCCAGAGAGATCAATAGCCCAGAAAAGAAAGCTCAAATAAGATGAAGGAGAGGAAGAAACGAGACCTCAGGCTCCTCCTGCTTCTTGGGGACATTTTCTTCTCAAGGATCCCAGGACAGTGACCTTATAATTACAACAACAAGGAGCTCATTGAAATCACAAATGTAAGAAAAATATTGTCTCAGAGAGGCATTTTGCTGACCTTTGTCAAATGGTTTTCCTTGTTTGATGGAGGGAGGTGATGAGGGTCAGGACTTTGCTCTCTATTTGGCATAAGTTCAACCGGAGGCTTGTCTCTATTTTTCCACTTAATGTGGTTCGTAGCACAACACAGTGTATTTTGAGGAGAGAATAGTATGTACCATCTGAGAAAGAAACTTCCGAATTCGTCAGTTGGCCCATGCCTGGGAGGTCTCAGAGTCACCTGAAGAGGTGATCCCTCCAGAATCTTATCCAGTGCCTCTTAGTCAGCTTTCCAGCACTGCGAAAAACAGCTTGAGATAACCCATTTATAAAAAAAGGAAATATTTATATTGGCTAGTAGTTCTGGAAGTTTCAGTTCGTAGTCATTTGGCTCTACTGCCTTTGGGCCTGTGGAGAGATAGAGCGTCAAAGCAAGGGTGTGTAATAAAGCACAGATATTCATCTCGTAGCATCTAGGAAGAAAAGAAATGGGAAGGGATCAGGACACCCCCCCCCAGGTCCCCTTCAAGGGTATTTCCCAGTGATACAACTTTCTTCCACCAGACCCCCACCTCTTAAGGGTTTTAGCACCTCCCGGTAGAACCACAAATTGGGCACCCCACATTTAACAGATGGTCCTCTGAGGGACACTCCCATACCACCGAGTCTCAGTCTTCTTGACAGTTCTCTAGAAACAAATGAGCCAACTCTTGTGATTTGAAATGGCAGCCATTATGCCAATGATGGTGTACCTCAAAGGGGGCTCAGCAGAGAGTCCAGGGAAGGCTCTGTGCGTACCTGTGTTCAGTGGGAAGACAGAGAGGTGTGTAGGTCAGGCTGGTGGCATCACAGCACATCTGGGGACATGCAGGAGCATGGACAAGCCTAGGCAGCTCATGAGAAGCCCCTTAGTGACACTTGACACTGAACAGGGAATAGGCCTGTCGTCTTTCACATGCCCACTGATGCCGAGGCAGCATCTGGACTGACTGGGGAGTCCGTCTAGTAGGGGATCAAGTTGTGCACAATATATATACCCAGGCCTCTGGCAAGAACACCAAGCGGCAGCCATGAGTAGCTGCAGGAGGATCTGATCAGCCGATGCAGCGGACCGGATCCCCCTGTTACTTAAGGCATCTATGCGATGGGGCCAGTTACGTCCATTTCCAACTCTCACGGTAGCTACGTGACTAGGAGCGTGAAGGCTCTTCTTGGCTGGGTCAGTTGGCAAGTTGCATGGCGTCTCTGGATTTCCACCCTCCGAGTAAGAGCTGAGGTCCTCTCAGCTGGCTTCGTGTGTATAGAGCAGGAAGTCTCCCTGGAGCAGCTAGCACAGCAGTGCCCAAGCTGCCGGAAAAGCACACCCACACCCACCATGCTCTAAAAAGACCCGAGGTTATCAGGGACCGACTGACCGCTGAGTAGCTTCTGCCCGAGGTGGTAGAAAGCTGCGACCCCTAACCGCACACTCCACCCAGCACCCCCTCTTCTTCTTCCCTTGGTCTCTGAGGACTCAGCACCATTCTCACGCATTTCCCCTGGGATGGGAGTCTTACTGCCTGTGCAGAAAGAGCGGGTCACTCATAGGTCCTTGAAAGGACAGCCTGGTCCCAGTGGGTGACAGTCAGACAAGCGTAGAAAAAAAAAAAAAATCACCCAGAAAGAAACAGAGAGGCCCCAGGCTAACAGAGGTCACTAAGGGCAGCCCACTTCACAATGAGCCGGGCGCAGGGGGGTTGTGGGTGTGTGGGAGTGAAACGGGAAAGTATTTGGAGTGGTGTGGTCCTCCCAGTCCCGCGTTACTGCCCTGCTCCATCTCAGTGTTTCTTGCCTTTAACTCAAACATGCAAAGCACTTGTTGGTGTGGGAGGTGAGGCCGTCCCGGAACACTCCGGATGACCGGAATGTCGTCCCGATCTCCCCGTGTGTCTTCACCCAGACTCCCCGAAAGCAGCATCTGCAGCAGAGGCCCACAGGCTTTGACTTGGCAGCCACGAAACTCAATCAAGTAAGAAGCAAGAGGGGAAGGAAACAGAAGAGGAAGGAGAATCGGCCCAAGGAGGCCACTTCCGCCACTAAGTGCCAGCGATGCACTTCAGACGCTCGCTCAAAATAAATGTATTTGCAAAACTCTCACTTTATGCCGTAACTGCCAGGCGGGTGTCTGGCTCACAGAGAATTCGTGTCATCTTAAGTCGGCTCATGCGGAGTGAAGGAGAATAGACTTGCTCATCAGCTCTTGCATCCTCTGGTCACAGGTTCACCCCAAAGATGTTAAATCCCCACGTACCTCTAGCTTACCCACACACCTGTGGCCATTAGACGGGTCACAGGAAGCCCAGCTGTCTTGTTGTGGGGGGCAGTTAAAGGCGCACAGGCAGCTGGAGCACACAGGCCACCGAGGCTGGGACTGGGGGCTGGGGAGGCCAGAGGATCCACAGCACCACCCATCGGGAGGGTTGGAACGGCAGTACAGCAAAAGTCTGTATCTGCAGTGTAAACAGAGGTGAACCAGGTGCGCAAGGCGCCCTAGAGAAACCCAAACGACAATAAACACACGCTCAGGTGGGCAGCAGATGGGATTTCAGAGTCCCCTGTGGTCCCCGAGCCTTGCCAATCCCAAGCCTTCTTTCTCCCAGAGAGGCGGTCACCATGGAGGTCATACGTGGTGGCGGTCAGCCCGAGTCCAAGCCTCAAGGCTGCCACCTACTGGCTTTGTCACCCACTGCAAGATTTCTAAATTTATTGAGCCTTGGTGTCTTGATCTGTAAAATGGGCCCATTAAGGGCACCCAAATGACCATTCCCCCATCTTTTACTGCTCCCAGAAAGGTTTCAGAGAGTTCTAATTGCATTCCACTTTCTCTCTGCATCCCCTGGAAAAGGGCTGTGTCCTGGTTGGTTTTATGACAGCCTGACACAAGCTACAGTCACCTGGGAAGAGGAACCTGAACCGAGAAAAATGCCTCCATCAGATTGACAGTAGGTGGGTGTGTAGGGCATTTTCTTAACTAATGACTGATGTGGGAGAGCCCAGCCCGTGAGGAAGAGGGACACCTGGACAGGTGGTCCCAGTTAGATAAGAAAGCGGGCTGAGCAATCCAGCAAGCAGCGCCCCTCTGTGGCCTCTGCTCCAGTTCCTGCCGTGACTTCCCTAGAAGATGACTTAATATACGCTGTAAGGCAAAGTAAACCCTTTCCTCCCCAAGTTGCTTTCGATAGAAACCCGAAGATGGGCTACTTATCTCTTGCACCATTACCTAGGCCAGGGACTTGGCATGTGCTGGGGGTGGCAGAAAAGCTATTTCATGGTTAACTGAAAATAACTACGGTCTCTGACTCAAGGCCAGTGAAGCACCATCTCTACCAAGCTTTCTGTGTGCACGCCAGGGACCTCATTCTGGTGTTTGTCATGTGTTTTTCTCATAAACCGCCATGGTGCACTGGCTCTGGAAACTTGTGACCATCTAAGACTCAGACAAAATTGCTGCACACATTTTCAGTACCAACTTGTGGCCAAACCCTAGTTTATGAGACACTGGCATCAGTGATGGCTGACCAGACCATCAAACGTTTTCTCCCCATTCTTCAAGTCACCAGGAGCTACGTCTCCCAGCAACCTCTACACGAGATAGGGCCATGTGACTACTTCTCAACGACGGACAGTGGAAAGACATGTCCCTTGGTAGCCTAAATGTTTAGAAGCATGAGGTTCTGGCTCTCTTTTCTCTTATCCCCAGGCAGATTCAGAGGATTCCATGGTCTTAAGCATGGAAAAGCCGCAAAATGAAGACGTCTGTTTCTAAGACGGTAAGCCACTGAACATGAGAGACTGACAGAGAGTGTGGCCTTGGCCTTCACTGTTCTGTTGCCGTCTCGGTCACTGAGGTGGAAATGTGTAGAAAACAGGTAGGAAATTCTTAGAAAATAGTGTTTAGCTGGGTGAGGCACATGCCTTTAGTCCCAGCACCTGGGAGGCAGAGGCAGGTGGATTTCTGAGTTCAAGATCAGCCTGGTCTACAAACTGAGTCCCAGGACAGCCAGAGCTACACAAAGGAACCCTGTCTGGAAAAACAAAAACGAAAGAAAGAAAGAAAGAAAGAAAGAAAGAAAGAAAGAAAGAAAGAAAGAAAGAAAGAAAGGAAGGAAGGAAGGAAGAAAGAAAGAAAGAGAGAGAGAAAAGACTTGATTGGGGGCTTGCTTACAGTTTTAAAGGGTTAGTCTGTGATCAGCATGACAGGAAGCAAACAGTCATGGCACTGGAGCAGTATGGGAAAGCTTTATCCTGACCCTCAGGTACAGAGAGCAACACTGGGCCAGGAGTGGACTTTTAAAGCCCACACCCAATGATACACCTTCTCCAAAAAAAAAAAAAAAAAAAAAGGACCACACCTCCTAACCCTTCCCAAACAGTTCCATCAACTGGAGGTCGAGTGTTTAAACCATGTGAGCCTCTGAGGACCATTCTCATTCAAATCCCCACAGCAGGTATGCTATTAATTTACTTTTCTGGGTCCAGTATATATCCTGCCACCTTGAAAATCTCTTATTTTCATGCAGTTTAAGTGGACCAATCATCAAAAATTCTGAATGGACCTGGACAATCAGAACTAGTTCAAGCTACATCGGGACTCTTTCTGAAATTTGAAAAGGGAAACATTCTCTTTCCAGGGTGACTACAACTCACAGCAGCCATCCTGTCTTCCTCAGGGAAGCCTATACTAAAAGAAGAATGAAGGAGGAAAGGGTCTCATGGCTAGTCTGTGACCACCTCTCTCCTGGTTATTAGGGCCATTCCCAGGGAAGAAGGCAAATGATCTGGTCTGATATCTTTGTGACTTTGATGACGACTGACATTCTAACAACTGGCTGACAAACTCGTAAGAAGGAAAATCTTAGTCCACGAGATGAACCGGGCAAGATAGCCCTGGTTGGAAGCAACAAGTCCAGAATTGATAGGTATTGAGAAGCATGGCTCCCGTGAGACTGTGACTTGGGCTTGGTGCATCAGTTAATTCTGAGTCTGCTGTGGTTGCCAACCAGGACTCAGAGAGAGCAGGCTTGAACTATATTTAGGTGGTTCTAACCTTTGAAAGCCCACCCCTGGGGACAACCTACTTCTACCAGTATGTCAACACCTTCTTCTGTCTCAAGAGCCTTCCAAATAGCACTGCATGCTGGGGCTAAGCCTTCCAAACAAAACTCTATTGAAGGAAAAGTTCAGATTTAATAGTAACAGTAGGTAAAAATCTTGCTAGAAAATGGACGGGTTTCTGAATATAAGTACATCCTACTGTGCCAGGGGACTACAAACATTCCTTAGGGGTCTCCTCTTACTACCCTGAGACAGAAAGCATGTCTTGGGCAGAAGGAAGGACCTGAGGGACCACAGCAGATGCCCCACAACCTGTACCCTGTTATCTATTACTGTACAGCAAATTCCTTCATAACCTAGTGGCCTAAACGACAGGTTTGTGTTCTCTGTGGGCCAGAATTCATAGAGGGGGTAGCAGAGCCAGGTTGTGTTGGCTCCATAGAACCTGTATCCCTCAAGGGACTGAGAAGAAGAACTGAACAAAGACAGGAGGTAAAAATCAGAGACAGTGCCCCCTGTGTGCGACACAGAGCGTGGTGAAGTACTGCAAAAGTTTTCCTGTCATCTATGAGCCTTAGCTCCCTCCCTACCTAAAGTAATTCTGGGACTTTCTGTCTCATCTGAGCTGAGGGTGGGGACATTTTCCACCTGGGTACCTTTGAATGGCCTGGATTGTAGCATGCCAAGCCCCTGGGGACCAAGGTGTACACAGCAGCTTGGAAGCTTTTGTCTTCGGATCCCTTCCCACATCAAGCCACCGGGTCAAACGAGTGGGACTGAACCCTCCGCTGTTCGGTCACCCAAGCATTGTGTGTAGGGAACGCACTGCCTGTAGGGAAATGGTGTTTGCTTCTCTCGGAGCCCTGCTGTTCCTTCGCACAGCGTGCTCTCATAGGACTGTTCTGATCCGAAAATTAGAATCAAGGTTTCCAGGGCTATTAACGGAGCATGTAACCCAGCCAAGCCCCAGAAGCCAGATCTGGTGAGCTCTGACAGGAAGCCCTAGTAACAACAGGACTCAAACGCCCACAGGAGGATGGTGAGGGTGTCTGTTCAGCTGCCTTGTCACAGAGACAAGACAAAGATCCAGAGAGCCTCCAAACACTGGCTGATGGCAGTGCTAGGGTTGGCTCCAAAAACCCACATCCACCAGACCTTGAATCCTTACGCCTCCCCAAGCTGTCCTCTCAAACCGAGTTCATCCATAAGGCCAGACTGACTGCCGCCAAGGGCCCGAGAGTAGACTGGCGTGGGGCATGGGCACAGAAGGGAGAATAAACAAGCGTCCATGCCTGTGGCATTCTCACCAACACTTGCCTACCTTAGGTGCTAATTTTTGAATCGCCAGAAGGTATGGCATATTTCACACTCACAGCTAACACTCTTTGCAGCATCCAGCCACCGTCTTCCTTACAGCCTGCCACTTTACTGGCAGGGAACAGAAACAACATCCTTGACGAATGCAAAAGCAAACAAAAACAACAAAACATAAGAACCTTGAAGTGATCACTTCCTTCTGCTTGCCTCTCACCTGAAGACTCGGTCCTTTTGTGTCATTATAATCCTTTCCAGTGCAGACTAAATCTGACTGGATAAACAAAGGATTACCACCGTAGTCAAGGAATAAACAGTGGGAGGTGATGAAAGACCCGGTGTCTGTGTGAGAGTTTCTGGAAATTTCTTTTTGGTGGGGGGAGGCACAAAGTAGAAAATTAGGACTAAGAGAATGTCTGGTGTCTCTTAAGAGCTGGCTAAACACTTTGTCGAGTGTGTGGGCCCAGTTAATGAGTGTAAGGACCCTTCGGAAGAGAAATTATTCATGTCACCAAAATGGAAACACCAATTTACAGAGGTTAAGTAATTTGCCCTCTGTCTTCATAGGCAGCAAGTGACGGAAGCAACTCTTCTTATGAGTAAAATAAAGGACAAAATGGATATTCAAAATGTGAGGTAAGATAGGAGGAATGTCAGTGATTTAAAAAATAATAATTCTATTAAAAAAAGAAGAAGAAGAAAATTGCAAGTGGCACAGAAACCCATTGTCAGTGGGGTCTGGCGGCGTAGGCTGCATTACAGCTACCACAGATCCTGAAGAAAGAGAATCAGAAAGCTTGGAACCTATCTGGGCTAGGTAGTGAGCACAAGGCCAGCTTGAGCAATTTAATAAGATGCCGACATGACATAAACAATGAAAGTAAATCTCAGTGGTAGGGTGTTTGCCTAGCAAGAGGAGGACCTAGTCTCAAGCCTAGTGCTACAAAAAGAAAGGAGAGGCGTGCGGGGGTAGAGAAAGAGGGAGAAAGGGAGGAGAACCGTGGGTTCTTTGGTCCTGCCTTAAGCCTCCCAAGGCTCTGGTCTTGGTCGCCTGCTCTCTCCCGTTACTGCCTGCCGCCGCCAGTGTTCAGAGCCCTCAGTCCACACATCAATACTGCAGCAGGAGTGTGCCAGCTCCCCTTCACAGAGGCGAAAACCGGAGCGCTCGGCAATGAAGCCCTGCCCAGCGTTTTCTCTCATTCTTCCCCCGTACTCTGTCTAGTCTGATTTAATTCCTGTACAGACAGGCCCAAAATAAGAAAGAACTCTAACGATAAAAATTTCCACTATTAGACCTCCTCAACTGAATAACCCACCCCAGCATTTCCCTTGGAGCACTGGATAGGTCACAGACTTATTTCATGCCCGGGTTAAGAGTTATCAGGTTTAGTTCTATGACTTGTGTGTGGGTACGGCGTAAGTATGTGTCCAGGGGCGCGCATGTGTGTGTGTGTGTGAGTGTGCACAGGTGTGGAAGGCAGAGTCAACTTTTAAAGTCTTCTCCCATCCCCACTTTGTATGAGCCAGGGTCAAACACTAAGCCTGGAGGGCAGGCTAGCAGGGCCAGTAAACTCCAGGGATCCTCCTGCCTCCACTTCCCCAGAGCTAGGGTTACAGACTCTTGTGTGCCCCGTGCACCTTGTTTGTTTGTTTTTTTCCCCATAGGTGCTGAGGATTCGAACTCAAGTCCTCATGTCTGTGTAACGTCTTCGCTGACTCAGCCGTCTCCCCAATTCTAAAATGAGGAGACTTTTTTTGTTTTTGAGATTTATATTAATTTTACGTGATTGGGTGTTTTGCCTGCATGTCTGTCCACCATGTGTGTGTCAGGTGCTCAGGAGGACTGAAGAGGGTATCGGATCCCCTGGGACTAGCCTTACAGACTATTGCAAGCCACCATGTGGATGCTGAAAATTGAAACTGGGTCTTGGGTGTGGAGGGGCAAGTGCTTTGAGCTGCTAAGCCATCTCTCCATCCCTGAATTATGGATCTGATATACCATTTCAGAGGCATCTAACTCTAATGGGGAGTATATATATATATATACTCAGATATATATCTATATATATATCTATATATATATATCTATATATATATATATATATATCTGAGAAAACATGGGGAAGAACCATGTTTTCATTTAGTCCTGCTAGGGACTTGCTGTGTGACCTTGAGGAAATGAGTTAATATCCCTGAGTCTTAGTTTTCAACTATAAAACTGGGGCTCCGAACTTACGAACATCCAATGACTCTTCACTGTGCAACCAAGGCACTCAGCCTTGGTTAATGCCAGACTCTTTTAAAACGCTCTGAAATATTTAGCGTTGGTTTCGAGCGAGTGGCCAATGCTGCTTTGCAGGGAGGTGGTTGGAATAACAGGCTCACAGCTGAGTTCTGGATGTGTTCCAGAGCGGGGGGGGGGGGGGGGGGGGGGGGGGGCAGGGCTGTGTCACCTGACTCTTGATATACATGTAAATTAAAAATGCATGTCAGGCTGAAGGAAGACACCTGGTGAATTAGTGATGGCCCTGGATGTCTTCATTGCAGAGTGGAGGGGGGTGGGGTGGGGGTGGGGTGTCTGGACAGAGGGAGGGGCGTGTAGTGAGGCCCCGGTGGGGAACAGTGTAACCAGAGCCCAGTCAGAAGTCCGAGCACACACACACGGTGACTGTGGGTGTCACCATGGCACAGTAGCCTGCCGCTGATTATTGGGTGAACGTATTTCATTTAGCAGCAATGGGGCACAGGCCGTGGCTCTAAACGCCACCAGAGCACACGGTGGCCAAGCCCTGACCAGATCCCACAGGAAACAGACTCAAGGGTTGCCCAACTCAGGATTGGGCCATCAACCGGGGACCTCTGTCCACCTCTCCCCACCCACCACTACACCTGAGTGGTTTTGTTGTCTTGAGTCCTCCAGGGATGGTCTCTGATGGATCCCTATGATCTGAGAACTAGAAGTCTAGCCTAGTAGCAGACACCTCAGCTTGGTGGTGACAGTGCTTGCAGAAAACCAGCAGGGAGAAACCCCTTCCTGCTCCCACCCTTTGCCATAACATCTCTCTTCCTGCCCCTTGTCTACAGACTCCATGTGAGAATGTAGCAGGTCCCTCCTTAGAGCCCTAAACGAATACAAAGGCTCAAGTGGGTAAGGACAGGTTTCGGCCCTTTCATGTTGATGGAGGCGCCTCCCTGAGCTGTGGAGACACTGGGATGATTTGCCTTGAGGATGTATGTCCAAAAGCTGTAGATCAGTGGCTATGGAGAATAAGGCTGGTGCCAGTCAGTTTTTGTCAGCTTGACACAAATTGGAGTCACCTTGGAAGAGGAAACCTCAACTGAAGAATTGCCTCTGTTAGATTGGTCTATAGACAAGTCTGTGGGAGTGTTTTCTTAATCAATGAGTGATGTAGGGGACCCAAGCCACTGTGGGTGACACCACCCCTAGGCAGGTGGCTCTGGGTTGGATAAGAAAGCAAGCTGAGTGAGCCATAGAAAGTGCGCATTAGATAGTATTCCTCCATGGTCTCGGCTTTAGTTTCTGCCTCCAGGTTCCTGCCCTGACTTCCCTCAGCAGCAGACCATGACCTGGGAACTATAAGATAAAATAAACCCTCCTTCTCCAAGCTGCTTTTTGATACTGGTGTTTCTCACAGCACCAGAACATGGACATTGCAGAAAGAACGAGAAGCCTTGAGGGCATGTGGCTGAGAAGATGGCCAACAAAATTCATCATTTTACAGTGTCGGGCGTGGCCAGGCCAGCTCACTTTCAGAACAGAGCATCAATGGCTGTCACATAGTTAAAAGAATAGCCAGCAGGCCTCACCCTTCAGCATCCTCCAAGCTTTTCAGTGCTAAGGAAGCTTCGCCAACTCTAGGTACAACGAACGAAGCACGTTCCTCCCAATCTACCCATTCCTCCTCTGTTACAGCCACGGAGGATGGAATCTTCATTCACTTGGCTTTTCTTTCGCCTGTGTGCACATGTCTATGCCTATTCATATATGTGCAGTTTCCTGTGGAGGGAATATGTCCATGTGTGTATGTGGAGGTGAAAGGTAAAGATGGAGTGTCATGCCTCAGAAGCCATCCAGCTTGTGTTTTGAAACTGCGTCTCTTACTGGTCTCAGTCTCATCAAGTAGGCTGGGCTGTGTGGCCCTTGAGTCCCAGGGATCCACCTGCCTCCACTTCCCCAGTGACGAGGTTACAAGTGTGCACCGCCATGCCCTGCTTTTTTGACGTGGGCTCTGGGGCCACACTTAGGTCCCTCTCCTTGTGTGGCAAGCCACCTCCTTAGCCTCATAGAGGAGTCTCTGGCACACGAAAAGGACTCAGGGGTATTTGATGAATTAGTGAGTGAAGGAATGATTAAATCATCAGTCTTCCTATTGAACAGTAGATCCTTTCTTTAAAAAAAAAGTATTTCCGGAGCAGGTGAGATGGCTCAGCAGGGTGAGTGCCTGCTCCTAAACCCAAGCTGGATCCAGAGTCCACATGATGTGATTTGTCTTCTAACCTCCACAAATGCACCGTTGTAGGCACAAGTAAACACACACGCTCAAACACGTACACGCTTGCACGCACACCCGTCTGGCCACTTACCTAATCTTAGAAAGAAATTCTTTCCATCTCCACACCTGCCACATGGTAGGGACTAAATAAAGCACACTAATAATAATAATAATAATAATAATAATAATAATAATAATAATAATAAAAGAAATGGGTTGCCCGAGCTGCAGCTAGCCACTTACCTAATCTTAAAAAAGAAATTCTTTCTATCCCCTCGCCTGCCACATGGTAGGGACTGAATAAGGGCTTTGTTGAGTAAAGCAAAGGTATTCCCAGAGGCAGCAGGCTGTGTTTGCTCTCCGGCTGCCCCAGAGATCATCTGCTCTAGCCCCACACCCTCTCACACCTCCCGGCCCTTGCCTGAAACTTAGATGAATTTCTCAGTTGTTCTCTTGACAAGCGATAGATTTTCTTCTTTCCCTTCCCAAATCATGGGTACAAATCCTCTGTTTTGGCCAAAGCTCAAGCCAGGCAAATGTCCAGCCCTCTCAGGCAACACAAAAATAAACACAGGAAGGAGGGAAGACTGGGCTTAGGGAAGGGAAAAACGTCTACCTCTTCCAGCCAATGTGAGGAACATACTTTGCAAGAAGCAGAGGATCTGTAGGCTCATAGCTGAGGATTTCCAGACCTCCCAGCTCCCTTGTTCAGGAATGCAGCTAGCAGCACTGTATCTGCATAGTAGACATAATTATTATCATTAGGGTGACGGGGACACTCTCATTAAAAATGTTGCAAAAGCTTGGCTCTCCTGGTTTTGCCTATGGTAAATTGAGAGCATTTCCACATCTCTGTGAAATTTTGGCCTTCGTATCGACGACAGAGTGAATGTGTGTTGTTTCAGTCACCTAAGTTGTAGCATTTGTAGCCTTAAGAAATGAATGCAAACTGAAAGTTTAGGATTGCTTTAATCTTAAAACATTGATTTATTTGTGTATGAAAGGATTCAGCTGTCTGGCTTCTCTCTCTCTCTCCTCTCTTTGCTCTCCTCCCTCCACTCCCCTGCCTTCCATCTTTTTTCACCTCCATTTGTAATCTTAGCACTCAAGAGAGGGAGGCCAGCTTGGGCTACATATTAAGCTCCAGGTTAAGCTGGACAAAAGTGTGAGCCCTTGCCTCAAGTTAAGCCAACAAAATGCATACATATTAAATGTATACGTATAATTATAATTATTGCTGAGCCTCGATACTTTTTCTCGTTTCCACGGGTCTTTAAGATCTTTTTTTAAATATAACTTCGTCCAATTAGTTCCTCTGCAGAGACTAATCTCTGTGTCTCTGGATTTTGCTCCCCGTGGGGTGCACAGAAGATCCGCTGCCAGATTTGTATAGCCTTTGCCATCATTCCCTCCAGTCTGCTGAAGAGGTGTTCTACTTCTCTCTCAGCTGCTGTGAAATCCCCATGACCAAAAGCAACTTGGAGGAAGAAAGAGTTTATTTGGCTCTCAGGCTACAGTCCATCATGGAGGGAATCCAAGGCAGTAGCTCAAGGGAGAACCTGCAGGCAGGGGCTGAAGCAGAAGACCATGAATGCCGCTTACTGGCTTGACCTCTGGCTTGCTAATCTACCTGTCTTTCTTTCTTTTTTAACTTTTTTTTTTAAAGATTTATTCACTTTGTATATATAATTACTTTATCTGCACGCCAGGAGAGGGCATCAGATCACGTTTTTATGGTTGTGATCCACCATGTGGTTGCTGGGACTTGAACTCAGGACATCTGGAAGTGCTCTTAACCACCGAGCCACCTCTCTAGCCCCTCATCTACCTTTCTGATAGAGCCCAAATCTACCTGACCAAGAATGACACCATCCACACTAGGCACTTCTGTATCAATAATTAAGAAAATGGCCAGGTGGTGGAGGTGCGTGTCTTTAATCCAAGCACTTGGGGGCAGAGGCAGGCTAGTCTCTGAGTTCAAGGCCAGCCTGATCTACGGAGCAAGTTCCAGCACACACAGGACTACACAGAGAAACTCTGACTCAAAAAAAAAAAATAATAATAAAAAATAATTAAGAAAATTTCTCATAGATGTGACCACAGGTCAGTCTGATCTGGATAATTCTTCAGTTGAGCATTCCTCTTCCTGGGTGACTTTAGGTTTGTGTCAAGTCGATGGCTAAAGCTAAACATGGCAGGCTGTGTCTCCAATGTGTGCTTTCCTCTTCTTCTTCCTTCTCCTTCAGACTAACATATTATGTATACAGTGTTCTACCTTCATGCACACCTGCAAGGCAGAAGAGGGCACCAGATCTCATTATAGATGGTTGTGAGCCACCATGTGGCTGCTGGGAAATGAACTCAGCCAGTGCTCTTAACCTCTGAGCCATCTCTCCAGCCCTGCTTTCTCCGTCTTAATTCCATGGTTGTAGAACTTGAGCCAATTAAAGGTCACATCTCTCAGACTCCTTTACAGCTTAGGTGCGGACATTAGACACAGTTCTGGACAACAGGATGCGAACAAAAGGTATGGTTTCCATTTCCCCAGGGTAAGCTTGGAGAATGGATCCCTCTCCTTTTGAACATTCCAGAATCAAATGCACAGACTGTAGTGCCCACCTTGCAGATGAGGCCACTGTCCAAAGATGGCAGAAGCAGAAGGCGTCTGGGTCAATACTATCATAGCTCCTGTGCACTCTGAGGTGGGCACAGGAAAGCTACACCTCTTCCTGCCTTTCCCACTAAGAAACCCCATCTCCATTTGGCCAAACAGAGCTTCTGAAAGAAGGGCTATGTCTGTTTTACTTTGTAAAACCCTGAGGAATCTGGAGGCCGAGCCAGTACCTCCTGGGATCATTTTCCTCTATCTCTTCTGCCAGCCAAGCGTCTCTCTATTGACCTGCCCTCTGCCTTCTCTCCAGTCCAATCCTGACCCCGTCGTGGACACCAATCAGACAACAGCATCACCTAATGAAAGCTATTTTGAAGCTGTTTTTGTAGTAAGAGCTACAGAAGAGGCCCCAAGCAGGCTTATCTAGCTCCTGCAGCATTTTTTCACATGCCCAGAGGGAACTTACCCTGTTTCGTTTTCTCAGCTTTCCCTGAGGTTTCGTTTACTGAACCAAGATGGAAGCCCAGCTTTAGCAATGTCTCCAGAACATGCGATCTGGGTTGCTCATCGGCTTGTTTTCAGGTCGTTAGAGTCCTCCTGAAACATTAATACTCTTTGCTGATATCAAAGGGCTTTGAACTCATCTCAGTTTGCCTCAACTAGTCCCCATTTGTTGAAAACAGATGATTTTCATGTCCCTGAGTAGCCTGAGACAAAGAAGCCAAAAAAAAAAAAAAAAAAAAAAGTAAGCAAGCAGTCAAGAGTCTCATGCAACAGAGGCTCAGAGCCCGCTCAAGCTCTCCAGGGCATGGGGAGTTATACAGGAGACTGACAGAAAAAAGACAGAAAGGATCTTCCTTTAGCTGGAGGGAGATATACAGTGAAGAAGTGGAAGAATGGAGAAAGAGGAAGGAGAACGGAGAAAAAAAATATCCATCTCAGACTGTGGTGGGCACGGGTATGAAGAAAACACAATCCTCAGGAGCTGAGGAGATGGCTCCGTTGGTGAAATAGTTGCCACACAAGTCTGAGGGCTTGAATTTGACTCCCAAAACCTATGTACGAGCCTGGAGAGGTGATGTGCATCCATGTCTCCTGCACTGGAGAGGCAGAAGAGGCAGATGACCCCTAGGGCTAGCTGGCTAGCAAGTCTAAACAGGTCAGTGAGTTCTAGGTTTAGTGACAGACTGTAGCTTAAAAAAAAAAAAAAAGTTGGTTAAAGCACTTGCTGTAAAGACCAGGGCTCGGATTCCTAAAGCCTGTGTTAAGGTCTGGGCAGGCACGGGAGCCCACGACTCCATGGCATCCCAGAACTCTGCAGCAGGGACCAAGGATTGCCAGACAAGGGCAGCTACTTGAGCTTGCTGAATCAGCAATGGCCGGCCTCAAGCGAGAGACCTTGCCTCAGGGTATAATAGGGAGAGCAATCCACAAAAGCTACCTGACGTCAACATCTGGGCCGCCTGTGCATACACGCGCACACATACACAAGTGCACCCTTGCCTGTACAAATGCGAGCACACACACACAGCACACACACAATAAATAAATAAATAAATAAATAAATAAATAAATAAATAAATAAATAAATAAATAAATAAATAATAAGGTGGAGAGTAACTGAAGAAGACGCTAATTTTGACTTCTGGCTTTCACACGCACACATACCTTAGAGTCCTCCAACCAGGACTCTGCCGGCAGGACTCAACGCTGAACTTCAGGGTCCAATGTGTCCTCCTCCACTGTCTAAGATGCATTCTTACCCAGAGCACCCGGAGGGTAAAACTTCTCTTAGTAGGCCCAAATGTCTAATGGAACAACCCGCTCAGAAAGCAGGCCTGGGAGTCCGCAAAAGGACGTTGCCTCAAATCCCCTTTCTCTGTGCTTTCGTCACACCCTAGGAAGTCCACTCTCAGCTTTGAGTTCCAGCCTGGTTTGTGCCACGGATGAGATGAGTTGCGGGGTTCTCTTTTGCATCTCGGGACCTCAGGGTAACCCGTGAAATGATCACAAACATTTCAGGGGCAAGTGTCAGCCAGCTGGAGTCTAGGATCTACCTTCTGTCTTTGTTTGCTAAGCCAGGACAACTTCACTGTCTCTTGCAGCATCGCTGCCGTTTCACAGAGATGATCTGCTGGCACACCCCTGGTCTGTTTGTGCTATGGTGGGGGTTCTATGAAGGAGGGACCGTGGCTCCTCTATCCAAGAAACTTGAGGCTAGTGAGCAATGTAGACACGAAGCAAGTAGTTTCTGGATTGATAGAGCTATGAAAGCCTTAGAGGAAGAATGTCACCTTGGATTTCTCAAAATGCTCAGCACTCCTCAAAAGACACGCTGAGGGGGCTGGAGAGATGGCTCAGTGGTAAAGAGCACTGACTGCTCTTCCTAGAGGACCAGGGTTCAATTCCCAGCACCCACATGGCAGTTCACAACTGTCTGTAACTCTAAGATCTGACACCATCACCTAGACATACATGCAGGCAAAACACCAATGCACATAAAAAAAATTAAATTTAAAAAAATATGCCCTGAGGAAAGGTGGGAGCATGGGGCTAATGGAGAGATGGCTCAGTGGTTAAGAGTACGGGCATCTCTGGCTCTGTGGCACACGCCTTTAATCCCAGAACTCAGGGAAGCAGAGGCAGGCAGATATCTGTGGCCAGCCTGGTCGACAAAGTGAGTCTAGAACAGCCAAGGTTACACGGAGAAACCTTGTTTTGGGAGGTGGGGGGGAGTACCGACATTTCTTCCGGAGGACCCAGGTTTGATTCCCAGTACCCACATCGCATTTCACAACTGTCTGTAAATTCAAGTGCCAAGAGATCTGGCGTCCTCTTTAGGCCTGTGAAGGCACTGCATACACGTGCAGGCAAAAAACTTATACACATATAATAAAAATGAATAAAATCTAAAAAAGGAGCTTTTAGAGACTCACCCTAGAGAAATTTGTTCCATGTTTTGAAGATAGTTTTACTTCCTGGTGAACACCGAAGGAAAAGATGGGAGCATCCCTCCATCTCCCGGGACAGTCCTTGCATCCTTCTCACCCAGAGTCAAAAAGAACCTCTGAGCTATGTGACATCGAACCGTACAGGGGGCGGTAGGAAAAGCCCTAATGTTTGGCTGGAGATGATCTGGGCTCTGATCCCAGATTTGCCTCTGGGAAGTCCCTGCAAGCTTGGAGGATAATGACTCCCATCCCGGATCCCAGGGTCATTATTAGGATACACGAGATCATTTACATGAGAATGCTTCCCAGACTCTGTGGCTTTATTCTCCCCTCAGCTGCGTTTCTCCAGGCTTAGCACATTCTGGATCTGAGTGGTCCCTGGCACTAATGGAGATTCCTGCCTCTCTGACACCCTTTGCTGCTGACCGTGTCCCTCCTGCCATCTTCCGTTTGTGTTCATTTAAGGTCAGAGTCTGATGGCTGTCCCTCACCAACTCACTCCTTCCTTCCACTGCTCCCTTGTTGGGATATGAGCTCATGGTACAGATCAGGGTGTCACCCGAAGTTTCGAGGTGCAGGGCAACTTAAAACCCAAATCTCAGGCTGTTTCCTTTCCCATTTTACAGACAAAGAAAGTCCCTTTCATCCAGATGAAGGTTGTCTCTGTGAGGCCAGAAAGGACCATTCTAGCCCTCAGCTTTTCCACAGGATCAATTGGTCCAGGAAGAACCACACGGAAGCTATGGCTGTCAGACTTCCCTTGACAGTCAAATACTGAGCTTCAGAGCCTCAAGGGGACTGGTCTACTCATCTCCATCCAGAGCCATCTTAGTGCTGTCAGACCTACCTTGAAACAGGCCTGGTCAAGGTAGGAGGTCCCCTTCAGTGTGGCTTCCCTGGCAGCCATCTCTCTGCTGTCCCCACCAGGCTCCGACCCCAACTCCAGGGTCATTGGGGGGAGCACTAACACCACCCTCTCTGTTCCAAACTGCACGGAGGGAGCATCTGGAGTCAGCCAAATACGTCATAACCTTCCATGTGGACACTCCGGTGACTGCCAGGTAACATAACAGAGGAGACTGAGAAGTCTTGAGGCTGGCAAGCAAGCAGAGGCTGAGGATTAATCTGGTGTCTACATACAAACGTGTGAAAACTCAAGCATGCGAAAAGAAATTAGCATCACCTTCTTTTTTCCACCCCAGATTAAAAAAAAAAAAAACGTCCCTGGGTAACTGCAGTTCCTGACAGCAACAGGGAACTGGAAGGCAAGAAGGATGGAGGACAAAGGCTAGGTGCTGAAGGGAAAGGAGGGCCAGCCTCCTGGTGCTGGCCACGGAACCCTATGCAAACTCCTTCCAAGATGAAGGGGGATGCCAGGGATCCAGCATGCCTTGTATCTTTCTCCCAGAACCAAGTAATTTCCTTCCTTTTTTTTTTTTTTTTCTTTTTTTTAGGCCCTCTTAATTCAATCTGTCCATCTTCCAAACATCACCAAACCCCATTTGGGAAAAAACACCATTGCTTGCTTGGAACACAGGTTCATATTGGCTGGAATAGGACACATTATACCAATGACAGGTCAATGGCAAGGAAGAAAAAAATGTAACTGTGTATTGTCCAAAACACTCAAGGGGGCAAGATACCATAATTTTCACTTCCCCCATTAGAGCCTTTAATAGAATTTGTCTTTCCAATTCTGAACACTTGTTTAAAACATGGATGCCTTTAGAATCTGGCAAGGAAAGCTAAAAGATTTTGCTAGTATTCTGGATATTAATTTGGAACTGTTAAGGGATTTTGTTGGCGTTATTTAAGAAAGTGTGCCTTTTTCTTTCTTTCTAGGTTTTTTTCCCTTTTCTTTCCAGTTTTATGGAAATGTTGACCCATCAGGATTTACTTAAATCCTCCTCATTTGTGGGCTTCCAAAGACAAAGCCATAGCCATGGCAACCACAGGCAACACAGCAGAAGAGAGCCCCATCCAGACACTAAGCATTATAGCTGTTTACTGATGACTAAGGACTTGAAAGCTTGCAGCGTGGGCCAGACTCCAGGCTGTCCCCATCTTTCCAGGCCCAGCATCTATAATCAGAGACCAAAAAAAAAAAAAAAAAAAAAAAGGGTCGGCGGGGGGGGACTTTTCCCAGGCCAGGGCTAAGAGATGTGCCACTTACTCCCATGGCTTGACACAGCTCTGCACGAAATAGTGAGCCACACTGGGAGGGAAGGCTGGATTAAAGAAAGTCATGGAGGACCCTGGAGCCCTAGAGCATTGGGGCTTTTCCTGCTCAGCTTCAGCTAGGGGCCAATGCCCTCCTGGAGGCAGGGGTGGGGCAGAGAATCTTCTCCAGTGATGGACCCCTTGGGTCTGAGAGGCACAGACAGCAAGAACAAGCCCTGCTAGACTTTATATCCAGTGGTTTGCGCTTTCCCAAGACTCCACACAACTGGAGCCTGACTCAGTCAGTCTTTTCCATGAGCTGATATAGACCTGACAAAAGCCGTGTGGGGCAGGCGTCAGGAGCCCTCTCTAGCTTTGAATAATTCATCTAAGCATCTTACTTGAAGCTCCTTGATTTCTCTACCCTCCTGCCCAGCCTTACAGAAACTCTCAGACTGACAGGCTTCGAAGGCCACTCAAAGCTAAGCGCAACACTTCCGTGAGAATTTTGCTACCCAGAACAGGTTGGAGAAGGGAATCTGTGTCTTTCTACTCATCTGCAAGTCCTAGGAAGGCCCTTACTATCATTGCATTGGACATTGGAAGGAGAATAACCAATACATGATCTCTATAAACTACAAAGGGAATATCAGGATTGGGGGGGTTGTTCTGTTTTGTTTTGACAGTGTTTCCCATATCCCAGGCTAGCCTAGAATTCACAATATAGCCAAAGATGACCTTGAACTCATGATCCTTTTCCTTCCAACTCCCAGATGCTGGGATTTACAGGTATGAGCTACCATGTTTGGCTTGGTTTTTCTCTTAGTGAGGAAGGTAGAATACAAGAAAGGGCCCAGGGCAAATGTCATTTCCTCTGGATTCTCCCCAGTTTCCAATGATGGCTCCCGAAGACAACTGTGGAAACAGAACAGAGTGGTACATGCCTTTTATTTCAGGGTTCAGCAGGCAGAGGCAGGTGCATCTATGTGTTTTTGGAGCCAGCTGGATCTACACACTGAGTTCCTGGACAGCCAGAGTCTAGCTGGTAATTTAAGATTGTTACATTGACTATGAAGTATCAAAGAATTCTTGCTAATGGTTTTCTCTGGCTATGGGGGTGGGAGGTGGGAGCCATGATAAACCCACACACCCATGCCAATGGCTGTACACACCAGGTACCTGTCAACCTCTTACACACACTCAAGAAGTAGGAACACACTCACATGGCCAAGTCCATGCCTTGGAAACAACGCTATCCATTTCCTCTTACTGCAGGGCTCAGGAGATGTTTTCGCCTTTAGGTTTTAGCACTGATATCCAGGGACAAATCCACTGAATGGATAGGAGAGACGTACATCCCATTGGTCCAACTCTCTTTTGCTTGAACTGAATCTGCACACTGTGAAGTCTGAATGACGCAAGGATCGAACACCTGCTCTCAGCCCTTGGCAAGCACACGGGTGTGCTGGAGTCATCAGGCCCCTGGTGGCCTTAGTTTATTGCTCTTGCCTTTAGACCTGGGTGGCCAGGCAGACCCTCAGAGAAGGGACAAGGCTTCGGGCCAGTCAGCCCACATGACTCTCCCTCCACCCAAGGGAGGTGCTCCATCCTCGAATCCTGAAATGAAACCTGGCTGCTTGGCCTTGCACAGGACATGAGGATCTAGTGGTATATGGCTTTTGCTCTTTCTTAATCAGTGTTGTCAAGCATTCGGGAAATGCTCTAGATTTTGAAGACTTTTTAGTGCATTACCCTGGGCCCCTGGAACCCTTTCATCTAAGTAACTGATCCTTTGTCAAAGTGTGGCCTTTCCTTACTGTTCTTTAGTAAAAGAAATGGGGGAGGGAGTGGGGATGCTGTTGTTCTTCAAATCTTGTAAGAGGAGAGCCAGCTAGGGAGCCTAGCAGGAAACCCAGCCTGGTAATCTGAGTTTGATCCATGGGACCCACATGGTTAGGGAGCTAACTCCTACAAACTGTCCTCTGACTTCCATGTGGGTCTTGACATGCACACAGGCACACACATGAATGCCCACACTCACAAACACAGGAATATACATAAACATAAAAAAAAAATGCTGGGCAGTGGTGGCACACACCTTTAATCCCAGCACTCAGGAGGCAGAGGCAGGCTGAATTCAAGGCTCTCTGAATTCAAGGCTACCTTGGTGTACAGAGTGAATTACAGGATTGCCAGAGCTACACAGAAAAACCCTGTCTCCTAAAACTAAATGATAATAATAACAATAATTTAATAAGATAAGAATTGTAAGAAGGAGGTTTTGATATAACCCTTTTTAGATTTGAAAAGCCTTGGGAGACTTCATAAAAATAAATTTGTAGGTAGAAAATCAAGATAATTTTAGTTCTTATTTAAGATTTGGCAGTAACAGTGGTGTCTTTTATAGGCTGAAAAGAGACGGGTGTCAGATAAGACAAGTAAAATAATGAAAGGGGGAGAGATGAAATTCTGCCACCCTGGCTCAGCATAAGAGCTTGATGAAAAGCTTGGCTCCTTAGAGGCGGCTCTTTATCTCCCAAATATGCTTTTCTGGGGACAAGATAACAACAGAAACGCATGTACTCGTTCTCCCTCCAGGAATGTCAGACCCAAGAAGTTAGTGTCTGGCCTACTACTGGATTTTGTTCTTCTTTCCTCAAGTTTCTCCCTCATCAAGCAAAGGAGCCAACCAGAAAAGACACAGCAAGGCCGCGGCCTTCTCAGGTAAACTGTTATCAAAACAAGTACGTGCAGGCACTGGAGAGATGGCCCGGTGGTTGGTTAAGAGCATCTGCTGCTCCTCTGGAGGACCCAAACTCAGTTGTCAGTGCCCATACGGTGACTCTCAACCATCTGTACTCTAGTTCCAAAGGACCCCTCTTCCGGCTCTGAGGGTAACAAACACACACGTGGTACATATATATGCACACAGTCCAAACATGCACACATATAACATTTAAAAAAAAAGTTAACTTTTAAAGTGTTCATAGCCAGGCATAGTGGCACTCCTTTAATCCCAGCACTTGGGAGGCAGATCTCTGTGAGTGGCAGGCCCTGCCAGAACTACATGGTGAGACCTTGTCTTTAAAAATACCCTTTTCGTCTACTTCTTTTTAAGCCTATAATTATTTCATAATAGAAAATTGAGAATAATAAAAAACAAGGGGAGTTACTAGCGGTCAGGGTCAGGCCTGGTATTTCCATGTCCTCGGCCTCTTATTCAAGACATTGAAATAAAGGCTCGCACAGTTTGCAAAGTAGCGAGGAAACTTATTCAAAAGCAAAGCAGTGGTGCAGATAAAAGGGAAACACGCCATCCAGGGTGACAATGGGCCCTATGAGTGAGGGCGCTCAATGGTCCAGATTATTGTTTGAAGCTTCCTTTTGTGAGACGCCCGAGAAGTTGTGCTGCTAATTGACAGGCTTGGATTGTGCAAGCCTGTGCTCACTGCACATGCCCCTTCCCACGATACTCATGAGTTTAACCATATGAATGCCCGGTTGTTCTTGGGCGTGAGATGGTAGGTAGGGAACTCTCCCTAAACACTCACTCAAAGAACATAGCTTGCTCTATTGAGCCCGCAACCTAAACTAGTTCCAGACTGGATCAGTCCATCTCTCTTGGTTTCTGCAACTAGACTTGGAACACTGTCAAAGGGTCACTAAGAGCAGTAACTTATTTCTGTTGCTTAAAGCAACAAGGGGACTTATACAAGGGGCTGGAGAGATGGCTCAGCAGTTAAGGGCACACCGGCTGCTCTTCCAGAGGACCCGGATTCAATTCCAGCGCCCAAATGGCAGCTCACAACTCTCTCAGCTCTGTGGAATCTGATGCCCTCTTTTGGCCTGAGTGGACACCAGGCACACATGCGATACACAGACATACACGGAGACAAAGGATCCAGACACATAAAAGTGTGTAAATAGATGCTTTAATGAAAAACAAAAAGCAGCTATACAGGCAGCCTAACGCAGGGGTCCTAGTTGCCAACAAGCTATGTGCATTGTTCAGAGCGGGGAAGGTACACACAGCACATGCAGGCGAGGGTCCTAAGCTCTGAGTATGTTGTCGGAAAGCGGGGGGAGCAGTGCACAGCTTAAGCCAAGCTTTGGTTGCTAAGATACTCCCTGGGCTGCCTGTCTGCCTCAGAGGGAACCTGCAGACCACACTCTGTACCCAACACACTGACCACGACCACTCACCAATGTCCCTGAATGCATGATGGAAAGCCCACATCAGCTCACTGCCAAAGGAGAGCAATTAGCTTAAAAGGAGGGGGTGGGGGTGGGGCTGCAAAGGGCCTGAAGGAGAGGCCCACACTCCACGGCTCCCTTGGCATACAAAGGAATAAAACCTTGTTTAGAACACCCAGATGTAGACCCGTGTCTCTGCAGGCTAGGTGGACCCCAGTGTGAGCTGCCTGTCTGTCCCTTTCCATTCCTCTCTGGGCCTCAGGTGATTTGCTTCTCCCCCTCCTCCCCCCAGTTCAAGTTCAACAGCCTCTAGGCAGGTTCTGAGGACCAGAGTGCATACTCAACACAGGGTGCTTTTGCAAGTTCCCGTCTTCCATTTGTTTCCAGCTTTTGCTTGGGCCATAAGCTACCGCCTCAAGTAAATTAAGCTCAATGACCAGAGGCTGAGCAGAAGGCAAGGCGCTCGGGGAATTGTGACTGTGCTGATTCTCCCACCGTGGACACGCCAACTAAACCCAGCCTCCCTGGCTAGAGTCTCAAGCAGCTGAAGTTTTGTTTTGTGTTGTGTTGTGTTTTTTGTTTTTTGTTTTTTTTCTTTAAGCAGTCAGATCTAGTCCAACACTCTTGGCCATTTCCACTAGGCTTTAAGTAGCACAAAAGCTGGTTCCCATTGTAAGTGGTTGCCCAGCACAGGGCTCTGGGCCCGGAATCCAGCCTTCTGCACTTGGCCTTGTAACCTGAGCTCACACTCCCTTTCTGGCAAGGAAACTGTGGAAAATTCCCTGTCTTCAGAGATCTGGCTGGATTTCCTAGCAGTTCTACGAAGTTCTTTCCCTGTAACCATCTTAAAAACACAGAGCTCACTAACCATCCTTAGCTCTGACTTCTAACCCTGAGAATCCTGAGGTACCGAGAACAAGAAAGTCTCCTCGGGAAGCTTGACTAGGAATTTACAATAAATCTGGTTAAGTTATAGTGAGTGTTTCAACTTGGAGCCTGTTGGAAAGCTGGCAGACCCCAAGTATTGTAAATTTCTTGGGGGAAACTATGAAGCTCACATCCCCTTCCTTTGTCTCACCATTATTAATACCTGTAATTAAAAGCAGTTGCTAGTTTTTTAGAGAAATCAGTTGGAGAAAGGAGTTGACTCACAACCTTGGAGTAACCTCTTCTTTTACACAGAATTTTGAGTGATTGTGTTAGCGTGTGAGTGTGACTTTGGGAGAATTCTGCACTTTCTTCCAATTCTTGTTCTCTTCTTTTCTCTCTCTCTCTCTCTCTCTCTCTCTCTCTCTCTGTGTGTGTGTGTGTGTGTGTGTGTATGTGTGTGTGTCTGTCTCTCCCTGTGTGTCTGTTTCTCTCTGTCTCTGTATCTCTCTGTCTCTCTCTTTCTCTTTCTCCCTGAGACAGGGTCTCTCCCTGAGACAGCCCCTGCTGTCCTGGAACTCACGATGTAAACCAGCAGGCTGGTCTTGAACTCACAGAGATCCTCCTGCCTAGGAGCTGAGATCAAAGGTGTGTGCTGCTTGAACCCTGTTTCTTCAGGGAAAAGGAAGAACAAGATGGGAGGGTGGGGAGGAGAAAAAGGAAGGGGAAGAAAGAGAAAAAGAGGGAGGGAAGGAAGGAAGAGGAAGGATTGGAGAAAGAGAACTCCAATAGCAAACACGATGCCTCCTTGATAGTCACTGTGAGGATGGTTAACCAAGTACTGCAAAGGATCTGGGCTCAGTTCAGCACCCCAATGGCGCCTCATAACCATCTGCAGTTCCAGTTCCAGGGTGTCCAGTGTCCTCTTCTGCAGGCACTAGGCATGCACAGGGCCCGCAGATACACATGCAGGAAGAACACCCACATACATAAAGCAACGCAATCATGAACTGAAAAAAAAAACAAAAACAAAAACAAAACAATGAGCCAATACGCATCCCAGGCATTTCTCCAGGAGGCACCCCTTCCCATCCACCTCTCCTCTTACTGTCATCTCTTTTTCTTTCTCGAGCTGTGATTTTCAAAATAACTATTGGAATACTTTAAAAATTCAAATAAATACGCATATAAAAGCCAGATCCAGAAAAATAGGTAAAAGCCTAAATGGTTACAAAAGAAGCAGTGGGTTTGGTCCTTTTCCTCTTCTTGGTGGTGGCTTCTCTAAAAACCCTTGGAGGTTCAGGCCTGTAGTCTGTACCCCACCTTCCACTAGCTCTACCTCCCAGATGTGGGCAGCTGAAATCTCAGAAAGGGTGCTGGTGTCTTTAGGGTTTGGACAAGGGCTCCTGGGACCAGAGTTCTTTCCATTCTTCTGGTTTCCCTGATAAACACATTTTCCAAAGGAATGGCGGGGCGGGCAGCTAGGCACTCTTCCCGGGGCCCCAGACTTGATTGCTTTCACCAGCGTAGAGTCAAGTGAACAATTTACGTCTCATATATTCAGTTGAAAATTGATCCTTGAACTGAAACCCGGTGATTACAAACACAATTATCTATCCGCTTTCCAAAAGTTGGAAAATTAACATGAGTGTAAGAAAAAAAAAAAAATATATATATATATAGATATATACCACATGTAATTCTGCCATCTATAAACAGCCAATGCTGACATTTGAGTGGAGTCCCCTCCCACTTTCACGTATGTGGTGCTTCCTTATAAACATTTATTAATAAGTAACATGAGTCTGAATTTTAATCATGCATACAGTTTAGCATCCTGTTTTCCCCCCATGTAATTAAATGATTGACTGTAAATAGCCCTGGTTATAAAATATTCTTTTATCTAGAAGTACTATTTGTTCACTCTGTTATCATTTTTTTTTTCCTGATCTTTAACTAAAATGATGCTGTGTAGGAAAAAAAAAAAAGTCCTTATTATGGTTAACGTGAACTGTCAATTTGACAGGCTCTGGAATCACCTAGGAGACACTCCTCTCGGGCACGTCTGTGAGGGAGTTTCTAAACTGGGTAACAGAGGCGGGAAAACCCACCCTCAGTGTAGACTGTGGCATTCCACGGCGTGAGGTCCTACTGCTTAAAAAGGAGAGAGGGAGCTCACCCAGCATTCATTCTTCTCTCTCTCTCCTCCTGACTGTGGACGCATACTTTTCCCATCCTGGTGAGCTACACCAGCGGTTTTCAACCTGTGGGTCGAGACCCCCATGGAGTGGCCTATCAAGTGTTGCATATATCAGATATTCAGCTCATAATGCAGCAAAAGGAACTTTCTCCTTCCTGAAGTCACATTGGTCAGGTTTTGGGTTTTTTGTTTTGTTTTGTTTTTTTTCCTCTTAGCCACTGGAGAGATAATAGTGTTTCTTTGAAAATCGACCTTTGCCCCTGGTACTTGGTGTCTCAAAGATGTCAATTCTAGAAGCAGATGAAAGCAAGAACTGTATGACGCCTCTTGGCATGTGTAATACGTTTAATGAAGAGGAGACAATGAATACACAAGAATCTAGGGACCAGCATCAAAGCGCCTGGCTTACAAAACCATCACTGGGTCTTTAAGCGAGTCAAAGGTCCTCGCATGATGTAGCAAGATCAGAATGGACTGGAATATTTACAGCCTTTATTACTCGAGGCTTATTTTTAAAAGAAAGAAAGCAGCTAGAGGTAAATGACAAAAACCCACACCTTCCTCAGGATGCTGTCCCCACCCCCTGCACAGTCACAATAAAGGTCAAATCTACAGTGAGCGTTATGGGGCGGGAGGCCATCCCAGCCACGTGTGCCCATTAGGCGTCCGTTAGGGGGAGAGGACCCCGGGTACAGGACATTGTCCCTGCTCCTGCAGGCCGGCCATACCCGAGTCTGAGCTTCTCACACCTGCCCCAGCAGCACAGAGGTGGTCCTCGGCCCACCACCGCCCACGGCTCAAACAGCCAGTGCTGTTCGCTTAGAAAACCCCTAAGCTCCAGAAGCTGCCTGGCAATTCTGACGCCGCCGGTAGGTGTCTGCTTTCACAGGGGTCCCAGCCTGTATTTCCTGTTCCCTCGCTTGCTCCATTTTACACAGCCCAGCAGCGCCTCAGATGTGTCAGAGGGAACACGTCTCATCCTCTCTGCCCCACTTCTCTGTCTCTCTGGGGATGCTTATCATTTTGGGGGCTGTCAACAGCCATGCCTTTCCCTTCACACCCCACCGCCCAGCTGTTGCCAAATTCTGATTATTCCTCCTGCACCTCCCACCCCGCGCTGCTCTCTCTACCTCCCCTGAATGCATTAACCTCAATCAGGACATTAATGGAAAATTACCGCTGCTTCTGATCACTGCCGGCTTCGCTATTCCCACCTTGCAGTGGGTTGACAGACACATCTGATGCGCACGCAGTCTGCTATCCTGTTCTCCGCTCCCACCTCCCCTCCTCAGACCTCAGATTGCCAAACAGCATCCAAGGGCCGGATATGAATGCGGGCTCATTGTCTTTGCCAGATCGACTCGCTGAGCTTGAGCACATGGGGAGTCCGGGCAGAAGGTGATGCCACCCATGGGATTGGTTGTAGGAGATAGCAGCCACGGCTATGCCCACTGCTAACAGGGCGGAGCCCACAGGTCTGGGGTCCAACGCTGTGAAATTCTGACAAAAGCTGGGCACTTGCCACTCACAGCAGCGTTCCAACTCTGGGGCTTTGCTTTTGCGTCAAACTAACCTGAAGCCCTGAGGAGACAGAAGTCTTCCACAAGGGACCATTGTCTCCGCTGTAAGACTCAGAGGGAGTCACTTCGAGGCGTCCAGGCACACGGCAGGTGACTCGAGAGGGAGAGAACAATCTGCTATTTTTTTCCAGTCCTTTCTCACCCCTCTTCAGAGATTTCCCTTTGGAAAGCCTGGAGCATAAAGGAAACACGGGAGTCAATATGCTCCAGGCCTCCACTGAGCTGCCGTCCTGAGCTTGCTTCCTTATTAGCAATCCTGTCTCCTCCATGTCTCTTAAGAAGAAATCTCCGGGCCAGTAGTAAAAGTGCTTGCCACCAAGCCTGATGATATGAGTTCAATCCCTGGGCCCCACAGGGTGGGAGAAGAGAACCAACTCCTGAGAATTGTCCTCGGATCCCAACACAGGTGTGTGCGTACGCCCTCACATACATGCAAACACTCCCCAGAACAAACCATAACCATGTTACAGCTTCCAGTAAGTTCTGAAACATTGGCAAACGGGGAGGCGGTTCTACGACCCTCTTAAAACAGCATTTGGCACTGGGCGTGGTGGGGCCCCGAGCCAGCCCCCAGAATTAAGGAGGCAGACTGAGGCAGACCTTTGTGAGTCCCAGGCCAGCCTGGTCTACATAGCAAGTTTCAGGCCAGCCACAGCTACACAGTGAGTCCTGCCTCAAGAGGAAAAGTTGCAGTTGGTGTCAGAAGTGACCGTAGGATCTAGGTTAGTCCACAGGGGAAGCTTTTTATGACAAATTTGCCAAATTCTGAAGATAAAATGATGGAATCCTGCTTGAGTGACTTGTCAAAACAGTCTCTTGATAGGATCGTAAATGACCCAAGCCTTTAATCCCAGCACTCTATTGGTTTAGGCAGGCAGATCTCTGTGAGTTCAAGGCCAGCCTGGTCTACAGAGTGAGTTCTAGGGATAGAATAGCCAGGGATACCCTCGAAAAACAAACGAAGAAATAACAATCAAGAACAATCTCTCATCTCCCCACCAAAAGGTGACTTGGGCTGACGACAGCAGGCCAGCCAGCAAATGCTAACACTGGTGTCCAGAGGATGTCATCCCCCGCTTGGAACTGTCCCCACAAGTACTGCTCCAGGAGATTCGCCCACCTTCATGCGTGCAGTTTTCCCACTACATGTCACTTTAGATCAGCACCAGCTTGTGATATGTTCACTGCAAAAATTGGCTGAATATATGAATATATGAAGAATATAAGAATGTGCATCTTTAGCCAGGCATGGTGGTGCACACATTTAATCCTAGCACTCGGGAGGCAGAGGCAGGTAGATTTCTGTGAGTTGGAGGCCAGCCTGGTCTACTAAGTGAATTCAAAATAGCCAGAGCTCTGTTACACAGAGAAACCCTGTCTCAGAGAGAGAGAGAGAGAGAGAGAGAGAGAGAGAGAGAGACCCTGTCTCAAACTCACCACTCCTTAAGAAAAAAATGTGCATCTTTTCCAGGATAATTTTTAATCACTAGTTTATTTTTTTATTAATTACAGTTTATTCACTTTGTATCCCAGCTGTAGCCCCGTCCCTCATTCCCCCCAATCCCACCCTCCCTCCCTCATCTCCTCCCAAGTGCCTCTCCCAGTCCACTGATAGGGGAGGTCCTCCTCTCCTTCCATCTGACCCCAGCTTATCAGGTCTCATCAGGACCTGCATTGTCCTCCTTTGTGGCCTGGCAAGGCTGCTCCCGCCTCAGGGGGAGGTGGTCAAAGAGCCAGCCACTGAGTTCATGTCAGAGACAACCCCTGTTCCCATTACTAGGGACTTACCTGGATGCTGAGCTGCCATGGGTTACATCTGTGCAGGGGTTCCAGGTTATATCCATGCATGGTCCTTGGCTGGAGTATCAGTCTCAGAAAAGACCACTTTGCCCAGATTTTTTGGTTCTGTTGCTCTCCTTGTGGAGCTCCTGTACTCTCCAGGTCTTACTATCTCCCCCTTCTTTCATAAGATTCCCTGCACTCTGTTTGGTTATGAGTCTTAGCATCTGCTTTGATACCCTGCTGGGTAGAGTCTTTCAGGGGCCTTCTGTGGTAGGATCCTGTCCTGTTTCCTGTTTTCTCCTTCCAATGTCCATCCCATTTGTCTGAGTGGGGATTAATCACCTTACCCAGGGTCCTCCTTCTTGCTTAGCTTCTTTAGGTGTACAAATTTTAGTATGTTTATCCTATCTTATAGGTCTAGTATCCACTTATAAGTGAGGATATACCATGTGTGTCTTTCTGTTTCTGGAATACCTCACTCAGGACAATCTTTTCTAGATCCCACCATTTGTCTGCAAATTTCATGATTTCCTTGTTTTTAATTGCTGAGTAGTATTCCATTGTGTAAATGTACCACAATCTCTGTATCCATTTCTCCATTGAGAGACATCTGGGTTGTTTCCAAGTTCTGGCTATTATGAATAAAGCTGCTATGAACATGGTTAAGCAAATGCCCTTGTTGTGTCTTGAGCATATTTTGGATCTATGCCTAGGAATGGTGTAGCTGGATCTTGAGGAAGAGCTATTCCTAATTGTCTGAGAGAGCTCCAGATTGATTTTCAAAGTGGTTGTACGAGTTTACATTCCCACCAACAATGGAGGAATGTTTCCCTTTCTCCAGATCCTCTCCAGCATGTGTTGTCACTTGAGTTTTTGATCTTAGCCATTCTGATGGGTGTAAGGTAAAATCTCAGGGAAGTTTTGATTTGCATCTCCCTGATGACTAAGAACGTTGAGCATTTCTTTAAGTGTTTCTCTGCCATTCGACATTCCTCTACAGAGAATTCTGTTTAGCTCCACACCCCATTTTTTAATTGGATTACTTGATGTGTTGCTTTTTAACTTCTTTAATTCTTTATATATTCTGGATATTAGCCCTCTGTCAGATATAGAGTTGGTGAAGATCCTTTCTCAGTCTGTAGGCTGTCGTTTTGTTCTGACGACAATGTCCTTTGCTTTACAGAAGTTCTCAGTTTCAAGAGGTCCCATTTATCGATTGTTGCTCTTAGAGCCTGTGCTGTTGGTGTTCTGTTCAGGAAGTTGTCTCCTGTGCCGATGAGTTCTAGGCTCTTCCCCACTTTTTCTTCTAACCAATTTCTCTTTTATGTCTTATGAATTATTTTAATTGTGACATAAGTCACATGCTATAAAATCCATTCTTAATTCAGAGACTTTTTTCAGTGCCTTTAAACCATCACTATGTAATTTCTCTAACTTACTTTATTTAATTCCTACTCCTCCTTCCTCTCCACCATGGCTTTTCACATGGACGGCCAATCACAATACTCAGCATGAAACAACAGAAGGAAGGTATGGGGCCCAGTGAGACCACCGTCTGCCACAGACCTTTATTCTCCTCAAAAACTGAGAACGAGAAGAGCTACTGGGAGGACAGGCCATGAGAAAGAGTCCTGAGAGGCGATGCTCTGAGCTCTTGCTGTTAGCTGATTGTAATGGGTGAAGGCCTCCCAGAGAGGGAGGACAAGCTGTCTGTCCTGGGTGGTCCCCAAGACTAGCCATACCATTTCCTGCCCTCCATTTATTTACATAAACTAATGGTTCTCTCTCAGGCCAATCTAGTCCCTGTGGCTTTCTGTAACTTGGAACCGTCAAGAGAAAAGACATGCGCATTCTAGACACAGGGAAACTGAACAAAGGCCAACAGTAAAGGAAACAGTGAAACTGAACAGAACCCAGGGTGCAAGGAGGGAAGAGGTAGAAATCACCCCCAGAATCTGCTCCAGAGGTAGATTCAAAGCACTTAGGAAGGTGAAGGTCGGACAGAGCCAGGAAGGAGGTTGCAGATGAGCGCGATGGACTTAGCGAAGCCAATGTGAGGAGAGGAAGAACACAGTTACTGGGGAAATAGGTACGGGAGTGCTATCAGAGAGGTAGCAATGAAAGCACCCCTGTGGTGACAGATCAGTGTGACGATGGTGATGGTGGTGGTGGTGGTGCTGATGGCTGCCAGCGTTCATTGGCCTTCAACCAGGCCAAACACATGCACTATCTCTTTTAATCCTTTAGACCCCCAGTGCGGGTCCTACTAGACTCCCCATTTTAGAGATGGGGAAACTGGGGGACAGAAAGATGAAAAGGAACCCAGATGACATCTTAGATAATAAGGAAAGGGGCAGAGAAAGACCAAGAAGGGAAAAGTGACTTTTGAGCACACTGAGTTACCCAGTGGTTCAGAGCTCAGCTTCTTGCCTGCCACACAGGACGGGTCTTTTCTACATTTGCTTAGGAACAACAAGACACAAAACCCCAAGCTTGCTTAAATCAAGGTAGGAGCCTTACCTGCTCCCCTGAATCCATCAAGCCTGTCCCTCTGTGACAAAGGAAATTAGATTCATCCAATAACTGTTTTTTTTTTTTTTCCTAAAGTAATGGAGGTGATTACCCAGTGCCCTGTGGTCTTGCAGGTGTTTGCAAATTGAATTTTTGATAATTTGTTCCAGTGATTTTCCAAGTATTCAGTGTTTTTCCTAGTCAGATTTCCAACATGAGGGAGCTAATTTTTACATCCACCTTCCCTTTCCTGTGCAAGTGTGAAGTGTTAATGCTGCGATTATTTAGGATGCTTGTGTGAGGCACCTGTCATACTCCGAGGGCACACACATATGACAATTTGTTGTCTACTTACTGAGGGCTATAAAACAAAATCCTTCAGAGCTTGTGACTACACACAAAGAAGCAAATGTATTGAGGAATACGGTTCCCTTAAATGCCCCAAATCAATTTGGTTCATTAATTTAAACAAACAAACAAATAAGCAAGCAAACAAGCAAAATCCAAAATCTTAACTGGGGAGTTCAGAGTCCCCAGAGTGAACTCACTACTGTTATTTTGCTAAATGGACATAGTCTCAAGCTGCCCTCTGAATTCTTACCTGTACACTCATAGCTCTGTACACTCACAGCTCAGCTCTCAGACCTCATCAGAGAGGCTTCTTTTTGTCGTGGACAGTGGCTAACGCAGAAACTCACAAGTGGTCAAAGTTCAGAAGTTGTCTGAGGAGTGCCCCACCACAGACGGGACCTTCATACCACAGCCCCTCCCCGAAAGGCTCAGGGAACATTTTAGAAGAGGGGGCAAAAAAGCTTGTAGGAGGCTGGAGAGCCAGCTCAGAGGTTAAGAGCACAGGCTGCTCCTCCAGAGGTCCTGAGTTCAATCCCCAGCACCTGCATGGTGGCTCCCAACCATCCATGATGAGATCTGGTGCCTTCTTCTGGCCTGCTGGCCTACATGCAAACAGAATGCTATATAAATAGAAAATAAATAACTTGCAGTAGCTAGAGAGATCTGGAAGAACCAGAGCCAAACAGTGTCTTCTGGACATGACAGGACCACACATTCACAGACTCTCAACACCTGCGTTTGCTCACACAAGACCTGTACAAGGTCAGGCCAGTCACCATTCCAGCACGGAGGGCAGAAGGAGTCATCATTAGGAGCTCCTAGCTGAGGAGCTACTGACAGTGAATGGCTTCTGGGGAAGGGGGAGTCTGTTCTCTTTAAGCATGTGGCCCCTGGTAGGCTAATCATGCTCCAGTACATGTCCCCACACCCATGAGTACATGGAAACCACAAACTGTAGGTTATTAAAAAAAAAAAAAAAAAAAAAAGGACCCAAAGTTGGGAAGGGGAGACAGAATGGAAAATGGAAATGGATCTGAGAGGAGTTTGGAGTATGATTGGAAGGTGGCTATGATCAAACTATAGTAAGAGTATAAAATTCTCAAGGAATTAATATTGTTTTAAAAATAAAAGTTAAAAATTTAAACAAAAATAAAATTATGGTGTTCATGTAGTTATAGTGTAAACATGGCCTGAATGAAAAATTCAAATGACTTCAAAATTCATCTTCTGTGGTACTCCACCATGTAGGAATTCAGGTTTGGTGGCTAGAGTCCGAATGTTTTGAGAACGTTCCCTTGGGCTTGTCTATAATCCAATACCCGCTGTTATGTGTTCCCTTAAGACCTTGATTAGGTCCCACCTTGATTAGCGGTGGGACCTTTGGGAAGCAATTTCAGTTACAGAACATCGTAGAAGCAGTGTCCCCTGAATGCCATGTCTGATCTGCTCTTGGAAACCAAGCAGGTCTGGGCGTGGTTATCACTTAGACAGGAGAGGTGGAGCCCACTGTTGAGGACAGGTGCCTTTCATGAAAAGGGAGAGGAGACAAAGAGAAGCTAACATGGCTCTGGGTGTGGGATTGCATCTCTTGGACTCAGCCAGCAACAAGGCCAACTTAAGGAAGTTACTCCACCTTGAACTTCCAGGCCCCAAAACTGTGAGCTGCATGAACTTATATTCTTACTTATATTCCACTAGAAAAAGGACAGAGTAATACATTGTGTAAAGTCTAGTATTAGCCAGGTGTGGTGGTGCACACCTTTAGCCTCAGCACCCAGGAGGCAGAGGTAGGAAGATCTGCGTTCAAGAACGGCCCAGTCTACAGAGTTCCAGGACAGATAGAGCTACACAGAGAATTTAAAAAATTAAAACACATATACATACACACACACACACAGGCACATGCACACACACACACACGGAGAGAGAGAGAGACCCAAAGAACAAAAATAAAATCTAGTACTAGAAAATCAGAAGAATAAAATCCTGGAATACACTAATCATGAGTCATACATAGGGCTTGATTAAAGAATGAAAAGGCATTTCTAATTAAAAAAAGTTAATGATCCAAAGATTGGTTTGAGGGTAACTAATGAAAATTATGGCAAAGTTCCTGAAAAACACAAACCCGGAAAGACACCAAATAGAAGATCAGCAGCCATCTCCTTGCAGAGGGAAGCCCCTCTGTTCTATTCAGTACCGTGGGAAGTGTCGTCTGTGCTCTGAATCCCTTAAACATTACTGCATCTAGAAAAGGTGTCTTCCTAAACCCACAAGGCCAAAGCTGTGGTGAATAGGATGAGCAGATCTAACGGTTTTGTAGGAACAGAACTCACCCACCTTCTGAAAGCAAGTGTTAAAACAGAACACACCATTCCTGGCTGGAAGATCCTGCCACCAGCTATGGCTATCCTGTCCCTTTTTGCCCAGAAACACTGAGGATTGTGTTAGGCAGGATTCTCTGGAGAAACAGAATTAAGTGTCCGTGTGTGTGTGTTTGTGAGTTTATGCCTGTATGTATGTGTGTGTGAGTATGTGTATCTCTGGGTGTGCCTGTATGTCTGTGCATATGTGTGTCTGTATATGTGTAGGTGTGTGTCTCTGTATATGAGTTTATGTCTTATGTGTGTGTGAGTGTGTATGTCTGTGTATCACTGTGTCTGTGTGTCTATAAAAGGAGACATACACTAGCTTACACACTAGAGGCTGGGACGTTTGACAATCGCCATATGCACAGTGGAGAGACAGAGCCCATGATAGCTGCTCAGTCCGTGAAGCTGGATGCCTCACAGTCCCAGTGAGGCCTGCAGCTCCCTGGAAAGCTGCTAGCATTGCGTCTATGTTGGGAGGCCAAAGGGGTTAGCGTCTGAGGTAAGTGGGACAGGAAGTACAGAAAGGTAGACACACACACTGCCTTTTTCCTCAAACCCCTCTATCTGGGCCACCCATTAAACAGCTACTCTGAGGGTGAGTCTTACTTCCCAGTTGATTCTGGAAATTTTCTCACAGACATGGCCAGAAGTGTGTCTTTCTAGTGATCTTATATCTTGTCAGGTTGACAGTCAAGGCCTGGCATTACAAGTTCACCCTTTGTCACCTTAATTTCCAAATAGAGACAATAACAAAGCCTCCACTTCCACCTAACATGTCTCATGTACAACTATAATTCTTCCCCAAATAAGGGCCTTGGGTGTATACTCACTTTTTATGTATACAGTATTCTATCTGTGTGTACACCTGCAGGTCAGAAGACGGCATCAGATCTCATTAGAGGTGGTTGTGAGCCACCATGTGGTTGCTGGGAATTGAACTCAGAACCTTCAGAAGAGCAGCCAGTGCTCTTAACCTCTGAGCCATATCTCCAGCCCCTTCCTTCTTAAATATCCTGTATTAGTTACTTTTCTGTGGCTGTGATAAACTACTATGACCAATAGCAACTTTAGAAAGACTTTATTTTGGCTTAAGTTTCCAGAGGGCAGGAGTTCATAAGGCAGAGACATGGAAGTCAGAACAGAAAACTGGCTGATCACATTATCCTGTTTATACACAGGAAGTAGAAAACAAACAGGAAGTAGAGTGAGGCTATAAGCCCTCAAAGCCCATCCCCGGTGGAAAAGCAGTCTAGTTTTCCCCTGACTGGATCAGTCATCTCTGCTAGCACCATAACTCACTTGTAGGCTTATTCCCTCAAGGGAGTTGGTAGCCCAAAGTAGGCAGAGGAAAGGCTTAGCTTCTGGTTCAGTGCAATGTTTGTTGTATCCTGGCAGGACACTCCCCTCTCTGCAAATAAGATTTCTAGGCCAGCAGAACACAAGGTCACAGTAATACGAAACAAAAGTTTTTCTAGTGTGACATTAGGGGCAATGGTGGCGAATGGAACCATTCCCGTCTCCACTTCTTGATTCCTGGACCCTTGGGTCCTGGCTGTTAAGGAAACAACGTCACACATTGTACAGTGACTCAGTGCATTCACATCCTCCTAAAGACCCTCATCCCAGCTCTACTAGCTAGTGCCAGCAAGTTGGTACTGCAACTGTCTTCAAAGACCATTCCACAATTCTAGCAAGCCAGCCGCTTCAGGATGGTGGGGATTCTGCAAGTATGATCCCACCACCATCCCTTTCTGGCTGTAAAGTGGGTTCCTGAATCAGAAACAAGGCTTACTGGAATTTGTTAATGGCGAGTAAGGTATTGTGAAATCCATGCAAGGTAGCTTCGGTAGAAACATTGTGCGCAGGCAATTCATCCACAACCAGAATGCAAATCTACTCCATGAAGGACAAAGGGCCTCCCTTTCCATGAACGAAGGGATCTAATGTGATCAACCTACCACGGTGTTCCTCTTTTATTGCTGGGAGGTTTGGCACTCAGCAGCAGCATAGCCGGCTCAGCCCTGGCAAGTGGAAGGCCATCCGTAACCTCCAGCCCTGACACTTTTTCATGAGCCCACTACCCGACGACAGGCATAGCCGGAGAAAGGATCGACTACTACGAACAGAAAGGACTGTCCTGTCTATTTGATTCTCCTTCTCTACTGAAGTCAGCTTCTGATGGGCATCCACACGTGACACAAATATCTTCGTACCCTTAGCCCGTTTGGAGAGGTCTATCCACATACCTCTTCAGAGAACATCTTTCCGATTTTCCATTTATGCTCCTTCCAAGCTCCTGACCATCAGCTGCAGCCTATCAAGTGGTATATAACAAGGTACATTTCCTTCCAAGTGAAATGTATGGCGGGGTGCACCGCCTGGAATTCTGCGTACTACATTTTTCTTTTTGACCACCTTCAGGGGTGTCTCAGGAAGGCGCTGTGACGCGGCCACTATTTTTTTTCCACACGGCACCAGTATAACTAGAGTGCAGCAGCGTCTGTGCCCAGGCCACGGACTCCTCTTCCTCAGTTACTGGGCTTCGGACCAACCCCGTGAAGCCTCTCTATCTGCAGAGTCATCCCTCACCAGCCTGACTCCCAGAAAGTTAGCTGAGGCAGATGGCCCTTCAATCTTGGTTGGATTTACTTTTCCTCCCCTGACTGAACAACCTTTATCACTAAGTCCAGAATAGAGCTGCCTTCCACTCAGTCAGCCCAAATAGCACAATGCCATCCACGTCATGGGCAGGAGTCAGACCGCCCATAGGATGGACTAGTGACAGGGCCTGCTTGTTTATCAAAACTGTAAAAACACTTAGAACTCCTTCTATTGAGGCTGCGGAATGTGCTTGCCATCCAGCACAAGGATCTGAGTTCAATCCCCAGAACCCACAAAAGCCAGGCAGAGCTACATGCAAGGTTGACCTCTGGCCCCCACAGGCACACGCTAAGTTCCATTATTAAACACTCTACTCCACCAAATCACCCATATGGGCCCTCACAGAAATAACGTCATCTAGTAATAACATAAAGCGTGCAAAATTATCCTCATTCATAGTAGGTGTCTAATACATATACCCTGCTGTTGTTTTAATCTGCTCCACTATTTAGTTCAATAAAGACTGAACTGGCTAATCGATCCGTTTCTCCTCTAAAACCCTGTAAGAGATTTTGGTGTTTGTTTTTTTTTTTCTTGTGTGTGTGTGTGTGTGTGTGTGTGTGTGTGTGTGTGTGTGTGTGTTTTGAGACAAGGCTGGCTGAGAATGGTGAAAATCCTCTTAGCCTCCCAAATTCCGGGCTTACAGAGATGAGCCACCACATATATTCTGCTTTAGGTCCTCGGGAAGGATGGCGTTTGTTTTCATTAAAATCCGAAAGAAGTTTTGCTGGAGTGGATTTCCCAGCCACAGTGAGGCCAAGTCGTTTTCATAGACATTTTTCAGTGTTGTTCGTAATCTTGAAACAAACTGGGAGTTTCAAAGAATTCGACACTAGTGGAGAGAAATGCGTCCTCAGACCCTTGTGGGTTTTTCCTGTCTGCTCATGTCAGGACACGTGGGTAAAGGGTGAAGGACTGGAGCAGAGAGATGTGTGACACCTAAGCGCTGGCCACACCGAAATACTGCAGTTTTCGACTCTAGTAAAACACAAATGCTGGAAGGGTTCATCCATCCATCCATCCATCCATCCATCCATCCATCCATCCATCCATCCATCCATTCAGATTGTTGCTGGTATCACCTCGCTATTGAATATTTCGGAAAATCTGCATTTCTTCCCTCTCTTCTCTGAACACTAGCGAAGGGAGTCGTTTGAATAGCAAGCCCGGGAGTTTTGCTGCCCTCGGAGAAACGCTTACAGGCCCTGAAGTTGCATCTTTTCGTTCAAAGATCTGATCTGTTTGGAAGGGTTCATATGCCTGACCGGAACGGAGCGCTGTCTCTGCTCGCCCCTGCCATCCCCTGTCTCCGGTTCGTCTTTATCTGCTGCCGTTGCAGCTCAGAGAAAGGGATTATAAACCCAGTTCATCTAAAAACTCTTGAATCAGGACAGTTTTGTAAACGCAGTGTATTTGTTCTAAAAGTTACTGGCGTTCCCACACCGGGAGTCGAACCCGGGCCGCCTGGGTGAAAACCAGGAATCCTAACCGCTAGACCATGTGGGAGACGACGCGTATGTGTTTCTGCTCAGACAAATTGAGTCTCCTTGCTCCGCTCCTCCCACTGCAGACTCCGCCTAGGGGCAGAAATTTCGTCCCGCGCATGCGCGCACGAACTTTCACTCTGTGTGCCCGGCGCTGTTTTGCTCACCGCCATTTGTTTCTTCCTCGGACCCCGTGGACGCGGTCCTTCCGTGATGCTGCTGGTCTCCGGGGGACCTGAGCGCTGCACAGGAGCGTCTGCGGCGCGCAGGCCACCGATCCCGTTTGGGACCTTTCTCCGTGGGCCGGAGCTCGGTTCTTTGTGCGGATCTTGGGGCCGCTTTAAATGTCCTGCCTGGCTCCCGTCCTGGCCCCGGGGATTTGGAGGGCCCTGGGGCGGGTCCTCTACACCCGAGATAGAACCTGTTGGCTGTGCTCGCCTTACACGGCGAAGCTCCACGGCCAGGAGAGCCCGGGATCCCAGCCACCAACAGTCGATGACCCCAGAGAGGCTAGCAGCTGTCCCTGCAAACCTACTGTGCACAGGAGACGCCTCTTCCCGCTCTCTCGTCCGCCCACTGCCGGCGGTCTGCTATTGTAGCTTTGAAGTTCTCTGTTTTCAATCCGTAAAGTAGCTGCTTTCGTTTTTTGGTTAGACCTGTATGGGAACACCCAGAACACCCTCCAAAGCCGACCCTACCACCTACAGAGTAGGCCTGCAGACCATTTCTGAATTTAGGGGGTGCAGCGGGCAGGGATTGTTACGTTTACTTTCCGATTTTTAGTCCCTTGGGATAATAATTATGACCTTCAGGTATCTTACAGTTTCAGGGATACAAATCACCAGAGCTAGCTACCCCATTCACTGAGTGGACACCATCCGTGGGAGATGACCAAATGCAAGTTTACTTTTTCTTTAAAAAACAAACAAACAAAAAAAACAAGAGTTTCACTACACAGACCAGGCTGGCCCGTAGCACCCTAAGACTGGCTGCAACTTTTAAGCAGTTTACTTTTTAAACGTTTTTATTAGCATATATTAACTGCGCACAATAACGGGTTTCACTGTGACATGAACTCTCATTTTCATACATGCACAATGTATTTTGATCAGACTCACACAGGTCCCCTCCTGAGAGCCCATCCTTGCAGGTCCTCTCTTTTTCCCACCAGTGTTTTGTGTGTGTGTGTGTGTGTGTGTGTGTGTGTGTGTGTGTGTGTGTGT
>NW_026591086.1:13094707-13117993 GCF_907164565.1 Psammomys obesus | reverse complement strand
TGTGTGTGTGTGTGTGTGTGTGTGTGTGTGTGTGTGTGTGTGTGTGTACCATTGAGTTTAGGGTTAGTTAGACTGAGAAAAGGTTTACAAACACGTGGTCACCTTGCCAGGGGCTCCGCCAGCAGCCATTAACCCAATAGTTCCTCTGGAGCCTCATTACTCCCTAAACTGAAACTCCATTTTCGTTTTAACCACTGAACAGAAACTACCGGAAAGCTTCAGGACTCTGTAACTAACAACACACAGTCAGGATAAGGCATGGTTCAGAAGCTCGGTCCTTAAGATAGCGACCTCTTCCACCTCTCCCCCCCATCCCTGCTTGGGAGCAATTGTTGGCTTATACAGCTTCTCAAGGCTAGTGTGGGTTACTCTTCCTGACTCTGAGACAGGACATTACTTTGGTAGCTGGAGATAGCCACACTGAGACCATGGAAACCAGCAAATGTCACAACGCTGGACTCCTTTCCTGGGGGAGCAGGCAAACTGTGTTAAGAACTAGTGACGTGCTGGTTAAATCCCACATCAGGGGCAGGCAGCCGCTTCTCACTTCTTCCCCATGGCCTTTCTCCTTTGGACGATCCAGGGCATGAGGGAGAGCCGGAGAAAGGAAAGACGCAGATGCAGCCCAGACTCACTGCTCTCGAGCCTGTGCTTGCTTTAGATCTCACCCTACTCAGCCCGAGAGACAGGGCCTCACAGGGAGGCCAGAAGACTTTCCCAGTGACTTTGTTAGCCCCCGTTGTGGCCTCAGATTTTGAAACTCACCAAAGTATAGGACTAAGCTGTCTTTTGCATCTGAAAGTATGGGGCTGATGAAGGCCAGAGACTCGGGGTCCATGTCCACTTCTGGTTGTCAGTAAATTTCCCAACCAAGCCTTCTCGGCGTTCCATACCACCCATGCCCTGGTACAGCCAGCTCCCAACCATCCAGAGGACAGCCTGCCTGCTCCTCACTGCTGGTCCCTCTGCCAGGCAAGCCTGTTTTCCACTCTGAGCCAACCCTGAGGCCAGCTCGGCTCCAGGAAACCACCTCAGGTCTCTCCATCACAAGGCACTCCTATTTTCTCTGAATCCTAAAACACAAGCCTTTAAAAAGATTGCATAGAGGCCAATTCCTCACCACCCTTAAGTTATTCAACAAGAGGGTTCAAGAGTTAGAACCAGGTTCCCTAATACCCCTGCGAACCTAATCCTGTACTCAATCATTCCGCTCGGTAGTCTCTCCCTCTTCTTTATCTAACTTAAATACTTCCTGCCATACTTCTATGTGAAAGTTGCCACCTTTTAACCAGCAGCAAGAACAAAATGTTCCCTAGGAGAAGGAAACAGACACACAAAGCTTTCTTGTTGACAACACAGGAACAGTTATTTCTGTCCCCGTGAATACAGGCTGATTCCCTCCTGGGCCCCTCTCCTGTTTTATCCTTCACTTGATACTGGGGGGGGGGGGGGGGGGGGGGGACACACATATTGTTCTTGCCAGATACTAAAGTAGTGGAGGGATGTGGGTGTGGTTACCAGTGGCTTAGGAGTGGAGATGGTTTTCATGGGGGCGGAGAGTTAGCTTTTAGGAGAGCATCAGAAATAACACAGCTGTTAACTCTGCTCTGCAAGGAACGCCCCTGCCAGGGACTCGGACTGGACTGAGCCTTAGCCTTGGAGGTCTTTGGGGTGACAGCCCCTCCCCTGCCGAGTTCATCTCTACAGGCCTAGTTCATCTCTACAGCCCGACAGCAGGCCCAGTTTCTAAGACTGGGGTCTGACCCCAAAAGGCCGCAGGGATGACAAAGCTTCCCCAGTGACAGGTTCAGATCATGGAACTCCGCCCCTCGCCTCTGCTCCAAAATCTAGCAACTCCTCCGTTGCCCCAGCTGCTCCACAATGCTTCATCTCCACAGTCCCCAACGGGTCCGTCTTCTCATCTAGATGTCTTTGAGGATTTTCCAGTAACAGCTGCTTTTCCCTAAGATCAACCATAACACACACACACACACACACACACACACACACACACACACATCTATCTCCATCCTCAGACGCACCTATGTCCACAGCGTGGTATCCTTCTTATCTATTCTTATCTATTAGGCAGGTTATCCCATCTCAAATGATCCAATCAAGAAAATCACTCGCAGGTGTACCAGCTGCTGGGTTTGAAGTAAGTCAAGAAGTACTCACGTTGCCAACCGAGGTTAGCCAGCCCAAGTCCACTCCTTGGAGTCTGAGCGATCAGTCTTTTCACTTATTCACTCATCAGTCTCTGAGAAACAGTCTTGGCTTTCATTCACATGTGAACATCTAGAGAAGGGGTGTTCACCCCTGAGAATGCATGACTGCACAGCTCTGAATGAGACCCAGGGTAAAACAAAAACCATAAACTTAACGGGTGAGAACAACTTTAGGTGTTTTGGGGTGGAGGGGGCAGTTCAGTTGTGTAGTTCTCTGGAGTCATCTCACAGGTGGTGGCGTGAAAAATAAGTATACAAAAACTCTTGCTGTTTACACAGAATGGTTTCAGCTTCATGGTGGGAGGGGCTTCCAATGCTCTCTCCACGGGCAGTTGAACTGGCAGCATCAGATGCCACATTTGCTGTAGGTGACTTGGCAAGAGAAACATCAATTCTTAGTGAGGTTTTACCACCGTATTGCAAATGACAGGAAGCTAATGTTGTTTAGAAGATGGGACAATAGTCTTATTTGATTGTTAAGGGCATTTCCACACCTCAGTGGGACCTCACACATTCTCCACTGCACTTTGCAATCAATTTTCATAATAAAAGTAAATGTAGTCCTTCTTCTATTGCTATATTTTAATCCCAGTATGATTTCTGCAACATCTCTTAAAAAACAAAACAGAACCCCAAATGAAGACTTTTTTTTTTTTTTTTTTTTTTTTTTTTTTTTTTTTTTTTTTTTTTTGGTCAAGGCAAAGGATAAGATTCTCTGTTTAACCTTTAGGAATCTGTAGAAGACTGATTGGAAAGGCATTATGTAGAAAAGCATGCTGTCAGATTCCAGGCAGACCAAGAATTGTTACAAGGACAAACTGGCAGAGCTGAGAAACAATCTGTCTTTGGCACAAAACAATGTATCTGTTTTGTAAAAAGTTATATGTATCTGTATCTGAATGTGCCTTTATGCTGTTGTATAGGGAGTCCAGGTTCCTTGGAGCTGGAGTTAGGGGAAATTGTGAACTGCCTGGTCTGGCCAGGCCTGGATACTGGGAACTGAACTTGAGTCCTCTGGAAAAGTAGCAAGCATTCTTAACCTCTGACCTATCACTCTACCCTCTTCACAAAAATTTTTGTAATATTAAAACTGAGATGGATTCTGGTGTAAAAGTTATTTATGTAAGAGCATATTTTATGGCAAGAAAGGCCATTTATTGATAGTGAATTTATTAAGCAGTATAGATAGAGAGAAGGATAGATAGATATAATATGCCTTGAATGGAAAAGAGGGATGTTTTTTAAAATGAGTTGTCTCACTAGACAATAGCCAAACAAATTAAAGAATCTAGAAAATCCATTCAAAGAACTTTGGAGAACTGAACCACTAATTTTAAATTTAATCTTTGGTGATGGCTGACAGCATGGATACTACAAAAAACAGCTCCATTTGCCACCCTAATTAGTGGCATTACTGACGAATACGATGCCAATGGATATGCAAGAGATTTCTATGAAGAAATAAGAATGCACGCTCATGTGATTGTCTTTGTCTGCTGTCAACATACCTGGTACAGTTACTGATGGTGTCCTGGTGATGGTAGGTAAAAGAGGGGGACTTAGAAAATTAATAGAAGGCAGTGCAATTGCTACCCCAAACTCAAATTATGTAAATCATCATCTCCAAGACCATGACTACCAGAGGGGGCCAAGAGACTAAACATTGCCAGTCCAGGGGCTTCTTAAAAGGGCTGGTACTAACTTGAGGTCAAATGTTGAAATTCTATACTACCAACTCATTTATGGTCTCAAAACCAAAATTCATGCCAGAACTTGGTGATTAAAACTGCCTTACAGGCTTAGCATTTTAGTGGCTCTAACCGCTTATTTAAATGAGTTGGAACATGTGTCTTCAAAGTGAAAATCATGTTAGCAATACAGTGTTTCAAATCACAGCAATATTACAAACAAACATGAAATCTCGGCATGCTTTGACTGAGGCAAACAGTATTACATTACAGCATTTGGACTCTTGGTCTAAACCCAACCCAGCCCTGTGAACAGAGAAAACACATAGGTTTGCTTTTCAATTTGACACAAGAATTGTAAAACATTTCTGGGAAAATAATAGCATATTTGCAACTACATTTTCTGTTTTTATAAATAACCTCCCAATTTTTAAATCTGATTTAAAATTTTTTTTTTTTTTTTTTTTTTACATCATGCTTTTAGGCCATGTGCTTTGGCTACATTCTCACAGCACCGCCTTCTCATCCCCTCCACTTCCACCCAACCCCTTCTTACCAAGCTCGCCTTCCTCTTACCCTCCTCTTTTTTCCTTCTTAGAAATGCCTGTCTCAGGTTTGCTTGTGTTTTACCTGCGTGTATGTATGTTTGCCACATGTGTGGTAGGGCCCAAGAGGTCAGAAGAGGGTATCAGATTCCCTGAAACGAGGGTTACGGATGGCTGTGAGGAAACATGCTGGGAACTGAACCCTCTGGAAGGGCAGCCATCTCTCCCGTCTCATACTCATTCTCCCTCTCTCTGGACCCCAGGGCAAGGCACTCAGCAGTCACTAATTCTCAGCACGTTAACCAGTCTTAAGCCCCTACTGTGACCTGCCCACTGCAAAAAGAGGCTTCCCTTGACCAAGGCTTCAGGCTCCATTAGTCTCTGAGTACAAACATAAATGTTTAAAAGGAGGTTTCACGACATGTCCACGCGGCTTGCTAATTTTCCAAGGGAATTCACAGAGCTACAGTCTGATGTTCAACTTAAAATTTGTTCATGACTTCTTACTTGACTTTAAACCCTGTCTTTCCAAAGAGAGAAATCCCTCGCTTACGGTCACACCTCCTTACCTCATCACTTTTTGGCAGCACCTACTATCGTGAGCAATCTTTTCTGCAAAAATAAAGGACACTGAGAGTAAGCTCTGAACCCACATATCTGAGGATGAGCCTGATAAATCACTGGAATTAAAATGCTCTTGTCAACCCAGCATTTGATGCATTCGTGTCTCTGAAGCAATGTGAAATATCCTGCTAGTTTTATCTTCAGTCTCATTCCCAGGAGCATCAGCCCAGATTCCAGTGGCTGTTCAGCGCCGCACACTCCTGCCTTGATGAGAACAGGAATTTTAAATGGACTAGGCGATTGAGCGGCAGAGACCTGGAATCAGTAGGACCAGGCATGATCTTGGTTCTCAGGCAATTCTAGAAGGGAGTTCTGATTTCTGGTCTCCTACGTGAGCAGTTACCCAGAAGCTGTACTTGAGGGCATGACCGAAACTCCAGTCACACCTTACCTCATCATTTCTCATCTTTCTAGTGACCAGCTTTAGAACTGGATCTCTAGATTTCCTCGGTTAAAGTGAATTAGATCCATTTCCCAATTTCAGTTCCTCTCCTGTGATTGTAGCGTTTACTCTTCAGGGAGAGGATGCTACAGTAACCCTCATCCCTGCTCTGTGGAGGCCAATTAGGGAAAGCTATTTCTCTAGCCTGGGAATACACCTAACATTCCAAGCTACCTGGCTTGTAAGTGTTAATCCAGTTGAGTAGGTCAACCGCCAGGCTAAGAGACCGTACCTCAGAAAGACTGTTTCACCTTCAGCCATGGTAAAGGCATGGGAGGAATAATTATCCTTTAATGACATAATGTGTTTTTCCTTCCCAGAAAACTCACCCCTGGTGCAGTTTCTGCTTCTTCTGTCTGTTGACCAGAGTCTAAGCATGCTTTCTCTGGTACTTTAGGATTTTTTACGCTTTTCCTCTGAGGGGAATCTGTGTCCTCCTCACGCCTTTTCTGATACGTGGTTACTTGTACATAGTATAGTTCTTTCTTGTCATTCTCCTCTGGGCAGCTGTTGAGGTTTACAGCTTGCCTGTCACGAACTTCTGATCCTGCTGCCTCAGTCTCCCCAGTGCCAGTTGATGTGATGCTGGTGACTGAACCCAGGGCTTCCTGTATGCTAGGCCATCACTAACGAGTGAGCAGCCTCCCTAGCCTCGTGTTTATCATTCTTTATGTAACAGTTGTTCTCTTAATGTTGTGAGGTAATCCCACAAAAGAGCACCCATAGACACTCTGACAGCTGGGTGTGGTGGTGCACTCTGGAGGCAGGGGCAGGCAGATGTCTGTAAGTTCAAGGCCAGCCTGGTCTAGGTTAGCGGATCTACCTAGTGAGAACCTGTCTCCAACAAACAAACAAGCCTGAAGTCTTTATTGTTGGGCAGCAGCTGTATGAGAAACATGCCCAAATCATGCAGCACAGAACCTTACAGCTCTGTTGTTTATGCGTAAAAACCATATCCTGGTTGTTACACTTCATTTAGCAAGAAGAGGAACTACAGAAGCCAAAAAAGCAAGGTTTGTACGTTAAGGGACTTTCCTGGAACTATGGACTAGGTCTTTGATGGATTAGGTCTTTGTTCTCATTTTGGCAGGCATTGGGGCTGCCGTTCTGGGTTTTAAGGTCAGATTGGTGCCTCTAACATAGTCTCAGTTGTGATAAGGTCTGGGGGCTGTTACATTCCCCACTGCTTCTATGGATATGAATCAAATCATGGACTCTCTTGAAGCAGTGGCTTGTATCATCCCCTCAGCATCAAGAATGTAACAGAATCTACTCTCTGCTTTCCATGGTTAAGTAGGCAGGTCAGCAAGCAGGGCCCTACAGAGAGGGCCAGGGACAAAAGGATCAATGGCCCAGCAACGACCATGAGTAGTTGGGGTGGGGTGGGGGAGCAGGGGAGGAGAACAAGGGTTGGTACCAGTTGTAGATTCTTGTCATCTCTTTTTCCTTAAGGTTATTTCAGACAACTTTCTCTAATTACCCCTGACTGGTTGGCTAATGGGGGTTAGTAGGCATTCCCATACGGAGAGAAAAAAAGACTTGAGAAAATGGTTAATAATCCCCATTAGTGAACACCTCTTAGCTCAGGGAGGAAGGCCTCCCAAACATAATTTCAAGCGGGATGAAACCTTTTTGATATGGGGCGCACCTGGTCCATAGGATGGTAAATGGTAAGAGCTTGGCCCAACTTTCTCTAGTCTCAAGGACACATTTAAAGTTTCCTTCAAGGTCCTATTTATCCATTCTGTCTGTCCAGAGCTTTGTGGTCTATAGACACAATGTAGTTTCCAATCAACATTTTTTAAGACGTTTGTCAGATTTTGGTAAACTCTGAGCATGAAGGCCCAGCCACTTTTGGACCCCAGGAAGAACGGAAATCCTAACCTAGGAATCAACTCTTGGAGGAGTTTCTTGGTGATGATGGAGGCTGTCTTCAACTGAGTGGGATAGGCTTCTCCCCACGCAGAGAAAGTGTTCTGTGAAAACTAATACACACTTACACCCAAGAACTATGGGTTTGATCTCTGTAAAGAAGTTAGAGGGGTGAGGGCTGAAGAGATGGCTCAGAGGTTAAGAGCACTGCTTGCTCTTCCAGAGGTCCTGAGTTCAATTCCCGGCAACCACATGGTGGCTCACAACCATCTATAATGAAATTTGGTGCTCTCTTCTGGGATTCAGGTGTACATGCAGGTAGAACATTGTATACATAACTGAATAAATCTTCAAAAAAAAAAAAGAGTTAGAAGGGTTTGAGGGGTACAAATATGTTCCAATTGCTGGAGACTGCTCAAAGGTTTACAATTACCATGACTCTGTAGGAGACAAACAGAACAAAAAGACTAACCCGAGCAGTGGCAATAGTGCTCAGGGAGATGAAGAAGAGATCCCAGAGATGAAAGCCAGAGACACTGGAAAGGATGAGGTAGCCATCCTCTGCTGCAAAGGGCATCACACCAGGATTCCCTAGAGGCCTAAGGCCACAGAGCAGTAGACTCGGGGCCCAGAAGGCAACCCGAGAACCAGTGTGGCCTCTCCAGCTCTTGGTTACGCTGCCAGAACCAGATCTGGCAAAATCAAAACCACTTCTTAGTGTCCTCCAGAGGTGCCCCTGGGGCGTGGATTCCTTCTGGGTCTTTTCTTCTTGGGGTTCACATGTGCACAGGTCTTTAACTGTGTAGCTGAGGGGTGTAACATCTGGGTGGCCCTCGGGGGGCGCCCTGGTGGAGAGTGACTGAGGAACTCACCTGAGCCCAACCTCAGGCCTCCACAAGCATGCACCCACACATGCACCAGCCATAGACACATGCAGAAACAAACAACAGAAAACCCCAGGTAGGCAAGCAGTGTGCCACTGAGCTATACCTGTGGCTTTTCTTTTTAATCTTTTTTTTTTTTTTTAACCTGTTTTGGTTGCATGTGTGTCTGTGCTCCATTTGTATGCTTGTAGCCTTGGAGACAGGAAAGAAGTGTCAGATCCCCTAGAACTGGGGTTACAAAAGGTTGTGAGCTGCCATATAGGTTTAGGGAACCGTATCCAGGTCCTCTAGAAGAGTGGCCAGTACTCTCTTAACAGCCAAGCCATCTCTCCTGCACTGACTTTTTTCCTTTTTTTTTTTTTTTTTTTTTTTTTAAGATTTGCTGCTCTTTAATGTGTGTGACTGTTTTGCCTGTATATATGTATGCATGTATTATGTATGAGCACCACATGTCCAGTGCCAAAGGAGGCTAGCAGAGGGTGTCATATTACCTGTAGTTGGCATTATAGACAGAAGCGTAGCTGGTGTAATGGCAAATGTGTCCAGTCCCAGCACGTGGGAGGCTTAAGCTGAAAGATCCAGAGTTCTCAGTGACCAGCCTAGGCTATACAGCACTATCCCACCTAACGAAGGCAAAGGGGAAAAGTCCTCCCATCTTAAAGGCTCTAAACAGTGGGTATAAGAACCCCAGCAGCCTTGAGAACTCCTCACTTTTCAGGATTGCCAGCCCTGACCCCCGTGGCATCAGTGTTGCAAACCACTCCTCAACTCTCTGGAACAGAATTTACAGTCCCTAGCTCTGGAAGGGGGGCCCTGCAGTCTGGCACAGAGCTTCCTCTCCAGGGACTTCCCTGTAAGACAGTTAAAAAGCACTGTAAAGCTGAGCCCGCTGACAAGGGGCAAGAGAAAAAGCATCATCCTAGACTAGCCTGGGAAGAAGAAGCAGTTCAGAGCTGTGCTAGGACCAGTCAGCAAGATGACAGAAAACAGGGAAAGCCCTACCATCCCCTCTCCAAAGCCCAGCAGTGGGTGGGTTCAGTCAAGAGCCTGGTCCTGGGGAGGAAAGGGCCCTTGTTTCATGAAAGGTACAATTCTCCAGAAGAAAGGTCTGGAGTGGTAGAATAAATTATAAATGCCCCATGTCGACAAACATGTTGGTGAAATCTTAGGGCTCCAAACACGCCACACACACACACACACACCCTAAAAGTTTTCATGACAGAAGAACAGGTTATTTCTTAACCAATAAATAACTAATCAGGTTGGTGTCTGACAAACAGTACTGAGTACGGTAAGCAATTAGAAGACAGAAAAATGCCTTCAAAATTCTGAAGGAAAATTATTTTAGTCTGAAACAAGATTTCAGAGCATTAGGACTCAAACTTGATTACTTGAATATAAGTTGCAATACACTAAAAAACTAGTGCTGAGATGGAAGAAAAAGCAACAAAGGCAAAGAGGAGGAGTAGCAGAAGGAAAAGGAGCAGGGGGTCCAGAAGATGGGGAAGTGAAGGGGAAGATGAGAAAACGCACAGAAGGAAAAAGGCCGATAGGAAGGAAAGGTTACAACCCAGCTAATAAATATTTATGTAAATAACACACAAAAAGTACGAGAATGCAGGGCTTGTTGGTCTACACTTTCAGTCTGATATTTTAGGAGGCAGAGGCAGGCGGATCTCTGTGAGTTCGAGACCAGCCTGGTCTACACATGCGAATTCTAGGACAGCCAGGATTACATAGAGGAAACCCTGTCTCAAGCAAACAAAGTAACAGATTATCTTCTGAATATATCAGAAGAGGTCAAGAGAGGGAAATAAAAAAGTGTGGTACATGGAGGAATGGATGTGGCAACTGAGTTAACACTCAGAAAAGATAACCAAGGAATTGAGTAGAATAAATACAAATTGTAATCCCAGTATTTGAAAGATGGAAGCAGGAGGATCAGGAATTCAGGACCAGACTCAACCACACAGTGAGTCTGATGCCAACCAAATCAACAATAAAAATAAGAAAAAACACCCAGCCTGGTGACACATGCCTTTAATCCCAGCTCTTGGGAGGCAGAAGCAGGAGGATCTCTGTAGTTCAAGCCCAGCCTGGTCCTACAAAGTGAGTTCCAGGACAGCAAGGGCTACACACACAGAGAAACTTTGTCTCAAAACAAACAAAAAAAGAAAGAAAGAAAGAAAGAAAAAGAAAAAGCAGTACTCCACCAATCTAAGAAAATGCTAGAATGGAAACAAGGTCTTTCCCCTTTCTGTGGTGTGAGTCAGAGCCTCCTCTCAGCCTTGCACAAGGCCTGCAGGAAACGCTTCCAGGAAGCAGAAAAAGAACCAGGGCTTTTGGAAACAGAGCTACAGATCTTGAACTATGACTTTGAAAAGGACAAGGGCTTCCGGAGCACTGGAATCATTAAGTCCACAGCCTGCTGCAAGTAAGTTCTCCAATGTGTCCTGAGAACTAGCAAATGTCAAGATCAAGGCTGTGGATATCCCCCAAGGACAGAAGGGCCTGAAAAAACTGGCCAAGAACAACAAAGGCAAAGAGAAGGGGCAGAAGGAGGACTCTTCGGCATCTGTTGGTACAAGGTTCTTTTGAAATGAATACAATTGAACCTTATTCATTCAAATGCTGATTTCTCTATCCCACTATCTGGTTTCAATCTGGACATTGCATTGGGATCTTATTCTAAGCATCACCTGTCTCAAGTTTGTGTAAACATGCCACCATTTGTTCTCTAAATTGTCAATTAAACAATCAGCCGCAATGCTGAGCAATGGAGAGAATAGGGTGGGATAGCCTGGTCTGAAAGGGAGAGATGGAGGAAGTGGAGGGAGGAACAGAGAGGTCTTGGAACCACATTGAGAGATGGACCGGACCTAAGATATGACTAAAAGCAAGTATAATGGGTGAAATCTGAAACTATGCGGGCTTGGAGGTTTAGGATGGAGTAACTATTGCCCAGCATTGCGCTTCGGGTTAATTAAATAGATGCCAGTCTGTGTGGATATTCGGTATACAGCTGGTTTAGGACTAACCGCTGCTTAACTAAAACCCACAACAGGCGTCTTAAATAAAGCAGCTCTCACAACCCTGGGTGCGGGCCCACAGAAGGCTGCACATACTGACACCTGCAGCCAAGGTGACTGAAGGCCACGCGAAGGCGTCAGGAGAGTGTTAGGCCTGTGCAAGCACTGGCAGGATGTGAGGCTCTAAGAATCGAGTGCTGAGGGTAAGCCTCAGTGACTGAAGCAGTACATCTTAGTGCCAGCAAAAGAACAAAGGGAAAAGCAAACAGGAAAGCAGAACATACAGAAAATACAAAGCAGTATGATGGGGAAACGTTTCAAGAATTACAGTTAATGCTGGCAGTTAATGGAATCCTCCCGGCTCTTAAAGCCATTTGTGGCTCAGCAGTTAAGAGCGCTTGCTGTTCTCCTAGGGACCCAAGTTCTATTCCCAAGTCAAGCAGCTCACAACCATCTGGAAATCCAACTCGAGGGATCCGGCAGCTTCTTCCGGCTCCCAGACACATTGGTATACGCTCACATACACTTAAATAAAAAAGTAAAAAAAACAACTGTTTTATTATATTAATTGGAGAAAAGGGTTTAAAAGTATTCAAGATACTGATGACAAAGAAGAGTATTTCACTTCATAGATATGGAAGGGAGTTTGCCAAGTCATACAATGCTCTCAGAAATCAAGGTTAAATGAGAAACTATAGGAATACAGTTTTGAATAATTAGCAAACAAAATACCAAAATCCTTGTATCCAGAAATGGACAAAGCTCAAGTACTTACAAATATTTAACATTTATTCCACAAGGAAAAATATACAGGCTGTATTCTGTCCATTTGCAAATTTCAAACATACTTTAAAATAGTTTTTGTTTCAAGTAAGGGCAACTGGCAGAGATGGATGGTAGCTTAGCGTGCTGACTGTACGAGCATTACAGCCCAAGTTCAGATCCCCACAAAGTAGATAGAGAGCTGGACACACTCATGCCTGTAAAACCAGTGCCGTGGTGGGGCAGACACGAGGACCCCTGACCACCAGGTCAGCTCCAGGCTCAGTGTGAGAGCCTGTCTCAAAGGGTGAGTCGGGAGCCGGACGCCTGAGCCCTCCTCTGGACTCTGTAAGTGCTCACAATCACACACAGACACACACACACTCAGAACATAACCAATCTGTAATCCTCCCTGGAACAGACAACAGATTCTACATCTAAAGCCTCAGACACAGGTAAGTCAGAACTCAGAAGAGTGGCTTCAGTCTTTTACACATCTATTAAAGAAATACAAATGAGTTGAGCATGACGGCACACACTTTTTATTCCGCTCTTGGAAGGCAGGGCACATTTCTGTGAGTTCCAGGTTAGATAAGGCTACACAGTGAGACCCTATTTCAAAAAAGAAGAAGAAGAAAAGAGAAAGAGAAAGAGAAAGAAGAATGGTGAAGGTAGGACGATTCCGATCCAGTTAGAGTAATCCTTGAAGTACGGCAATCCAGGTATTAGTGCAGGCAGCTGTGAATCCATTCATAGACTCTAAACCCGGGGAATTTAAGTGCTAACTGGTGGTAAGCCCCTGACTCACCGTACTTAGGGATTAAGTTTGTAACAAGTTACTTCTTAGGAAGATGAACTGGGCTGTGAAGCACACCACTGAACACTTGGAAGAGCTAAGCAGCTTCTTGTTCAGGAAGGCGGGCTTGCTTCCGAACCGCACAAGCACGGTGGGCACACAGGTAAGCACTCAGTACAATCACCTGAGCCGAGCCGGGCAGGTTAGCTTTCCAAAGTAAGGTCAAGTCAGCCGGGAGAAAGGGCTGGACAGGCTGGGGAACTGACTGATCCTCAATCTTTTTCTTTTTCTTGGTTTTTCAAGACAGAGTTCCTCTGTGTACCCTTGGCAGCCTGGAACTTGTTCAGTAGCCCAGGCTGGCACTGAACTCCTAGCCTCTGCCTCCCAAGTGCTGGGATTAAAGGCATGCACCCCATTCGCCCCCCTCCCCCCATGAACCTACAGCTTTATGTGGGACCTGTGATTTCCCCAGTGCTGCAAGTCAGGCATTCTAGGGTCCTAGATTGGCCAGGTCCAACACAAAGGCGTCTTTCCTTCTATCTGGCAAGGAAGACCTACAAACTTCAATAACCCAATGTCAGATAAAATTAATCTTCAACTATAACAACAGACTGGGTTTTCAGAGTCCCAGCCTCTTTTAGCTCCCCATTAAAAGGTAGAAGTGGGAGCTGGAATGATGGCTCAGTGGTTAAGAGCATTGGCTGCTCTTCCTAGAGGACCTGGGTTCAATTCCCAGCAACCACATGGAGGCTCACAACTGTCCGTAACTCCAGGATGTCCAAGAACCTCGCCTGCTCTTCCCAGACACCAGACACACGCATGGGGCACAGAGATGCAGCTAGAGCACCCATGCACAGAAAATAAATAAATTAAAAAAATATATAATGGCTGGCTCTAGCTCAATGCTAGAGTGGAAGATTCAATTAATTCCCCAGTACCACAGAAGGCAAAAACTCAGTAGCCTTTGTTTACTGTAAAACATTTACAGGGAACGAGAGAGAGAAGGAACACATGACATGAAAATGGGGGGCATTTGAGGAACAGAGGGCAGGCAGAATTGGGAAAGTCAGCATGATAAAATGTCATGTGGAAGCCAAGACTTCCTGATTATATTGATTTGATGTTTATTTTTGGATTTTTATTTATCATCGTGTGTGTGTGAGACAGAGCAATCATGGAGGTCAAGAGGACAACCCTGTCCCTTTGATTCCCTCTATTTTTATGTAGGCTCCAGAGCTAGAACTTGGGTATCAGGCTTGATGGCAAGTGCTAGCCCGCTGAGCCATTCTGACCACCTCTGTAAAGGCGGCGACCCGTTGCCACTGTTAAAACGCAGCTCTCTTTTGCATTAAAACAAAATGTATCTCCCCGCTTAAAGGTGTCTAGCTAAACGAGGCGCTTAAAAAAGTGTTCCCTGATACCGCCCGGGTCCTTCGCTTCTTAATTAACCCAACCAGTCTTCCTTCCTGACATGACAGCAATACGGGGAAATATGGACACGAAAGGTTCTCCCGGCAAACGCTACACACCCAGCTCCTTCGGCTGTGGGGAAGGCACAGATGCACAATGACCACACAAAATTCAAAATGTAACGAAGCCAAAGTGTTTCTGGCTGTCGGCTGTCCACACCAGTGTGGTGTCCTGGGACTTCACCGTGGTTCTAATTCTGAACACACACTTTGCACTGTGCCTACCATGATGCCACAGAAGCAAGTGTCACCTCAAACCTCAGCTCAGATTGCAGACAGCTGTTGGTTTGTGAACTGCAGTGTTTCTTCCTATGAATGCAGTTTTCTGCTCTTATAGTTTAGCTACAGAGAACAAAGACTTTTAGGATTTTTCTATTGTTAGGCCTCACATGTTTGTATCAAATTAGTATATCATTAGGTTGTATGGTGTTTGATTTTAAAAACTGTTTGCATTGAGCTTCATAAAAAAATCCTTACATACATTTTGGCTTGAGATTAGGACAGAATTTCCAACAATTTCTGAAATGGCACTCTACATAATTCTGCCACTTTGTACTATATATTTGTGCAAAACAGCGTTTCAGCATTAACAATTACAAAATCAAAATATTAATCACTCTGGAAAACACTGAAGACTTTCTATATCCTGGAACATCAAATACTCAGCCAAGATGTAATTCTTATATAAAACAGACACCAACCTCATTGGTATGTGAATACACTTCTCTTCAGGGAATGATGAAACTATATGCACACCACAGACCTATTTTAAAAACAGTTTCCTGTATGGCTCTCTATCAGTGATATTTGAGTTGCACACCTGTCTTGTGTACTTACCTAAGTCTCGGGTCACATAAAGAGTCCTTGGGCAAAAAGATGTCACGATAGAAAGCTTAAGAAGCCCTCTCTGTTACCCCTACACACACCCCAATAACACAGAAACACTCTTTAAAAAGACCAGCTGTGCATTTATTTGCATAAAGCCAAAAGACAGACTTAAAATCCAATGTAGCATCCCACTTGTCTTACAGTTTAATTTCTGATCCCGTCTTTAGAAATTGTTGGTTTCCTCTGTTTACTCAAGGACGGAGCTCTCTCACAGCCTCACTTGCTGTGCAGAAACACGAGGCATTTACACATCTTCAGCTTTCACAGAATTAGTGTTAAGTCCAAAAAAGTCTTTTTTGATGATATATCGAACACACTGCAAAATCACATTTCTTTCATGTCGAATGTCTGGAGCCAGAAGCTACAACATAAGTTAAAAAGATTAGCTGGTTAAAAAAAAAATGTCCAAGAAGCACAACCTAAAATGCTACGTGTCCCACCCTAACAGAAAGAGGACAGAACTGTAGGACAGACAGATTTGTCAGAACACGATATAAACACAGTTCCCTGTCCATTTAACCCAGTGAGACTGCGTCCTCTATAAGCAGCACAAATGCTCACATTTGGCTCCTCTCTAGAGACATACGGGAAAGAGCAAGAAGGCAGATTTAAAAGTCATAATCTTTCCTCTGAAAGTCGCGCCATTCCCTCACTGGGTCAGGGCACTTCCGTGCACACTTGGCTCCTTGGGACAAGGGCACCACTTCAGCACAGGAAGCTTTAAGGTCAGTAAGAAATAATGAGGAAGACGTCCCAAATCTAAGTCTATAAGTGATAGAAATGAAGTGTGTTAAATACAGTGAGAGCTGAAACTAGCTCTTAAAAACACCTCCATGCTCCTCAATTTTCATTTTTTCCCATTTCTGTAAGCACAACTGAAAGAAAGCTAAGATTCCCTGGAATCCAGAAAAGTATACGACCAAAGAGTACTGTTATTTGCCAAAAAGGACTTCTACTTCATTGAATGTTTTACTGGTTTGTGTATAATACATATTAGAAGCATCGCTCAGTGACCTTTAACTTAGCATCAGGTAAACACCTCAAAAATGCAACTGGCTCTATCTAGTAATCATCACACTATAGAGTATATTCTAGATCCAATGAATGGGACAGACAGGGCACTCCGGCTACAGCAGAAACACTGACACGAGGGAAGAGACTTCCCGCTAGGCTATCACTGCTTCTCTTAGACAGGATCATTACCTCTGAGCAGCACCATTGCCATCACTCAGCAGCAAGACACACCACCCCTTTCTTACAGCTTCAAGCAAATGTGTGAATACACAATGCTGGTAAACCATTACAACCTAAGACACACGCACAGGGCCAGGGGAAGGGCGAATTCGGGCTGTGCTGACAGGAAATAATTCGGGCTGCTTCAGGATTTGTCTTACCATATGGGCTTTCTCAAGGCATTTAAAGAAAGAGCTATTAGTTTCATTTTACCTATCTGGGTGTTTTGCCTGCATGTATGTATGTATGTGTACCCGGTGCCTGTGAGGCCAGAAGTGGACACTGGATCCCCTGGAATGGGAGTCACGCGGTGGTGACCAACATGTGGTGCGAGGAACTGAACCTGGGGTCTTTGGAAAAGCAGCCAAACTGCTGAGCCACCTCTCCAGAGCCTTCGATAGGCATTTGTATTTTAAAACAGGAAATGATTTTCTTTTGCTTCAGCTTGCCATTATATTTAGCTGTGCTTCCAATGAAGATTTTAACCTCAACACATACTTCCTAATCAACAGTTAAACCTATACTTAAATGCACTGGTGTTAAGCAGCGATGAAAACTGCAGTAGTCCTGCATGTACTCAATAAGAGCTATATGCCAAATGTAGTGTTAGAGGTAAGAAATCACAGAACCGAGTCTCCATGGTGCCAAGAAAAACCACTCACCATTTCCAGGAGATATGGGTGGCGTGTTCTTGGCTCAAATAATGGGTGGTGATGACCCTTTTTCCGCTTCAGGATTATCTTTCTGAAACCATTCCTCTGGTGGTCCCCCCACCTGGCTCTTGAGACAGTTCTGCCAGGTGATTTAACACTTTGTCTTGGGCTCTTGGGGGGGCTGCTCTGAAGAACCTGGTGTTCTTGCAGAACATCTGCCTCAGTCTTGATGGGCGTTTCTAAGATTAAACAACAAACAAAAATAAAAAGCGGGTAAAGAATTTAAAAACAACCAAAAGAGAGACAATAACCCTCCCAGACATAACATTAGTTACCCAGTAACTCTTTTTTTTCTTCTTTTAGTTTTTTGAGACAGGGTTTCTCTTTGTAGCCTGGGCTATCCTAGAACTCACTTTGTAGACCAGGCTGGCCTTGAACTCCCACTGCCTCCTGAGTGCTGGTATAAAAGTTGTATGCCTCTACTACCCAGATTAACCCTTTTTTGTTTTTTTGTTTTGTTTTTTAATTACCCAGTAACTTATTTTATAACAAAGTCCCCGCCCCTACCAATACAAAACAAAACAAAAACCCAGGAGCTTAAACTGCCAAGAATTAAGGAGATTGCATCAGAGAGTACAGAAAGCACTCACACAGCACAGAAGATTAGAGTTACTCAAAAGAATAATGAGTACCAGGGTACTGAAAATGTGTGGATAAACATAAAGACAGATGCTATCAGGTGGAATCTGCAATGAGAAAGGGAGAAAATGTAAGCACATTGCCACACACCTCAACCTTTAGCAACAGGCAGCTATATATGAATAGTCTAAACACCTCATTTAAAAGACAGAGATGGTCAGATCAGAATGAGAACAAGACCCAGTTATTTGACTAAGAAAATGAACCAAAATGCAGACACTCTGCCTTACAGTCTGAACTGACACTAAATCTCAACTACCAAGGAAGCACACAACCGACAGATTGTATGCAGAAAGTAACATAGCACAAGTAGAGGATGGAAGAAGATGCAACACGCATGCCCATCAGAAGAATGCTGCACAGGTACCAGTGTCAGAAACAGACTTCAAGACAATGGCTAGTGCCCAGGGTAAAAGGACAGCTTGAAGTTCTAAAGGGCTAAGTTTGTGATGAACGTGAAACAAACCAGCCCTGGAGAAGACAGGCAGGAAACTGCTGGTTCTAGCCTCGCTTGCAAGAAGTGCTGTCTCAGAAAACAAGAACAAACACACACACACCTCATAAAATAACAAGTCTTAGGCTCAGTGTGGTGGCACACACCTTTAATCCCAGTACTCGGGAGGGAGAGGCAGGCAGATCTTTGTGAGTTTGAAGCCAGATAGGTCTACAAAGAGAGTCCAAGACAGTCAGGGTTATTATACAGAGAAACCCTGTCTCGAAAAACCAAAGAAATAAATTATTATTTATAAACCTTTGGTGTGTGTGTGTAAGAGAGAGAGAGAGAGAGAGACTTCTCCTCTCACCGTAGGTTCCAGCAATTAAGTCAGGTCTTTAGGCTTGTTAGTGCTTTTGTCCACTGAGCCATCTCACTGGCTCCAAAAGAAATGATTTTTCTCACAACTTCATGAAACTGAAGGAAGCAATACAAGGGCCAGCAAAATGATTAGGTGTCTCTAATCCTGATATGAGCTCAGTCTCCAGGATTGACACAGTGGAAGGAGAGAGAGGATTTCTGAAAACTGTCTTACACAAACACACACACAGAGAGAGAGAGAGAGAGAGAGAGAGAGAGAGAGAGTCGATGATGATAATAATAATAGTAATAATAATAAAATATACAATGCCGCCTAAGAGGAGGAGGCGCCACCTCTCAGTCAGACAGATACGAAGTAAGTGGAGATAAGAGGTCTGCCACCAACACTAAACTCTGACAAAGGACATTCAATCCAGTGTGTAGTCTTACCAAGTTCACTATTAAGTCATGAGAATGCCTCACTAAATTAAAAACTCAATGTATTTAAGTAAAAGTTTTGACTACAATAGTCAAATAAAACTAATGAACAGGAAACTAGGTAGAAACTATAATATTTGAAAACTAAACAATATTTCTAAATGAGTGCTATTATAAGATATATCCCTCCCATTTCCTGTTATGCCACAGCTGCAAATCTTGAAATCTATTGTCTTCTGTACATACTGAGCTGATTGATGGCTGGTGGCCCCTAAGCAACTTCAAGAGGGGTTTGGGGTAGAGGACTTGCTCAATGAAAAGATCAGGCCTTTCAGCCCACCCTCCAACCCCCAGGAGGAGAGGGCTGAAGGCTAAGTTGATGCCTATGTAATGGAACTTCCGCAGAAAACTCAAAAGGCCAGAGATTTCTAAGAATGCAGAAAGCCACAGCTGTTAATTCCAGAGGGTGAAGAGCCTGGAGAGGGCATGGACGCACACTGTTCCTCCTCCACCCTTGCCCTGTGGAGTGCTTTACTGGCGTACAACCTGGTTTTCTCTGTAATATTCTTTCTCTTACGTGAACCCTGCGTATTGCCAGTCACAATCAGATGCGCAGGTACGCACACCTAGGACTTGCCACTGGCACCAGGGAGGGGCGGTGGTGGATGGAGTCTGCAGCGTGTGTTCTTGGGATTCAACACTCCCTCCAGGAAGGCAAGTGTTGGAAATGAACTGAAGCTGTGCAAACTCAGGGGTCTGCTGCAGACCGCTGGCTGGCTTGTGTGGGGAATCCTTCCCTTACAATGGCTTAGCAATCTGTTCTGGTTACCGAATAAATACACAGAACAAACTGAGTTTCATTTTCTTTTTTCATCTTCAGAATAACCTAAATACTAAATTTCCTAAATTAGGAAGTATTTTAGAATGAAATGTAATATATTAAGTTTGTAGGATTCAGCTAAGGCAACACATGAGGGCAAATTATGGCTTTGATATTAATGTTAGAGACTGAGTCTACAGTATTTTGACAGTGACGCACAAAGGGGAAAAGAAAAAGAGTAAAACTGTCTGAATCTGAGTGAATACCACTGAAAAATAATGAAAAACAAACTGATGAAGCCAGAGTGAGTTCCTTGAAAAGATAAATGCAGTAAGTACTCAGCAAGACAAAATAAGATAAATGGGGCATGGGGAGAATCATGGACTACATGGAAAAGTGAAAACATTACTATAATATCACAAAGAACACTACAAGTGACTAATTTCATACCAGTAAGTTCAACTCAGAACAAATAAGAAACCTAATAATACTCTATTTATGAAGAAAATTTAATTCATAAATTCAAAACCTTCCCAAAAGAAAAATGCTATGTTCAGATAGCTTCACTGCTGAATTCTTAAAAAACAAAACAAAAGTTGAAAACGGAAGAAATCTTCCTCAAAGGAAACGTATCCCAAATCATGCCAAGTCCACTACAGTAAAGGATGGACCAGTTAGTGTCCTGTAGGAGCAGAACAAACCTCTAACGACATGTCAAAAAACCAAGACCATCAACACAATAAAAGCTCACTACACCAAAACCAACTAGATTCTATCCCATAAACAAAGGTTCACCTGACACCTGATTTCACGATATTACCGCAACAGTGAAGGGGGAAAACATAAACACTGACAATTCACAAGCTCTAACATAGAATTTCTACCCCTTCCTTCCAACCGTGACTACATATTTCTTTACTATGAATCAATATGGTGTAATACTCTCCGTACTTAAGTTTGATACAGAACCAAATGTGCAGCTAAATCTCAAAGCAATTCTAGGACATATAATTCAAGCATGGATCTGGGTGTTGGAGTGTTGGGCTTAAATCAACATCACTCAGGAGTCTTCTGGCAAGCATGTATCTCTGCTTACACGTCCTCACTTACAGTGGAAACACACAGTGGCACCTAGGTTACGAGGTAGTTGTGAGGAAAGCACACAGAACAGGCCTGGCCTGGAGTAAGCACTACATGAGTACCTGCCATGACCACATGAAAGGATACTTCTTTGGTGATGAGGAAAAAGGAAAACGAGACCCACACTGTAAAACAGAAGAGCTAAGAATCCTTGAAGGAGAGCTCAGCACAATGAACACAGCGATCAAAGCCACAGGATCACTCTGCTGCTCCTTCACCTTCAGGTATTGATCTCTCAACCAAGAAACACAAAGGTCGGACGAGTCAGAGCTTACACAGTCAATTTCCTGATCGGGAATCAGGACATGAGGCCATTTATATTTTTCTCTTAACATCTTTCAGCTGGCTGTCATAGATTGATGTGATGTTCATCCATTTAAATCAGTTTTAACTACCAATTCAAATCAGTTTTAACACTTTGGTTTGTGGCATTTTAAACCAGTTCTCAGTTTGGGGCTCTAATCATAGCTGAACCAGTTTTGTTTTGTTTTGTTTTTTAAGGGGGGGGGGGGCAGCTAAAGGGAGCTGTACAAAGCCAGAAAAAGCAGCAGAATGAGGCACTTGAAAGCCTCCTTAACCCTAATTCTGGCTGCCCCAGATCAAGCACACTGCTGGGGGGCCCTCCTTTAGCCATGCCTGTAACATGGAGCTTCCTCTATTCTGGCAGCTGTTAAAGTTGAGTGAACTGCTTGAGGGTTGCTCTTTTAACCCATCCTAGAAGACAATTAACACTGGACATCTGGTAGCAGCTGGATGGCTTGATGAAGCTGAATTCAAACTACACAAAATACTTGAGAGCTAAGAGTACTGCACAGAGTCTTTCTCCCTAAAGCAGAGACTTTAGTTGAAATAAATTCACATAAAAATCTGACACATGTCTGCTGCTACTATTAAAAAAATCTATTCCTCCTCATCCTGTTCAGAAAGACAGCAAATGACATGCAGGCAGGGGCTACAAGGGAATGTGATATATGTGATATAGTATGTCTCTGAACCTAGATTTTTACATAGATTCTCTTACAGACTACTGTTAACTCACTCTCTCTAAGCCTGACGCACCAGTGAGACTTCAGAGACTCCTACTTTCTTTTTTTCCTTCCAACTTAAAAATGGTGGCAGCCTCAAACTGAAGACCTGAGCATGCAAAGCATTTTTAAGTGTTTCATATTTAGAGGCAAAGAAAACATTAGTTCACCTTGCTTTTATGGGATTCAGTAATCTGTTAACAGTTTTCTTCCTTATCACATTATAAATAAAGCTGAAACATAATATGTGTTTAAAGAATAATTCCATCTTCCTATCAGTACACTGGAAACAAGAGTAGAGTAAGAAATAAATACTGTTTTTCTTAAAATTACAAAAAGACAATTATCTGTTAAGGTATACGCTGATAAAGCCAAAATAGCTTATATTTCAAAATTCAGGTAGCTTTAACAACCACCAGAATAGCCCATAGCCCATAAATAGCAAAAAGTGCCCATGTAACACACAGGTAAACAAACATCAAGTTTCGTATCTAAGGCCAACTCTTTCTTGGTCTACACAAACACCAGCTATCTCAAAGAATTGCTAACTTCACCCAGTTACCCCACCCCCTTCACTCTCCCAGCAACTACTCTGATCATACACCTTCTCCAAACACATGAACTCTCTCACAGTAGGGAAATGTCTAAAGGCAATTATCATGCAGGTCCAGGTTTTGCCAATCGTGGAACATTGGTTTATTCAATAAGTACATACATTATTGATGCACACCCTGGATTAAAACTATACTGTATCAGATCAACAGCTGATCCAGCTTGAGTATGTGGCCCTAAAAGAGATGCTATAGGAGGGTGAACTGGCTCATCACAGCAAAGCCACACATACATCTGTGACTCATCTTTAAAGTAAAACATGTCTCCTGGGCATCACTAACTTCTCAGACAGATTTTTGAAAGGATTACATTTCCTCAGTTCTTTACAACAAACAGGCGAGGGCTGGCAAATGGCTCAGGAGGACCTGAGGACCTGAGCTCTGACCTTCAGGAAACAGCTGGGTGTGGTGACATGTGCTGCTGAGCAGGGACAGGGGATTTCCTAAAGCTGACTGGCCAGCCAGCCTGGCTGAACTGCTAGGCTCTGGGTTCAGTGATAGATCCTATCTGTAAGGTGGAGAGCACTTTAGAAAGACAGCCAATGTGGGCCTTTGGCCTCTGCACACTCATCCATGTGCATATACCCAAATGCATGTGCAACACACACACACACACACACACACACACACACACACACACACACACA
>NW_026591086.1:13037213-13094697 GCF_907164565.1 Psammomys obesus | reverse complement strand
ACACACACACACACACACACACACACACACACACACACACACACACACACACACAGATATAATAATGAAAACTAAAGCAATGGGCTGATATAAGCAGCACAAATTCAGAGCCACCATGCATTCCAAGTAAGATAACTTGCCCAGGCTGGCCACTAGCTCACTATAAACCTGAAGATGAACCTGAAGATGATCATAAACATTTGATCTTCCTGGGTTCTGGGATCACTATTCATTTGCAGGTGCTTATGACAAGGGGCCTTGAAATGGGGTACATCACATGTCGGATGCTACCACTGCCCAGCATGAACCAAAGGCAAAAACAACAAGGAGCCACGCCCTGCCTTACCTTCTGGTTCACTCTCTGACCCGGAAACACTGCCATAGCTGCTCATCAGCGAACATAAGGCTGGAGTCACCTCCTTAGGCACTATAGTCCTTTGTGGTTTCTCTTCCTTATCAGACTCTACAACAGAAGGGGAGAGAAAAGTGACTCTAAGACCGTGGCCCAGAACGTCTGCCATGATGGAAAAGAAAGCTAATTTCTCATCTGTAAGGAAAAGAAGAAATGTAATTTCTGATGATTTCTTTAATCTTTCCCAAAAAACAATTCCAGGAGGGCTGAAAACTTTGTCCTTCTTTTAAATCTTAAGCTAAGAAAGTCTTTACTTCACGGGAGACAGACGGACAAATTTAGTACACAGCCTAGCTAACTTATCATCTTTTCAGGTTATAGAATTTGGCCTCTCATAAATTAACTTAATTACACAATCTCTTCAATTAACTCACAGGTAGTGGGAAAGTCAAAACATTCATTCAGAGTTATTGTGCCACGATCATTAACTCTGAAAATTAGATTTAGGAATAAATATAAAAATTCTACTTTTACTGTTTCATATTTAAATAAATCAAATATTTAAAGCATTCTATGGAGTTTGTCAAAGAGTTCATTGAAATGACTCTGCCCAGAACTTCTAAGAATCTAATTCAACAAGCCAATCTAAGAATTTGGCAAGTGCTGAAGAGCCTGCCTAAGCTAATGGGTTTAATGGTACCCAGAAAGTGTCTCTGTAGCCCCAGGACACCACCTATTACATTCATTTCTGGCACTTTGATCTAGATGAGCCATAAAAACAAGGCTGGATTGAAGAGAATAAGTAACTTGTCTATTTAATGAACTAATTCAGCCCACAACCAACGTGAAGTATTTCAAGACCGAGCTTTCAATGTTCACCAGGCCAGTCTAGGGAAACCAAATATGTCACTAGGAAATGCGGGTATATCTTCATGTGAACACTGCCTTGCATCTTCACATGAGGTGCACACGGGGGATGAAGGCAGAGCCACCAGATGCTAACTGATGTGCTCACAGTGTCTCATGATTCTTCTTTCAAGCCAGATGATCACCTCATTTTTTTATTGATGAGAAGAAAGGAAAACATGCATTTCTATATGCACAGTGTGAGAACACTAAGCCACTCCACCACAAGGTAGTACCCAGTCTGTTCCTCCACTGTCTGAACGAGCAAGACCAGACAACAGAAACTTCCAGGGCCTAAAGGAAGAGAGCAAACACGGAACAGCCAAATGCTATATTCTTTAAAAGCATGATCTCACTAGAAAGATGGCTCAGAGGTCAAGAGCACTGGCTGTTCTTCTGGAGGACCTGGATTCAGTTCCCAGCACCCACATGGTGGCTCACCACTCTCCGTAACTCCAGTTCCAGGGGATCCAACACCCTCTTCTGACTGCCTCAGATACAGGCAGGGAGAACACGTAAATGATAGAAAGACAGACAGACAGACAGATAGATAGACAGAGAGAGAGAGAGAGATAGATAGATAGATAGATATTATTTAAAAGGGGTGCAGGAGGCGGCTCAGTAGCTAAGAGCACTGGTTGCTCTTCCAGAGGACCTGGGTTCATTTCCCAGTACCCACATGGCAGCTCACCACTGTCTGTAACTCCAGTTCCAGGAGTTCTGACACCTCTACAGAGACGCACATGTAGGCAAAACACCAATGCACACAAAATAAAAATAAATAAGTAAATTAAAAAAATAAAAGCATGATCGATCTCACTTAGGTCTTATCACCTGAGGTATCATATGGCTTTTACAATTCTGCTCAGTTTCCTAAGTTCTAGGGTTCCAGGAAAGACCCCACCCCCACTGTTGTTTGGTTTATTGCCAACTATCACAAAGCATAAGCCCCCTGGGGCTCACCAGAGGTCCATGACAGCACTGACTTATCACTAATGATGTTTACTGACTGCTCAGTGATCCGTCCAGTTTCTCCACTTTTAAAGCATTAGGCTTTTCTTCTTCATTACTCCATTCCTTGAAATGAGCTACTAGTCCACAAATCTGAGTGATCCGCTCAAGCAAAAGGTGCCAAGTAACTTTTGAGACATGTAAAAAGCACCGTAATAAGGAAGCACCTGAGTACCCGAGGAACAGGTGATGTAATTATTTTAAAAGAATGATTATGAAGGCACTGAAGTGGTTATTTTGTATTTCTCTCATTTTTTCTCCTATATATATGTACTGTAATTATTCACTTTAAAGAGCGGTCCTTTGGGCTAGAGATATGGCTCAGAGGTTAAGGATACTTGGTTAAGAACACTTGAGGTTTGGTTCCCAGTACCCATATAAGGTGGCTCACAACTGCCTGTAATTCCAGTCCCAGGGGATCAAACCACCTCTTCTGGCTGTTGTGGGCTGGGCACATGCGTCTGAATGTGTGCACACAAACACACACACACTTTTAAAAAAGTATCTACCCCATTCTTTCATATTTATTTATTCAAATACGTATTAAAACAGTATATTTAAATCGTGGATATTTATGTTCGGGAGGGATGGACATAACTATTACTTATTTTGTCATTGTTCCAACTTCAGTCCCTGAAATCCTTTACAGCACCCTCTGTCTTGTCCCACTGCGTCCTATGCTGTCTTATTTATTGAAGACAAGGTTTTACTGTATAACCCAGGCTCTCAGCCTCCTGAGTGTTGGGATCACAGGAACGTGCTACCACACCTGCCTGGTATACTTTCGTATTTTCTAGAAAATGTTATGACACAATGAGCTACTCTAGGGTGACCCTGTGCCTTTCGGCCCTGGACTGCCATTTCTCTAGAAGATTCTGGTTTCAGGAGAAAAGTATTTGAAATTCACAACTTGAGTGCTGGATGAACCAGGAAGGCCACTCCCCGGAAGATAAGGGGTGGAAGCTGTTGCTCTTTCCCTCTCACTCATTTAAGGTGCACACTAGTAACAGCACGAGAAAGCATACCAGGCATAGTGGTGCATATGCGTGATTCCAGCACTCAGGAGGCTGAGGCAGGAGAACTGTGAGTTCAAGGACACCCTGGACTACAGAATAGGAAACACTCTCAAAAACCAAACTACCCCTCCCAATCTTCTACAATAACATCATCTCAAAAATAAGACAGTGAGGGCTTGGGAGGTGCTATTCTACAAAGCCCCTGGGACCTGCCAATCAGTTCTCATAGAAATCTTTAGCACCCAACCTGAAGACTGTCAAGGCACCGCACCAACAGATAAAATGCTCAAGAAATAATGACCTGCCCTAAAAACATATAAAGCAGCTAAACCCTATTCTTGAAATAAAAATTACAGGAAAAACACATTACCAACCAAGATCATGAAATCACATTGCAGGGTTAGCACACAATATTGACTGAAACAATCTTATTGTTAAAGCATTAACACCTTTTTGGAGTAAAGCATATTCTCACTGACAAAAAAAAGAAAAAAAAATTTTTTTAATACAATTAGACCAGTAGCCTGTCATCAATGCCTGCCTATTTTTCTCTCGAACACCAGCTTATTATGAGACACACAGTTGAAGGGACATGAAACGCCCATGCTCTTTCCTGACACTCTTTCTGAAACTGCCACATGTTCAGCTCTCTGCACTCTGTCCTATTAGATGTTCAGAGAGGCTCTGTTGTACATGCATGGGTCACGGACTGACTACTGGGGAGTAACTCAACTTTCAGCATCTCTCCCTTCCCTGAAGGTCAAGGTGAGCAGCTCCCATTCTGAAGCTACTCTGGGCTGCTGGCACCTCAAACTCAGAAAGCACTTTCCTGAAAACATGGACAGAGTTCTTTAAGATCCCTACTTTTGTGTCTTCAACTATAGTGCTGGCAAGCAAAATGCAAGGCCCACAGGCCCCTCTCTCCTTTTAAAGATCATCTGTCTTGTCTTCATATATGTATGTACGCCACATGCATGGCTGTGCCCAGGCACCGGAAAACAAACTTGGGCCCCCTGCAAGAGCAGCAACCACTTTTAGGTATGTTTACTAAGCACCTCTCCAGCCTCCCGTAAATCCCCTTTGAAATGAAAATAGGAACATTTTTCTTGACTAGTATGTCAAAATTTCACCTCGCAGATCCCATCTGGTTTCTTTCTACAGCTCCTTTCTATGCATGGTGCTCAGCCTCCTACTTGACATTGCTTCTAGAAGCAAAACTACCACTCTCTAGCCCCAAGATTTATAATTAAGTTGGCTAAGGAAAATGAAAGAATGTAGCTCAGTGGTAGATTATGCATGCATGCGTAAGGCCTTGAGTTGATCACCATAGAGGGAAAAAGCATTATATTTAAAAAAAAAAAAATCCCGCACATAGCACTTCCATGTGGGAACTTTGCTTTACTTGCATATTCTCAAGAAAGAAATTTAAGAATGAGCCCTACTTTAGTTACTTTTCTGTTGCTGTACTAAAACACCATGACGAATCAAACTTATGAAAGGAGGCATTTAATTGGGCTTACAGAGGATTAGAGTCCATGATGATGGAATGAAGGCATGGCTGCAGGAAAGGCTGAGAGCTCAAATTTCAAACCACGAGCATAAGGCAGAAAGAACTGGGAATGGGAGAGAGAAAAAGTTTGAAACCTCAAAGCCTACACCCAGCAGTACACCACCTCCAATAAGGCCATAGCCAGTCCTTCCCAAACAGTCCCATCAACCGGAGACCAAGTACTGAAACAAATGAGCCTCAGGGACCATTCTCATTCAAACCACCACCTGAATTAATGACTCTTATGACTTTAACATCTACCATTTACAGAACGAAGTCAACCTAATTTATGCCAGTGGCAGGATTGCTGTCCCAGCACTCTATGGTAATAGTTGTATCTGTGAGACAAAAGACAGGTTAGGGTGTCTGTTTTAGACAACAGGTTTTTTGGGCACAGAAGTTGGAGGCCACTTTACTGACAGCTACTTTCACACAATGTATAAATAAATAAATCTATTTTACAAAACTTAAAACAAATTGGGTCCTAACTAGTGGTTTAAATGAGATGTCCCCATAAGTCTCAGAAATTTGAATACTTAGTCCCCAGTTGTTGGTTGTTTGGGGATGATGAGGTAATTGACCTTGCTGTGAAGGGCTTGAGGTTTCAAAAGATTCATGGCATTTGAAATAAGTTAGGTCTTCCTGCCTCGTGTTTGTGGTTCCAAATGTGAGCTCTCAGCTGCTGCTCCTGCCACCTACTACCTCCACTCTGGACCTATCCATTCGGAACTGTAAGTGCGCGTGTGCAGACGCAGACACACAGACACAAAAACCCTTCCTTCTGTAAGTTGCCTTGGATGTGCTGTTTTACCACAACAGAAAAGTAAATAATACAAACGTTGGCAATGGGCCACCACTGCAAAAGACCTAAACATATGGCTTTTCGGAGGAATGCAGAAGGCTCTGCAGCTCTGGACTGGAAAGCAGCTGCAGAGTGTAAACAGAAGTTAGTAGGCCATCCTGGGAGGAGCTTGAAGGACAGCAATGCTGAGACTGAATGTCTTTGGGAACTTCTAAAGTTGGACTCCATAAATTTTGTGTTATCATGTGGCCACAGTTCAGGCAGTGGAATGTGATGGTTTGAATGAGATGTTCTTAAGTCTTGGGCATCTGAATTCTTGGTCCTTAGCAGGCTGGAGAATTAGGTAGGAGGTGTCGCTTTGCTGAGGGTGGCCTCTGAAGTTTCAAAAGACTCTTGCCATTTTTGAGTTAAGTCTCCCTGACTCATGCCTGTGATCTGAGATATAAGCTTTCAGTGGCTTCTCCTGCCACTTGCTATCTCTGCTCTGGAATCATGAACCCTAATTCTGTGGAGCTATAGGCCTCAAATCTCCTTCCTTCTATAAGTTGCCTTGGTCATGGCATTTTATCACAGCAAAAGAAATATGAATATCACAAAGAGACTAAAATAAACAGGACCTCAAGTAGACTAGTAAGTGGAATATACAAGGAAATTAGAGAGCATGGAGTTGACATAGTAAAAGCTGATAAATCTGGAGACCCCAATGACTGAAATAATGCTGTCACCTAGTTCAGAGCAGCTACTGAGAGCACACACAGCACTGGTGATTTAGGTAGTGATTCCCCAGGCAAGATCTGAGACCAGAACCACCACCTTGTTTAAAATATGAGCACTGATGTTCAGATTAAGTTCACATGCAGAAAAAGGAAAAGATGGAAGAAAGTGGGTGAACCTTATTTTCACTTTTCTTTTGCTGTTCAACATTGTTATTTTTTAAGATTTATTTATTTATTTATTATGTATACAATGTTCTGTCTGCATGTACACCTGCACACCAGAAGAGGGTGCCAGATCTCATTATAGATGGTTGTGAGCTACCATGTGGTTGCTAGGAATTGAACTGAAGACCTCTGGAAGAACAGTCTGTGCTCTTAACCTCTGAGCCATCTCTCCTGCCCCATTAAGATTATTTTTATAAAACTGTGTTCATTTCTCAGTTTTTCTCTTAACCCAGCTATTACAGAAATAACTGAGATTCTATTATATTTGTTTAATAAGCTTCACAACACAATAACTGAGCTGATAAATCTAGAGACTCCAATGACTGAAATGATGCTTTCAAGTGCAAGTATCTCTGGGATGTACGCTGGGAGGAAGCCAAATTAGCCTTTTCAGCACAAGGCTTGCAACCAGATATAGAGGATACAGAAATCAGTATTTGAATTACACAATAACCTGAGGCCTACGATTTTAAAATGTTCTTCTTTTTCTGTTTTTGGAGACGGGGTCCCACTGGGTAGTTCTAATTGGCCTGGAACTCCCTATATGGACCAGGCTAGTCAAGACCCACCTGCCACTGCTTCTTGAGTCAGGATTAAAGGCATGTGCCACCCTGAGGACTTTTAGAGTGAGCATGCAGCTGCCATGAGTGGCTCTGGACTGTGCTATCTCCATGTCAACACCACTGACAACTGGAACAGTCAGATACTGAAGCTGGGCTGCTCTCACACAGGTGGAGGGGCTCTCCCTGACAGCACACGCCCCTGTAATCCCAGCTCTTAAAAGCTAAGGAAGAGGATCACTCCAAATTCTGAGGCCATTCTGGTCCACACAGTTAAGAGCCCGCCTTAAATAAAAACGAAACAAAATCAAACAAAAAGCTGCCTTCCTTTTGTATTATCAAAGATGAGAAAGAGCATTTGTTTTACTTTTATCTGGGGTGGAAGGACTGACCCAGGTCTTTGCACATGACAAGCAAACAAGCACTCCTCCCCCGAGCTACAGCCAACCTCCCCATCTTCACCCACCTACACTCACAGGGTTTTTCAGATAAATTCAGCCCTTACACCTCGAGTACATGTACAGTAATAGTGCTGAGCTAGGAGTCAGACTCCTGGGGGCAAGTTCAGGCTCTGCACCAGCTGGCAGTGTGACAACAAACTGTTTAGTGTCTGTGTTCTTATCTCCAGATGGAAGTCGTAACACCACCTGCACCAAAGGTCCTTGCACAGGAAAGAGTTAACACACACAAAGCTCGTGGAGCATGGCAAGTGCCTTACTCAGTAAGTATTAGTTGGGCTTAATTTTTTAATTACCATTCCTCCTAAATTTTATCCCATTATACGTAACCCAATACTGCAAGATCCTTTTTCAATCTAACTCAACAGGCAAATGTTTATGCTATTTCCTATTTAGCTTACCAGAGTCACTGTGTATCAAAGCACTGAGAGGGTCTACAATAACCTTGGATGGAGCTTCAGGCTTTGGCTCTCTGGCACGATTGCCTAGTCCAGTGACTGTTCTCTGTCTAGCCCCGGCACTTTTCCATTTATGATGTTTACCAGGACTTCTGATCTTGGCCATCTGTGAATGTCTGGACATGCCCTTCATTTTGCTGGAATAAGAAAAAAAAAAATGGAACAAAAGAAACAAATGTTAATTTGACCAGTTAGACCCTAAGACATTAAAGGAACCATAAAAGAAATACCCAAAGATAAGAGACATCTATAGTGGAACTTTAAAGGCCCACACTGCTCAGCATAAATCTCATTCATTTCCAGCTGTGCGTGTCCACGAGTATTCTGAGCCCTGAAATAGGGCTGTGTTGTGCCATCATTGGCAGGTCTTCTCAGCTGGCGGCATTCTCATACTGCACACAAAGCACAGTGTTCTTATTAATTAAAAAGCACTCATTTTTCTTTTCTTTTCTTTTTTTTTTAAAGCACTCATTTTTAAGGTGCTTCAGGGTTTGCAAAAACATTTACAAGTATGAGCCTCCTTCAGCAGACCCTCTGCTGGAAACATTCAAGGACGCCCTGTGAGCAGGAGAATGACGTCTGAGGAATGGATACAAAAGTGCAGAGCACCTAAATAGCAAGCATTTAGGGACTGCAGTCATTAGCACCCAGTCCTGAACCATACTGAGCTGTGCCATGACAAGCAGATGTGCCTGACACTAACCTGACCCCAAATGCTGGTGACAAGTACTTCCTGTTTAAAGGACACCATTAAGAACATAAAGGCAAGAGAAATTAAGAAGTACATCTATAATGTATACAAGCCACTCCAAGACAATATGCGTGCAACCAAGTATATAATTCCTGAAAATCAAGGACAGCAAGCCTTCGAGACTGGAGAGGAGGCTTTGTGGTTAGGAGCACCTGCTCCCCTTCCTGAGGACTGGGCTTCAGTTCCCACTACCCACACTGGGATCTTACACCCTCTTATAGCCTCCTCAGGCACTACACTTATATACACAATTCAGCCCTCCCCCCATAATTAGAAAAAAAAAAATAAAACAAAAACACACAAGGAAAAAAAAAAAAAAAACAATTAGAAATAGTCAAACACTTGAAGCGGCATTTCAACGAAAGAATAGCCACCTTAATAAGATGATCAATATTGTTAGTGACTTTACCAAGCACCGTGGGACAGAGAAATCAGAAGCAATGAGCAGAATCAGTTCAACATTTGTTAAACTATTAAGCTAATCATATAGAGAACCTATAATGTACCACGTTATATAAAAAAAGAAAATGAACATTAATGTTCACAAGAGACACGTGCAAGAAATATTTATAGAGATTTGAACCGTAACACCCAAACTGAAAAGAAGCCTTTATTTACCAATAGAATACCATGTCTTGCCACAATCGAGTTCTATATAATAGTATGAATGAATTTACAACTGTATAGAGCATGGATGTAGCTCACAAAATAATTCTGAGACACAGAAATCAAATTTATTCAACAATGCAAAGTGTATGATTTCATTTACATAATTTTAAGAACAGAAATAATTTATGATAATAAAAACCCAAAACAGGGTTATCACTTATGGGGAAAAACTGAACAGGATAGGACTTAAGGGAGCCTGGTGAAATAAAGACTTCCTGTGTATCAATCCATGTGGTAGCATGTGGATATGTATAGTGTATGAGTGTGTGTGTGTGTGTGTGAGTGTGTGTGTGTGTGTGTGTGAGAGAGAGAGAGAGAGAGAGAGAGAGAGAGAGAGAGAGGTTGATTGTATAATTCAACTGTAAGGCCAGTAAAAACAAAATAGAAAATTCTGAACAAAAAAGTGAGAGTAGGGGAAAGGAGAGCCCAGCTTACGGACAGGAGAGCATGGGTCAGCGTGTATGCAGATCCACTTTTCATTAGTAAGCAACTGGCTAGATGCTTGAATGCCAACAGGGAACCGACTGAACAATCCCGTGGGACATCCTTGACTATGCTTCCTACATATCCACAAAACGAACAATCTCCAGGTAAGATCTCGGTTGTCTGAAGAAGCAGAGGGCAGCCCGGTGTGACCCACGGTAGACACTGTCCTCTCCTCCCTGTGCTGTAAAGAAGGGTCTCAGGGAAGACTGAGTGAAGACAAGGACTGGAAGGGCTTGTTCAGAACAGGTCACATGTGTAGAGGGTAACAGTATTTTAAGATACAACTTAAAACTCTTTTTTTTTTTTGAGACAGGAATCTGTGTAGCCCTGGCTGTCTTGGAACCCACTCTGTAGATCAGGCTGGCTTTAAACTCAAGAGGTCCACCTTCCTCTGCCTCCAGAGTGCTGGGATTACAGGTATGTACCACCACACCTGGCCTTAAAAATTTTTAAGGTAAAAATTCTAGAAGGAGATTTGAGAATGGGTGATACAGGGATCTGAAGACACTAGCATGTTTCCTTTCTTACCCGGAAGCACGTGCTTTTAAAGAGCACTGAGAATGCCTACGCAAACAACCTCAAGGAACTCACCCATACTGTGTCGTTGTCAACACTTCTCCTCTTTTCTCCTTTTCGAGTTGTAACTTTTTCTTCCTTTCAATATTGGCCAAAGTTGGGTAGTTTCTAGAAAAGAAATAACAAAAATTATTAGAAACTTTCAACTACTTCTCCAATTTGAGAAAAATGCAGTTTATGAGTCAGTGTTACAGCTGTCAACACAAATCTGCAATCAGGTAAAGGATGTATACTAGAATTTCAATGGCACAGTTCATACAGCACATGCAAACTTCTCTCCATCTGTTTATCGTGTACCCACACGTAAAGAAACAACCGGCCCAGCCAATTCCTTCTGCAGATATATGCCATGCACACAAGGTCACCAGGATAAGAGAGAGTTCTCAAACAAGTCTACTAAGGAGGCTAGAGAGAGCTTAAGGAACAGCTGTACCTAAGACAAAACAGAGTTAAGCACCCAGGAGAGTACATTTTTTTCTTGGGTGGACCAAGATATTTCAACATGAAATCCACAAAGAAAGGGACCTGAAACCAAGTGGTCTGAAATGGTGCTAGCAGACAGTGCTCAGGTGGTAAGCTTTGGAGTTTGCTCTAAGTAAGCCAAGTAATACCAACAGCTCAAGTTCACAGAAAGATGCAGGATTATTCTGTATGGAACATAATTTAACTACAGCAAACTGAAGTACTAGAGGAGGCTCAACCCAAGACACACCTACAAAGTTTGTATACAATCTAATAGGTGAGAGCAAACCACAGAAAAGTTCTAGAGGGCTGGAGAGATGGCTTAGTAGTTAAGAGCACTGACTGTTCTTCAAAGGACCCAGGTTCAATTCCCAGCATTCATCTAGTGGCTCACAACTAACTCCATTTTTCAAAAGACCCAACACCCTCTTCTGACCTCCCTGGGCAAAAGGTACACACATGGTACAGAGACATACATGCCGGCAAGACATTCAAGCACATGAAATAAATCAATTTGCTGGATACAGTGGCACACACCTTTAATCCCAGCACTCAGGAGGCAGAGGCAGACAGATCTCTGAGTTTGAGGCAAGCTTGGTTTACATAGTGAGTTCCAAGATAGCCAGGGCTATACAGAGATACCCTGTCTGGGGGGGGAAAAAACAACAACAACAACAACAAAAAAGAAAGGCAAGAAGAAAGAAAGGCAGAAAGAAAGAAAGAAAGAAAGAAAGAAAGAAAGAAAGAAAGAAAGAAAGAAAGAAAGAAAGAGGAAGGAGGGAGAGAGAGAGAAAGAAAGAAAGAAAGAAAGAAAGAAAGAAAGAAAGAAAGAAAGAAAGAAGGAAGAAAAAAAAAGTTCCAGACATGCACATGGTTATGAGTAAGATTATATCAGTTTCTTGGCACATGATGTATAGAGATGCCAGTCCTAAAATTGGGCAATGAGAGACACAAATCTTCATAGTATACAAAACATGAAAGGGGAACACGGCTCTCGCCACTCAGGCTGGGACTCATCAGTAAAAAAAAAAAAAGAAAGAAAGAAAAAAAAAGTTCTGCCACATTTTCCAAGGTACTTCTCTACTGGACTGGGCTATAGCTCGGAGGGAGAATGCACATGCCCTAGATTCAACCATTAGCATCACTAAACTAACGAACCTATCTGCGTTATTAACTCAAAGAGCATGTGAAATGACGCCTATGGGTCAGTCACACTGGAGAGAAGAATGGAAATGGCTTTGGTTAATGGTGAAAGAATCAATTTGTTTTTTTTTTTTTTTTTAATATTTATTATTCATATGGTATTCTGCCTGCACACCAGAAGAGGGCACCAGATGTTGTTATAGATGGTTGTGAGCCACCATATGGTTGCTGGGAATTGAACTCAGGACCTTTGGAAGAACAGCCAGTGCTCTTAACCTCTGAGCCATCTCTCCAGCCCCTAATGGTGAAAGAATCAGGGGGAAAAGGCAATGAATTTCAGTAAGGACAGTGCAAAGCATGTACCAGCCATAAATAACATCTGTAAATAAGAGATGACTGCACGTGCTATAAATAAGCGTAACAGGAAAAGAGCAAGGTCATACAAGATGAGAATCTGATAGCAGTCAGCAACACATACTTGCAAAAAGCACACATGACCTAAGGCTATGCAAAGTATCCTCTTGGCCCTTGGATGAGTGTGAGCTCTCCCCTGATGCTCAGACACTGTCTGAGCATGTGTTCAACACTGTCAGGGCGTGTGTCAGATTGGTGGAAAAGCAATGTCAAGGAAAATAAAACTGGGAAGGGACTCAGAGAGACTCAGAGATGATTAAGAGGGTAAAAACTGAAACCTCTGTAGAAAGCTGGCAGCCTGTAAAAGAGGAGGTGATAATAAAACAGCCTGAAGCGAGGGTGGTCGGCAGCTGGCCTCCATCTGCAGACAGGACACAGTGAAGCAGGAATGGCAAGAAGTGGGTGAGGATGCCCACAGGCGCTGGGGAGGCTAGGCACCAACCTCAGAGCTACGCAAAGGGGACAGTTCAGCTACCTAGAGACCACGTGACAAACACAAACGTTACTGTGAAAAAATTAGTTCCAAGAGTACGCAGCTCCATGCACGGGTGGCTCAGTGCACTGTCTCCAGCTGGAAGACAGCACTGGGGAGCTACACAGAGAACGGAGAGGCTTTCCGCACCCTTCTGTGCCTGTTTAAATATATGTTTTGTTTTTATTTTAGGTACACTGGTATTTTGCCTGCATGCAGACAGTTGTTGGGAATTGAACCTGGATCCTCTGCAAGAACAGCCAGTATTCCCAACTGCTAAGCCATCTCTCCTGCCCTGTGTATGTGTTTTGTTTTTTTTTTAATTTATTTAATTTTATTTTATGTGTGTTAGTGTGAAGGTGTCAGATTCCTTGGAATTGGTGGTACAGACAGTTGTGAGCTGCCATGTGGGTGCTGGGAATTGAACCCGGGTCTTTTGGAAGAGCAGACAGTGCTCTTAACCACTGAGCCATCTCTCCAGCCCTTGTGTTTTTTTTAAATTTTTTTTGTCTTTCCTTCTCTCTTTCAAAAAGATTTACTTATTTATTTATTATTTATACAATGTTCTACCTATTGGCCAGAAGAGAGCACCAGATCTCACTAGAGATGTTATAAGCCACCATGTGGTTGCTGGGAATTGAACTTAGGACCTTTGGAAGGACAACCAATGTTCTTAACCTCTGAGCCATCTCTTCAGCCTGTGTGTGTGTGTTTAATCTATAATCATCCTTCCTCCTTGAATTTCTTTTTCTCTGTTTCCCAAATGGATTAGTCCTGACATCAGTCATTTCTGCCTCCTGTCCTTGTGTTTCTCACCTCTGACTTGTCCCTGCTTATGCCCTGGGTTTCCAGCGATGTCCTTACAGGTACAGACCACTACGGGGTGACACGATGCCAACCATTACCTCTGCATGCATGATCCAACTTCTTCCTAGTACTCAAATTACTATTCTTTATTGACTTTTTCTCCTAGGCCTATTCTCTATAGAGCACAATCCCTCTTTTCTCTCAATACAAAACTTCTCTGACACAAGCCTCTGATACTGTATTTTAATTTCAAAGTCTTTCTGAACGTCAGAAAGATACACCATTATTGAGAGGCAGACACGAAGTTTGCATGAGCTGGGAGCACCAGAGGGAGCACTAAAAGAAACAGCGCCACCTAGTGGACTTCTGCCCTGGGGCAGGGCCTCACAGCCCAGGGTTGAAGAATCACCTTTTTTTTTGCTATCTTCAGGGAAGTATTAGTTTTTAAACACATTGGACCCCTCCAACTTTGGCTAATCTGAAAAACTTAAATAAAGATGAAGGAATAAAGGCAAAGATGTATTTTTTTTCCTGTCTTTAAATCCGAGTCTGGGGACTCTTTCACGGGCTGTCTAGCAGAAAGGCTACAGTGATATTAGCACTCTAGAATTTCTCCAGAACAGCTTTCACAAGAACAGTAACGTTCAGCATAAAAGCATTTTGTTGTACCAATGGAGAACTCACTGCTTTTAGGGTACACTCTTCAAAAGCTGAGACTGAAGCAATGCAAAATACATACTCGTACATGTAACCCAGTGGCGTGTTCTATGAACGCATACGATGGAAATTTCAAGATAAGCGAGTGGGGCTGGAAAACCCAGAGCTAGTTCTTCACATTCACCTAGGGCTCAACCTACCGCAACTCCAGGCCCAGGGGATCCAACACCCTCATCTGATCCGGCCTCTGTGGACGCTAGGCATGCAAGTGTACACAACGTGCATGCAGGCCAGATGCCACACACATAAAACAAAATAAACACTAAAATCCTTCAGTTCTTTAAAAATACACATTAAAAATATATGGAGAGTAGGTTCCTAGAACTATATAATTCCAAATTTTTAAGAACTGCTTAACGATAGACTATATGTCTTAGAAATCTATTAAATGAACCAAAATACACAATACTTCCCACATTCCTTCTTTCCTGACAACCCACGCCACTTCCCCCTTTCTCGAAAAGGTCTGCTTTATTTACAGGCAGACCAGCACACGGTCAGAGATCCCACCTCAGCCTCCTGCATGCCAGGTCTACAGACAGACACCCCCACACCCAGCTCCCATACCCTGCTAATGAAAATATCACCAACACTTGAGTATGTGAAGGGACAAGAACCCGAGAAATAAGATGTGAAAGAACCACAGATGAATTAAAAGGTGCTAAAAGATACTTCCAGAACACTTACAAACAAGGCAACTTCACAGGTACAAATAAACTTCACCCAAAACTGCCACTCCAATGTCCTCTCTCTCGGCATCTCTCAGGCTCAAAGTCTGTGATTCCACTTCATCCTCAACATCTTGTGCCCGTTCCTTTTCAGCACTTCTGACGATGGTCACCGAGTACTTGCATCCTACACTCTGGAAACCAGAACCAGATACACCTGTTCTATGTGAGGAAAATCACCAGTAAGGACAGGAAATCTCACTCCAGCGCTCCTTTACTCAAGAGGATGGGGCCACCTCCAAACTCCACTCACAGTTTTGAAACAACCAGCTTAAAACTGTGCCATTAAGCACAGTCACAAACAGCTGCAGATTCTTCCTCTTGGCAGTTCTGTTTGGGGACATTCCAACTCCACTACGACTAAAGGTGACCAAGCAACCTGCTTCTAGACAAAGTCTGTGTGGAAACCTAAAGCTGAAACACACCTATTGCTTTCCTAATGAAAAACTGAAAACTAGGTTGTTTTCTTTGCCTGTCTGTCTAGAATGAGGGAGTGATATGACGACAGATGCCAACCTTCTCTCAGGCAAAATCGGAGCAAGGCACTGAAGAGCAGTAACAAACAGCTTGCTCAATGGTGCCAACGGCAGTAACAGTGTTTTGAACTTATTCTTTACCAGGAATGGTGGGCCACTTTGCAGAAAGCCGTGGAGGCAAGGCTACTATTCTCTGGAGTACATGGGAACTGATGAAACTCCTTCAGCCAGATCCTTCCCCTGGTCAACCAGGACAGCTTGAGCGCAAACCTCTTCCCAATTGGGTTTGGCAGTTTCCTTTGAAGTGAACACTCATTACATGACCACACGACACCACCCCCAGACCCTTATCCAATGCAAATAAAAGCTATATTCAAGGCACAAACTCATCCATGAATGGTTATGGAGGTTTCAGGTATGTCAAATACTGGACTCCATTCCCAACTTGGAAATGAAGAAACAACTGTGCTTTATATAGCCATACAATGGAACAGTAAAGTACCCGGAAATGAGAATTAGCTATTACCACACCCAACATGTGTGACTTCCGCACCTCAGAAGTCAACACGTTGCATGATGCCACTTATGTGACTTGAAACAACGATGAGCAAATGCTAAGCGGTAGAGGACGCCAGTCATGAATATAAGGCACGATTCACCTGGGCGAGGCAGGATGGAACACTGGTCTATGCCTACTTGTGACACGGTTCGTTAACTGTTAAAAAGAGGGAATCACTTCCCATGTGTATTATACCGTAAGTGTGGGGTGGGAGTGGGTCACTTTTCATAGCAAGCCTTTCCAAACAAACTGATGGCACTGCTTTCCAAGGACCCCCTCGATAAGAAAAGCATCCTTTGGCTAAGCATTATGATGCCCATTTGCTAAAGTTAGTGTTCCAACTGAACACGGCTTTCTAGACACCTATTTATTCACATTTCCCATTAGAGTGAAAGTCTCTGGTTTTGGTGATCTCAGCCATAAACAGCAAAATGTTTAACTTTGCAATTACAAAATGCTGGCTTATGAGAAAGGTGAGTTGATAACAGCACTTGTGGCCAGGTCTCATGACCTGATCTCAATTCCTGGAGCACATATGGTGGAAGGAAAGAACTAAACTCCCTTAAGTTGCCCTCTGACCTCCACACACTTGCCATGGCATGTGCACACCCACATACATACATACACACATACATACAAATAAAAGTGTAAAACAAGTTTAAAAAGAAATGTTTTCTTCTAGTTCAAGATAAACTATTACCAAGAAATTAGTAAAAAACACAGTTTCAATGAACACATGGTCTAAGACCTTCTGTTAGCACCTGAAAAATCACTGGTTCCACCAGAGACTGTTTTTCCTTGAATCACTTGCTGTGTAGACCACAAGGGGGCAAAGTTCACCGTCATAGAGAGAAAAGGATGCAGGCTTTTAAACAGATTGATGGTTTGCCTTGGTGAAATCTGATATCGAAAACCACAGCAGTGAGCCAACAGGATGGCTCAGAGGGTAAAGGCACTTGCCACTGGGCCTGACAACCTGAGTTCAATCCCAGGAACCCACATGGTGGAAGGGGAGAAAGCACACACACACCTAAAAAGAACAATATCACTTAGTTTAAGTATGAGATAGATTACTGATTTCAAATCACGACTATGGTTCAGTGCAACACATTCTGACCAACCTTCTCTGAAATGTAGGTATTGATCAAAACATGCCTTACACACAAGACTACAAGGTTTCTCCAAGTGCTTTCTTGTGTACTGAAAGAGACTTATATCACTAATAAAATAATTCAAACCCCATTTACATTTATCACATGCACCACTTCTATCTGTGGCACCAGGTGACATATACAGCCATGCAAAAGATGTCCTTAGCTCTCCAATACTTAACCTAGTCAAGAAAACAAAATGCAAAACAGTTCTCCAATAGGATAACACTGGACACAGCACCATATTTAAAGACAGGCAAGGCTTGCCTGTAGACTCAAGGACGAGTAAAATGACCCCAAAAGAGCCAGGAGCACTGGTGGAAGTCAGGGATGCAGAAGGTCCACCTCTGTGACAGGAGCATCATCACGACAAAACTAACGAGTCAGGAGTTTAGCGGGGCTTGCTGACACAAGCTTGTGATCCCAACAGCTGGGAAGCTGAGGCAGGAGGATTGCCACAAGTTGGGAGACTAGCCAGGTCTACATAGTGAGTTCCAGAAGCCAGGTTATTTATTTATTTAGTAAGAGAGTCATCTTGAAACAGAAAAACAAAAAGGAAAAAATAGCAACCCCCCCCCAACCACAAAGTAATCAAAGGGTCTAAAAACGTTTATGAGACAAAGTCTACCTGATTCCAAAAGCTCAGAAATAATGTAGAAATAACGTGAATCAAGCCCACACTTAGAATCCTGACTACCAATTGTAAGAGTTTCAGCACTTTAGCTAAAAGAAGATGAGCTTGACAAATGTTTAATTGTACAGTACAGGTCACTGTTATAACTGAGTAACAACTATAAAATGAACATCTCCCTCTCTACCACAGGGGAACCAAATAAAGAAAACACTGATGTTCTCACTAATCAAGCAGTCTCTCCAGTCAGTGAGCACCACCTGTTCACCTGCAGCGTATAACACAGGTGTTGGGCTTTCTGAAAAGGACTTAGTGACGGAGCCAGAGCTGAGGTCCTGCAGGTGAGAGAAGGACAATGGAACAAGAAAGCTCAGATACTGCTGAGGCTGATGTGAAGGGAGATGGGAATTCACAGCAAAGGTTGGTTATGGACAGGAAGCCATTTTCAAAAAAATTAAACATTATAAAGGAAATGAACTAACTGGACTAGCAACCCCCAGGTGACCAGACTACAGCAGAGGAAAAGCTAGTGCCTACAGGTCCTTTCCATCCCAGCAAGCAGGGAACCACCTTGAGTATTGCTGCAGTGAGCTTTCCAACCCCGAGTGTCAGACAGCAGTCAATACTGTTTACCCTTCTATACAAAATAATAAGGGCCTAACCAGCACATAACAACAAAAACAAGCAAAGAAAAAACAAATTCCACATATTTGAAGAGTGATGTCATAAGAAAAATAAAATGTAGCTGTATAAAAGCCACACAGGATGTGCTCTATAGGTAAGCGTTTCAAGCATCTTTCTCAGACTCTAAGACTAACTTCTTGGTGGGCTGGCGGGCCAAGGCCTAGAATCCTCGGATGAGAAAAGAGGATCAGGATTTCAAACACAGCCTGGGCTACTGAGTGAGTCAACAACAGCCTGAGCTGTCAGGATGAAGAGATGGTTAAGAACACCGGCTGCTCTTCCAGAGGGCCCAGGTTCAATTCCCAACAAATACAAGGTGGCTCACAACCATGGGTAACTCAGTTCCAGAGGATCCAAGGCCTTTTTCTGGCCTCCTCAGACACTGAGCACACACGTGGTACACAGGCAGACATACCAGCAAAACACTCAGACACATGAAATAATAATTAAAAAAATCTAAATTGGGTTCCGCTAGGGACCGCAGCACAGTGGCAGAACATTTGTCTGGTAAGAGCAACCCCAAGGCTACAAAATCAAATATAAAACGAATGACCTCTTGTTTTATCTGACTTTCCTTACTTCGTTAATCCTAGGAAAACAGCACTGTGGTGGTTTGATTGGGAATGTCCTCCTAAAGTAGTAAGTAAACCCTTGGCCCAACTGCGGCACTGTTGAAGAGGTCATGGAGCGTTCGCACTATGGAGCCTTCCTCACTGGACAAAGCGTGTCACTGACAGCTGACTTTCAAGGCTGGCAGCCTCGCCCCACTTCTAACTCACACTGTTTCCAGGTTATCAACAAATCAGCCAGCTTCCTGCTGCAGCTGCCTGCCACCATACAGTTCTTGCTTTCTGGAGCCATAAGCCAAACTAAACTTTCCTCCAGCAGAAAAAAACTAAGACAAGTAATTGATTCTCAAAGTGTGTCTTATTCTAATAGCTTCCCAGCCTTCTGCTGCATGACCAAATGTGTGAGAACACAGCAAAATAGAGCTCCAGGCAGATTTTTCACAAATACACTGCAGGCAGGCACCAGCTATGCCATCTGTGCTGGTAGATGCAAAGCCACAAGTTACACAGTCAGGCTCACATTAAACATTAATCACAGGCCAAGGACACAAACATGTGTGTCTTATTCATTTCTGTACCCACTATGCCTAACTGTGAACAGGCATTCGGCTGTGTGTTCAAACAGAAGTAAATATAGCAATGTATTAAACATTTTAAGTATCAATTCAAGCCCACTGTCTCCCCAGCCACTGAACATCTACAGGGTATACAGTCCCTTTGTGCCACATCTGTGTTTAAATGGAAAGTTCCATGACTCTCCCCAAACTACATTCAATAGCTTCGTATAATGTAGGTCACAGTTCTCTTTCTTTGTGTTAACATTACAAAATAACTCAATGAACTTCACTAACTACTAAAGATGTTTATTTTTAAACCATTGACTAACACTACTCTCAGTCCCAATGTAGCACTATTGAAGAACGCAAAATCAAGTTCAGTCACCTTCAGTGGAATGCCTACAATGTCATAAAAGATATTTTTCCTTTCATATTCATCAGAGCCGGGCTGGCCATTATGTTGCAACACCCAGTCCTGCGACAGGAAAAGAAAAATTTATCAGTTCACAGCTCCTTACTCACTTTCTTCTTTCTTCCCTCCATCTTGCAATCTCCTCTGGAGTGTCCAGTTTGATCTTCTTCATACCAGGAGCATGCATCTAGGGGCAGAAAGCCTGCTGAACATCAGGGAGTACACTGTAGGCATTTAACTAAACATGACATTGTGTCCAACATTAAACTTACAAGCAGAAAGTATCTTAAGCTATCATTCCCACTCTAACTTATCTTTAAAGAAAAGCAGCCATAGCTTATGTAGCCACATTAGTGCTTTATGGGGGAAAGCAGCCTAATTTTTACTACATAGATGTATAACCCATTTTCTCAACTGACATTAAATACCCAAGCAACCAACTTACCAAAAAAACAGTTAAAGAAATGAGTAGCCATGATCATTTTTGCCCAAGTCCTTTCCCACGTGTCCTTAGACACCCTGAATCCCCGAAGCAGGAGTTACAGGCAGTTGTATACTGTCCAATGTGGGTACTGGGAACAGAACTTGAGTCTTCTGGAAGGGCAGTACGAGCTCTTGACTGCTGAGCCATCTCGTCAAAAGCCATAGACACGACCATTTTAAGAGTCATGGTATGGTAAAACCAGCATACAACTTGCGAGTGTAAGAATGGGTTCGGAACAGCAGATCATTCGTTCAGTCTGTGAGGAGGAGCTAATACTAAGCTATTTCGCATGGTTTGAGACTAACATAGAGTAGGAGATGTAAAACTCCCTTAAAAAGCACCAAACACTGTATAAATATTACTTATTATTAGCATACACAGAGAACACATTTAAAAAGGGTTGTAAAAGGCTGGAAGAACTTACATTTTTCCAATGGAACTGGACAATCTTCTCATGCGCACTAAAAGAGCAATCTACTTCAGGGCACTGAAAAGTTTAACAACAGAAGGACAATTTAATGATCTACACCACCAGGTCTACAGACGCTGGTCTGCTAACAATTCTCAGGCCAGCAGCAAGACAGAGAACACTCTGAAGCAGAGCTGTACTCAGGAAGGAATGGCATCCTCCACAGGAGTGAAACAGCCACTCTCCCCATTTCCTCCTCCATTTGAGTGAAACTAAAACTTTAGTTCCTAATTCTTATGGTGAGAGGCATGCCTGCAAATCAATGTTTCCAAAACAAGAATTTTCCTTAAAAAAACAAAAACAAAAACAAAAAGAAAACCTCTCAAGCATTCTAAATGGCTTAGCATTTTAGAAATCATTTGCTATCTGTATTATATTTAGAGGGCAGCAAGCTATGACGCGTCACAGCCGAAGGTCAAGACAGCTCTAGACAGAAAGCACCCAGATGTCCAGAGCAACTGCAGGGGCGGCACAGCTGCCTTCTCTCATGCACCCACGGAGGAGCAAAGACTGCCACTTTTCCATGAAGCCCACCCCCAAACTCCAAATTCCACACATTGTGCCCATGTGTCAAGTCATCAAACATTTCTTTCTGTAACAACTAACTTATGAGGAAAATAAGCTTAGTACTTTCACCCAAAATACATATAAAGACCATTTCTACATCAGGTCAGAATAACTGGGAAAACCTACTTTTGTATGTTCAGACATGTGTATGTCATACTTTTCTTGATTTTTAAAGCCACGATCACAGGTATCACAGAAAAAGTGGAAAACCGGTTCCTTTTTTTTCTGCAAAGAAAAAGAAGCTATCAGACTGTGGTGGGAAATCTGTTTTACCAAATGCAACTATTCCAGGAATACATATTTGATTTGTTTTGAAACATATCCATGGGGTGGGAGTGGGCTCCTTAATTTTTTCTATCAATATAGCAAAAGTCAGGCACAACAAGCAAAATCTAAATGTAAAAAGAGCTCATACAAACTACAAATAGATTTCAAGCTGGAGACCTAATGAAGATTTGGTACAGCATCTGTCAAGATCTAAAAGTACCTTGCCTGTCACAAAGGATATTACCAGATTAGAAACTGACATAGGAAATAATCTCCATCTTTTAAATATTACATAACTGTTAATATTAAATGGACTGTTAATAGGTATACGCTACTCCTATAACACTAATAGTACGAGTTACATAGTTTCCACAGTATAAGAACACTAATTTCATGTTTTAGACAGTACTTGACTTACTCTAGACTAACTGTGTGACTTACACAAAGAAGAAACCTGACCTGTAGGTTAGGTTCAAACCAGAATAAAGAAAACCTATTTTAATACACTACTTGGATTGGGAAGTACAACCAGGCATTATTTCTCACTTGAAAAAATGGCTTTCAGGCCAGAGATGCCTCAGCAGGTAAAAGCACCCGCTGCCAAGCCTTAGGACCTGCGGTCAATCCCTAGAACCCACATGGTAGGTAGCACTGACACCTGCAAGCTGTTCTCTCCACATATGAACCCACCCCCAACAAAAAGAAAGAAAGCAAGGAAAAGGCTTTCGTAGCAACGACAAATACCCACCTCTGAAAAGATGGAACACTTACAACCAGGACAAACAACCTAACAACACAGTAAATCCTATCTGAATTTAAGGCAGTAAACGCATAGCTTGGGTGATTATAAACTATCCTAATTTGAAACATTAGATTGTAGCTTAACTGAGTTTAACAAGAAAAAAAAAAAAAAAAAAAAAAAAAGAGGATCTGCTTTTATATCACGGAATGATTCTTCTATGCTAAAAAGCAGCAAGATTATGAAAAATAAAAGATGTGTCACTACAATTTGTTTGTGCTTCCAACTCAATAAGAAAAACCTGGGACTTCCAGTCTTCTCCTAAAATTCCAGCTGTCAGTCTCAATCTTCACAATTTTTTGAACAGTGTTTCTGAACCTTCCTAATGCTGAGACACGTTAGCATAGGAGCTCATGTCCTGGTGACATTCCCAACCATGAAATTATTTTTGTTGCTGCTTCATAACTGTAATTTTGCTACTGTTATGAATCGTAAAATAAACATCTCATACTCAGGACAGCTGATATGTAACCCATAAAAGGGTCATTCGATCCCCAGGTTGAGAACAACTGTTTTAAAGCTTCACCGACGTTTCATATTTACATGTATTAGGAAGCATAATTCTCAACTACGTTTGTGTACCGAGACAGTTTTAATGTTCTCTCTTTTTTCTATAAATTTCATCATTATTTTTCAAAATGAGGTTGCTTCCACTTTTTATTTACAGCTTCTTAAAAATCCTACCGTACTAAAGCTACACATGCCCCAAACAGACGCGAAACACTGACAGTTAAAAAAAGATTCAAAGCAGTACTATAAAGATCCAAACACGGCGTTCATCATCTCAGAAATACCTTCTTTCTCTGTTTTCTGTTTTGAGGAAAACTGAAGTCACTGAATTTTGCATCATGTGTTCGTGGATAATAAGAATGTGTAACTAAAAAAAGGAAAGATAGATTCACGTAAGATTCAAATGTACATTCATTTATTAACCACTTTTTTTTTTCTTCCTTAAAGCAAAAGAAAAAAATGCGTAGGTAGCATCTGAGTGCAGGTCCCCAGGGAGGGCATTAAGGTAGGCGGTTGAAAGCTGCCCAATGTGGGTGTTGAGAACTGAGCGCTGTCCTCGCCGCCAAGCCATTTCTCCAGCCCCTACCAAATATATGTATTTCTAATACATATATACAATCATCACTTTCTAACTCAGTTTTCTTCCCTGTACTCTGTCCTCCTACACTGGGAAGAAAGGCAGCCCCCAAAAGGAAAGGATTTTTTTTTGTATGTTTTGCTGATTGCTATGTAAGTATATACCCCAGTATATAGTTGGGTTGAACTAATCAACTCTGAATAAACAGGTAGAGGAAAACCTTCTAGTGGGACACACTTTTGAGTACTCATTACCGGCCTCCCAAAAACACAGGGCAGAGCTGAAAGATGCAAAGGGAAAGCTGGGAGAGGGAAGGAAGAGCAGCTTACCCGGAGGGTGGTAGGGCGTGTGGTAGGTGGGAAAACCATTAGGAGACAGCCCCCAGTACCAGGGCGTCGAGCTTGGATAATTCCAGACCGGCTGGCCGCCGAACTGAGGCTGGACATCCTGCGGGGCCTGGGCATCGAAAGGGGGCTGCGCCGCGGGGAGAATCTGAGCATCGAACGGGGGAAGCGTTCCGGGGAGAGGCTGAGTCTGCACGTGGGGCTGCCCCGGCTGGCTCGGCTCGGACCGCGCGGCCGGCGACGACAGAGGAGGTGGCGGCGGCGGCAGCATGGCCCAGAACACCCAGTTGTCCCGCGCAGGGGCAGCCTCGCTCGTGGTCCCCAGCGCCGGAGTCAGCTCCGGGGCTGAAGGCCACGCCGCGGGGGCCGGCTCTGCCATCGCAGCTAGCGCGCACGGTGCCCCAAAAGTGCAAGTGTGGAACTAACATTAAGCGTCACTTCCGTTACGGCAGTCCGGCCCCGAGAGCCGAGCGCGGGTTGCGTCATCAGACGGGGCCGGAAAAACTTGCGGCTGCGGGGCTCGGCCCGCCGTCCCCGCTGGGTTTAACTGAACTGCGTGTGCAGGTCGGCTTGGGCTCCGAGCGACCGTGCGTCGCAGCGAATGGCCAGGGACCTGATTGGGCCGGCACTGCCGCCAGGCTTCAAGGAGCACGCGACCGCCGAGGACGAGGAGCGGGACCCGAGCCCGGGTAAGCCGCAGCGGGCGCCCGCCGTCACGGCGGAGGGGGCGCGGCCAGCCCTGCGGGGCACGCGGGAGTGTTAGGGGCTTGACCAGCATCCTTAAAACGGCGATACAGCCCCAGTTTGCAGTGGACTGTGCTACCTGGCCAGTCTTCGTCCGGTCGTCTGTTTAGCCCCCTCCCCATCAGTAAGAAAATCCCACCCTCCGTAGGAAATGAGGACGGCTAGTCTGATGAAGCCCAAATCAGAACTTCGTATCTGTATACCTTCGAACTTAGAAGACGCCTGCCGAAGATCGAGTGCCTCTCTCCTCCCCGGCCTGACTTCCTGGCCTTTTATTCTATCGTTCCGGCTCACACACGCACTCCAGTGCTCACACAGTCCAAGTTTATGCTTCCTTGAAGACAGGCTTCCTTTTGGCCGCACTTGTTGTACTTATATGCCTGACAACTCTAACACATCCTTCAAATCCTAGTTTTAAGAGTCACCTTCTTGAGCATTGTCACGTCTTATTTAACACATCTATTCCAGTCACTTGTTGACCTGTCAGTTTTCATTTCACTATGTCTTGTAACCTTAACATGCAGAGGCAGGCCACACTCTGTCATGCTTTTCTGTATTTATTGTGTATTCCAATTGTGTATTGAAGGCTGGGAGTGATTATAGTTTAGAAAAAAAAAAAAAAAAAACAAAAGTGAAGGAATAATCCAACTCTTTCTAAATCTGATTTTCTGGCTACCCAGAGATCGTGCCTCCACCAGAGTCTTCTTTCCAGCCCTTGTTTCTAGTGTAGCCATTTTTTTTTTTAAAAATCCCCTTTATTCTTTGTTAGCAAGAAAGTTTCCATGCAATTAAAGTTGAAAACGTATGAGTGAATGAATTCTATTGGGTAAATCCCCTGCAGTTCATTTACCCATTTTACTGGTGACAGACATTTGAATAGATTCCGGTTTTTAACTTACAAAGAGTTCACTACATTATATGTAATATTACTTATTAACAATACAAGTAATATATAAGCAATAATATATTACAAAATATTAATAACGTATATTAACAACATATTAATGTATTAGTTATATATATATATATATACACACACACACACACACACATACATACACCCTCAGCTTCAGAATTAAACCAGTTTACTAAAGTCCTCAGCAAGTATGGGAATTCTGATTGTTCTGTGCCTTCCCTAATCATTTCTCTCTGTCTTTGCCATCTAGTGTTTTGAAGCCATATTTTCATCGTAGTTTTAATTTGCATTTCCTTGTGGGAAATGAAATGGACCACTTTTCTTATTCTTTGGTTATTTTTTTACCACTGTGCTCTGATAAAGTCTTGGTCATTTCCTATTAAATTGTTTGTCGTATTGTCTTGTAGAGTTTTTAAAGTTAGCATACAAAGCATTAGGTTGCATTATTTATATTCGGGGGGGCGCCATGTGCATGTGAATGCAGGTACCTGAGGAGGCTAGAGGTTGTGGAATATCTTGAAGCTGTAGTTACAGGCAGTTGTGAGCCTCCTGATGTGGGTACTGAGACCCAAACTTGGGCGCTCTGCAGTGTACATTCTTAACTGTTGGTTGAGCCATCTGTCAAGACCCCTAATTATGGCATTTTCTAAATAAATAAAATTTTTGTTAATTTTTCTTTCCACTCCCCCACCCCAACCCTCTTAGACTTTCACTCATCTCCCGTAACCTCCTTTCCCCTTTGTTTTGCCTGTATGTCCCCGATCCTTCAATACCACTTTTAACCCCTTGTGGTCTCCTCTCTAGTTTCATGGCCTATGTCCATACTTGCCCCACTTCTATACACATACACGAAAATTATAAGCTAGACTGCAACTATCAGAGAGGACACAGGGTATTTGCCTCTGAAACTGGGTTACCTCACTGTAGAATGTTTTCTTATTACAACCATTTTCCTGAAACTTTCCTGATTTCATTTTTCTTTACAGCTGAATCCACAATAATCCACAATAATACAGTTGAATATACAATAATCCCATTGTATATTTTATACCATATTTCTGCTGTCCATTTATCTGTTGATGGACATTTAGGCTAGCTTCATTTCCTCTCTACTGTGACTAAGGTATCAACAAACACAGATGTACAGATGCTATGCTGGTTGGTGGTCTTTTTTGTCATCTTGACACAAGCTTTTGGTCATGGTGTTTCGTCACAGCAATAGACACCCTAACTAAAACACTAGCATTTTTCTTACATGTTCTCATAAAATGTTCATTGGCTGTACTACATTAGCCATTTGAAAGCATGCATTTCAGTGGCATTCATACTGTTTACATAGCCACCACTGTCCATCCATCTCTAAAGCTCTTCTCGTGAACTGAAGTATGTTGAACAAAACCCCTATCCCTCCCTGCCCACAGCTCCTAGCATTTGCTGTTCTGTGTGATGAATGAGCTGTTCTAAGTACCCTTGGAGGAGGGGATCAAACAGTCGGGAGTTCCTGTAACTGTTGCACTTTTCATAATGTCCTCAGGGCTTATCTGTATACAATTCTTCAGTGTTTCCTTCTTGTCAGGACTCATGATCCGGGGCTTAAACAAAGTAACACAGGCAGATTAAGCTAACTCTCACAACTCCCGTAGTGAGTAAGTGGCGAAGTACAAATTCAAAGCCAAAGAATTCATCTCCAAAGCTTACAGCCTTGCCCTCCTTTGTGTTAGACATACGAACCTCTTCAGCCTCAAGCATCAGGTGGTTCAGGAGAGTGCATAGCTTGTTCTTTTCTGCTGACTCTTTCCTCTGTCTAGCATGTTCTTGTGAATTGCTGTATGGCCACTGTGTCACCCAAATGCCTTGTCAGAGTGACCTTTCTTCACCAGTCCACACAGACAAGTTTTAACTTTTCAGTAGCAGAACTTTTTTCATGTTTGTTTCTTTAGAAGTATTTTCTCTGTCCCTGATGGGTGGAGAGTTGGTAGATGAATATTTAGAAAATAAAAGTCCATAGTAAACGCTAGCCAGCTGTGTCTGGAAAGAAAACTCCAGCTAGGAGGACTTGGTAAAAGAGCCATAACATACTCATCTGACCTTGTACAGTCGCAGGGCCAGCTTTGCCCCCTGACTACAGAAGCAGCAGTTCGGACTCCTCAGACAGTGACGAGGACAGCAGTTCTTTGTCTGAAGAAGATGACACTGGTCCAACCGCAAGGTAAATCACTAACTTAGACAGCGAACCAAGCTTCACACCTCTCCTAAGTTGGCTGGAACCCGTGGCTACTAGAACCCTGTATTTGGATTTGTGCAGCACAGGAAAGAGGTCACCTCCTGTGGCATTTCACAAAATCTTCTATAAAGAAGCTTATTGCAATTGGGTGAGGTGGTACCCACCTTTAATCCCAGCACGCCAGCGGCAGAGCCAGCTGATCCATGTGAGTTAGAGGCTAGCCAGGGCTACATAGTGAGAGCCTGTCTCCAAAACAATAAAATAAAAATAAAAAACAGCGTATTCTAGTAGTGTGTGCATATAGAGATGCTTAAAGTAAATGGGTGAATTAATGAATTAATAGTCTGTGTACATGGTGCTAGGGAATCAAACCTATGGCTTTGAGCAAGATAGGCAGACTGTCTACCATTGAGCTACATCTCTAGCCCAATAAGATTATATATAAGAGGGTTTCCTTAACGTGTCATTGAAATAACTAAATACTATAAGTAATCGCATAGACGTTCTTTTTTAAATTGATATGCAGCGGGATGTTCTGTTTATATAAATGATTCCCTTCTAATCTAGCCTTATGAACCATGGGTCAGGTAGATAAGTTGAACCTTTGTTTTTTTACAGATTAATAAGGTTTTTATGCCCTTTCAAGATTATGAGACAGAAAAGGCAACTTAACAGTGCTTCTGAGAGGGAAAATAAAAGCTGAACTCATGCATTTCACTAAGAAAGGGCCGCACAGACTGCTGAGATCTTTCACTTAGTGGAGTCTTGAATTCTCCACAAGATACAGAATACTGATCTAGTCCTGGTAAATAAGAAACTGAGGATAAACTCCAGCAAAAGATTAAGAACTGTTGTAATGCACTGCCATCTAGGGCTTGCTGTTGTTTTGTTTTGACAGGATGACTTTAGTGTTTCAGTGTTTAGATATCTACTTAAAGTTAATCTTTTCTTTCAAAATTAAAGCTTTTTATAAAAATTTAACGTATCTTTAACTTAATGTAATGATACATTTTGTTTTCAGAAAGCAGAGGAGAAACCAAGAAAGAGATGATGATGATGATGATGATGATGGGTTTTTTGGGCCAGCCCTTCCTCCTGGGTTTAAGAAGCAGGATGACTCTCCTCCAAGGTGATAATGTATAATGTTTCAACTATTTTGTTTTTGTTTTTTGAGACAAGCTTTCTCTGTGTAGCATTGGCTGTCCTGGACTCACTTTGTAGATAGACTAGGCTGGTCTTGAACTCACAGTAATCCACCTGCCTCTGCCTCCCTGAGTTCTGGGATTAAAGGTGTGCACCACCACACTCAACTTCCGCCAAAGTTCAGAATATTATATTGTTTTATACAGAGACTGACCCATGATAGCCATCCTTTTAGTTTTGAATGAACAAATTTATTAGTATGTAGCAACAGAGACTAGAAGACTCAAACAGCAGATACACAGTAGAACATCAAGGCAGGCACTCACTTCATCCAGCAGAAATGACTGGAAAAGCACTGGGAAAACAGCTAGAGCCCCTGACAGACAAAGAGAAACAGAAAGTCTGCTCCTGGGTAAGACTTCAACTAGCCATTCCCACAACGTGCATTTTTATACCCTGGCAAACAGTAGCAGGGTCTTCTGCTCTTGGAAGGTTTTGGGCAGGCCTCACTGTGAAGCTGTGTTCTAGAGCCATGTTTCTACCCAACTGATTTGCTCTCCTGGACTCAGGCTCGTGACTTTTTTGGGGGGTTGAGAGAGAGGCATGTTTTCTGTTCTCCTTTCCCTGTCTCATAGGGCTGGGAGCCAGCCTGTCTCTGAACAAGGGGTCTTGGAGACAAACACGCTTGGTTTTGAAGTGGGACCCACATCCAGAACCCCTTCTCGGGGAGCTTAAGGAGCACATGACAATTTACTAATATAATACATATTCCATGCATGCCTGTATGTAAGAGTATGTAGAAGAGGTGGCTGTTTCTTTTTGTATTCAGAGTTTAGGACTTTATGTGTCAATACCTAATTTCCATGTAACTCTGTTTCTTTTAGGTATAGCAGGGCTACACAGTCTACTGCCATTTTGTGGCATTCCTAAACAAAGAATGCTTTTTACATTTTGAAAGTAGCACCAGTGATCCAGGTACACAGATGCTAGTCTCAAAGCATAAAAGTTAGGACCTGCTTCTAGCCTTTATAGATAAGCTGCTGTCCCCTGGGATATAACCTTCCTTCAGAAGAACCCATTATAGATGAACCATCACTCACCTCAAAATCTACAATCCAGAATGCTTCCAAATCCTAGCCTTTGAGTGAAGCCAGCATGATACCACAAGTCTGCTATTTAGTATGTACAAACCTTGTTTTATGTATATAGTTATCAGGTAGAATATCATCTACAATTGCCTTTAGGCTATTTGCAAAAGGTGTATATGAAATGCAATGCATTTTATATCTAGACTTGAGACCCCTTCCCCAAGGTTTCTCACCATGCATCTATAAATAGTCCAGAATCTGAAGTTTGAAATGCTCATGTCCAGGCATTTTGGACAAGCTGTACTCATAGTGTACTTAATCTGCCGCAGCTCCTTTCTTGAAAATTACATTTTGGTCTGGGCGTTCTCTTTACCTTACAGGTCTTCTGCTCATACATGATGGTTTCTGATCTTGTGTTTTTATGAGAATTCTGTGAGCAAATCTATATCCAGATGTGTTTCTTGTGCTTTCTCTTTTGACTCTTTTTTTTTTCTATTTGTTTTATCATATTCTGCTTTGTTTGTTTTATTTTTAAATGCCTGTTTTCTAATGAGAGAGAAAGATATGGTGTAGATTTTGGTGGGTAGAGAGGCCGGAAGGATCTAAGTGGAATTGAGGGAAGGGAAACCGTAATCAGAATATATTATATGGGGAAAAAAAAAATCTATTTTCAGTTTTAAAAAGTGAAAAAAAAAAAAAAGAAAAGAATATTTTGGACATTGAAGTCCATGTGTGAAATAAATACTAGTATACATTGAAGTAAAAAATCTCTGATACAACTGTAGAATGCCATGGCTGTCTTACATTTTATATATATTTATATAATTCTGTTTAAATATTTATTATTTGATTTGTTCATGGGGGACACACATATGACATCACTGAACAGGTGGCAGTCACAGGACTACTTGTGGGACTTGATTCTCCCCCTTTACTCTCTGAGTCCCAGGGATTGAACTCAGGTCCTCAGCTTGTCTGCAAGAGCCTTTACCCACTGAGCTTTCTCATTGGCCCAATATATTTACTGTCTTCTAAGCTTATACCACAAATTTTATCTCCACAAATTCTAAAGTCATAAAATCGAACAATTAATGTCTGTGTAGCCCTGGGAAGAAATATACTTAGAAAAAAAGAAAACTTCTAACATTTCCTTGTAGCTTGTAAATGGCAGTTAATTGGATCTTTCTGCCAGTCTGTAGCTGTATGCATTCATATAAAAAACTGTTATACTCGTCTTGGTTCCTGAAGCAAGAGGAGATTATTAAGTGGTCAGATCCATCGACTCTCAGTACTGTTTCCCCTCTGCCACGAAGCCTGTCAGGGAGGCTCTAAGTCAATAAGATACCACGTGGAAATCCAGCTTAGGGCCTCAGTGGCATCTGGGTAGGTGACACTGACCAGGGAGAACCCTGAGGAAAACACTGGATAAAGGAACTGAAGGTATGACGTGAGAGGACAGTAGGTTTTCCTTTCTACAAAAGGCTCGGGATTGAGGCAGTTCTCTCGTATTGATGACAGTTGCCTGAGAAGGCAACTCTTAAAAATCATGAAATTTGACACCAAACGGTCCAGGGCTTAGACTCCAGCTTCACTTCTACTGGCTGTGTTGAGTTGGCTATTAATTCTTCGCAAAGTACAGTGGCATATGTGGAACTAGAAACATGCACCCAGTGAGCTGTGATTGGCACCGCACCGTCTCCTCCATCTGCAGGGCACAGTGGACCAGCTGCATTCCTCGCTGCCCCTGCATCATCACTGGATTATTAGCAAGGACTGTGCGCAGGCTTGCACTGCTGTGGTGCACTGCCCCTGACTGCTGGCATCTGTTCTGTGTACCTGCTGTAGCGGTCCTTAGAAAAACACACTTCCTACTTAAGTAGCCCTGACTGTAATTACAAGGCCCAGTGGAATTCTTCAGTAGATAGCAAATACCAAAACAGAATGGAAGTCAGAGCACAAGATGGAAAATATCCTCATGAGTACAGGCCTATCAAAAACATCTTACTGTAGAATCTGGTTGGCGAGTCTGAGAGACTGAGTTCAATCCCCGGTTTCACAAAGAGAACCCATTTCCTAAAGTTGTCCTCTGACCTCCATATGCACACACATTCCTATAAAGAAATGAAAATATTTTTCATTTAAAGTGAAGTAGAAAATAACAGGTGCAAAAAATTAAGTTTTTAAGCACTTAGTAAGAAACTATTAATACTAGTGAATATAATGCTCCAAAAATTCTTACTTTCAATATTTGTTATTGGCTGACTTTCTTATGATTGTGAACTTTTATTCTGAAAACAGCCTTTAAAGTCATGAGAGAATAATGATAGTATATTTTCTTTTCAGGCCTATGATAGGTCCTGCATTGCCACCTGGTTTCATTAAGTCTCCACAGAAAAGTGACAGAGGCAGAGAGGATCCAGGACAAGTGTCATCATTCTTCAACTCAGAGGTTTGGAAAGTTTTCACTTAAAGACTGAAATGTATAACAAACACAGAACCTGAATGGTATCTGTAATCATGTGGTTCACATGAGAGAGAAGACTCCAAATGATTCTCTTAACACACTGTCGCTTACTCTGAGAATAGAACACCCGGAGATAAAACAGAAGCTGTTCTCGCACCTGGTAACTCTTAGCAAAACAAGACTGTCAGGTGTTACGGTTTGTGCGCCTTGCCTTTGAAGGCTGATATTTTCAATTCTTTTTACTCCCTGTCTTAAATTCCCTGATAAGGTGGAAGGTTTTAACTTTGGAGGAAACTGCTACACAATAAAGATCCTCTGCCTAGGGAATGGTGCCACCCACAGTGGGTGTCTCTTCCTGCCTCAGTTAACATCATCTAGATAACCCTTCTTTCACATTCGTGCCCATAGGCCAACCTGATTTTGCCAGTTCCTGACTGAGACTTCCCAGGTGATTCTACATTATGTCATATTGACAGTGACAGTCAAAGCTAACCATCACAGTGGTGCACACTTTGCTTTCTAAAAGCAAAGAAAGTGTGTTCGATACATAAGAGGTCTAGAAGTAAGATCAGTCTGAGATTGGGTAATTTAACAACATAATCTCCATTTTTTTCATCTTTTTTTCCTGTCTTCTTAGGCATGCTAATCCCCCTTCAGATGATTGCTTTCTTTATACCCCTTACACTTGCCAAAGTCTTCACATTGACATGCAGTTCCCAGTGTCCAGATGCTGAAGGTGAATGGATGCCTTCACCTCTGGTAGAGGAAGGGAAGCCTTCCTGAAAGTTTCCTGTAGGCTCTCTATCCACATTTGACCAAAATTGTATAACATGCTCATGCCTAAGCCTGTCAAGTTAGTACTAGCCAGACCAAACTGGATGGCTTTGAATTATACAAGTTTTCCCCCAGTTTCATGGTTCCAAAGAGGGCAAATGGTAAAGGTTCTTCTACAATAGAGTGGTAAGAACTGTTACCACAAAAATAAAACAAAAAGAGCTAGGGCTGTGGAAAATGGCCTAGAATGGTGCATAACTTCTATCGTGTTTTCAAATAAAGTTGCTATCATAGATACTAGGGCTCAGTAGACATCGCCAAAGGAGTTGCAGGTCCTTGTGATCCAGACAAGGAAGTGAGCATAGACACAGGTGCATCAGTAGCAGAGAGAGTTTATTAAGAAAAGATACACTGCCAACCAAGAGAGCAGTCAGCGTCTCAAGCAACCCTGCTGCACAGAAGGTCAGCGTTTACGTCTCTTAGTGGAGACGCTGGCTTGTGTGCATAGCGTAGGTGTGGTTCCCAGCCAACTTCAGAACATGATGCAGTTCTAGCCCATCTCCACTCCTTCATGGCCGCTACCACCTACTGTGGCCCTCAGTGCCCACATTGGGCTGGGACTTAGTGATTTTCACTGTCCATCCTGTCCTCCATAAGGATCTGTCCAGACCTGATGTTCGTTCTGTAGGTAGCAGCCTGCTTCAGGAGCCCCTCTGCTACCCACCTACATTCCCTGTGGATTCTGTCTCTTCATGTGGACCCCAGTCCCCCTAGCTCTTGACCACAGACCCTCTCGGCCTTTCCTCCCAGCCCATCTACATTCTTTTCTTCACCCATCAACATACAGAGGCATGTGTACCAGGGACCTACAGCCACCTTGCTTGATTTGCAACAGGAAGGGCAACAGCAGCCAGAGAACAGAAAACCCACCCAACAATGACAGGACCTGAGACAGACACCAAGAAATACCTCAAACGTGACACCTAGATCTTAGTACAAAAACACAAACATGAACAGTCAAGACAACTCGCCTCCTCCAGAAGCCAGTAACCTTATTACAGCAGGCCCTGAAAAATGCAGTATAGCTGAAGCACAAGACAAGGCCCTTAAGATAGCAATTGTGGATAGACTCAAGGACCTTAAAAAGGGTATGAATAAATCCCTCAATGAAGTTTGAAAATACAAATAGTTGAATGAAATAGCGAAAACAATTCAAGACTTGGAAGCAGAATTTAATGAAGAAATAGAATTACTCTAAAGAAAGTTCAAAGTGAAATAAAACTGGAAATGAAAAATTTAGGATGTCAAACAAAAACCTCAGAGTTAAGCCTCACCAACAGAGTACAAGACATGGGAAAGAGAATCTCGAGTGCTGAAGACGAGGTAGGAGAAAGGGATAGCTCACTCAAAGAAATGTTAAATCAAAGAGAGAGAGAGAACAAGAGGTGTCACAACAGTGTTTTGTCTGTGCAGTCTGTCATCAATGCTGGGAACTGTATTAACACATCCCAGTCGTGTTTGGGGAGCTGTCACAGGATTCTTGTTTCATACAAGCTGATAGTAACACCCTGACTCACTTGCCATATTCCAAGAGGCATTTCATGAACAGAGAGCAAAACAGGTTTCAAAAATGTTATTTCTGACCAATTGGTAGTAAATACCAGGAACGCCATATCAGAAGGGATTTGAAGGCCAGATCTCCGTCCATCAATCAGAGGGTTGAAAGCTTGGACAAGTGACTCAGTAGGAGAGCCCTTGCATACAAAACCTGGTTCCTACCAGCAACACAAAAGAGGGAGAGAAGAAGGGAGGGGGAGGGAGAAAGAGAACAGAAACAAATAGGAATGATATAATGAGGTCTCCGGTGATGCAGGAAGAGACATGAGGTAGTCCATAGCTGTGAAGCTATCCTCTCCAAGGGAACCAAGGGAAAGCTCACTGTTGATGATGTGCTAGCAATGTATTTTTGTTTGCTTTATTGTTTGTGTGTAATCCATTTCAGCTCAATTCCAAGTAGTTTAAGATAATCGGTCTCTTCTTAGATTAAAGATGCTGTCTTGTTTTAAAAGGAAGCAGAGAGCAGTGAAGATGAGGGTATTGTTGGACCAATGCCTGCAAAAGGACCTAGTAACTATAGCGTAACGGCAGAGTTTGAAAAAAGGGCCCAGAGAATGAAGGAAAAATTGACCAAAGGAGATGATGTAAGTATTCAAAGGCTTTTTAAAAAATTGATTGATTTTATGTATATGAGTGTTTTGCCTGTATGTATGCATGTGCACCAAGTATACACCTGGTGTCTGAGGAGGTTAGAAGAGGGAGTCAGATCACCTGGAACTAGAGTTACAGACGGTTGTGAGCCACCATGTGGGTGCTAAGAACTGAACCTGCATCCTCTGCAAGAACAGCAAGAGCTGTTAACCTCTGAGCCAACTCTCCACCCCCTAGGAAGTAGCAGAGAATGTGCAGAGAGATAGGAGAAGTTGAGGGAAAGTGTGTATTATACATACATACATTTATGTTTATTTATAGCTTTGTTTGTATGGGGATTTTGTTTTGAGACAGAGTCTCATTTGTAGTGCTGGCTTACTATGTAGCCAACACTGCCCTTGAACACAGAAATCTGCTTGCCTCTGTGTGCCACCGTGCACAGCTGCTTTGGCTTTTTTGTTCTTTTGGTTTGTTTATTTTTCAAGACAGGGTTTCTCTGTGTAGCCTTGGCTGTCCTGGACTCGCTCTATAGACCAGCTGGCCTGGAACTCACAGAGATCCCCCTGCCTCTGCCTCCTGAGTGCTGGGATTAAAGGTGTGAGCCACCACACTGGACTTACTGCTTTGTGTTTAACTTTACTTCTCACACAGGATTCATCTAAACTCATCACAAGAGAGTCATGGATGACTGAGCTTCCTCCGGAAATGAAAGACTTTGGTCTTGGACCAAGAACCTTTAAGAGAAGAGCTGATGACAAATCCGGAGACCGGTCTGCCTGGACAGACACTCCAGCCGACCGGGAAAGGAAAGCTAAGGTAACAGGGTGTTTTTCTTTCCTTGATTTTTATTGATGTATTCTGTCCAGTTTTGCTTGGACTTGCAATGGTACAATACAAAATTATTTAAGGATACTGCTGATGCAGAGTGTTGGGGGCAACAGAACAGTTGTACATGATCTAAAAGGCCTGGGATGCTGGCTCTGAGTTCCTTGTCTCACACTAGTAAAGACTGAAGACATGGTACCATGAGCATCATGCAAAGTGGAAGCAAGCTTTATTCAGGAGGATTACAGAGATGTGAGAAATTGAGGACAAGTGTGAAATTTAGGAAAATTGGAACTCTTTAGAGCAGTGGGAGTTTCCAAGAACTCTCTTGTGTCGGTTTTTTACAGGTCTGTGGCAAAGACTAGACAAGGGCTGAGTAACTACTGTGATGTGGGTTAGTTCTCTAGACCATCAGGAAAGTAATGGAGAGCCCAGATGCTCTATGCATGTTCCCTGGTCAACCAGAGAAATGTCCTGGTTATGTGCTGACCTAGCTAGGGATAGTCAAAGCCTCCCCCTGTCCCTCTCTGACTTAAGCTTTATTAGCTGCTGAACTTGACAGTCTGCTAGCTGTTAGTCACGAGCTGCTGTTTCTCACTCCAACTTGGCAAGTGTTTCAGGTGCTCTTAACTACACCAAGTTCTGTCTGTTCTCAGAGCCAGCGAGGGCTCTGTCTGTTCCTGGTTACTTCATGTCTAAGCCTTTGTCTGTGGGGTGGCTGTCTGGGTGGAAGTTTCTTGGTGGAAGCCATCCTTACTTCTGCCCAGCTTGTGCAGTTGCTTGAAGGACAGGAGAAAGGGCAGTAGTACCTCAGCAGCCTGGAGCCGGGACAGCCAGTTGGCTGGTGCTGGTCCACGCCCTGCTCTCTCCTTTGTCTGGTCTGCTTGCTCCCTCCCACCCTGCCTCGAGCTCCTCTTCTCTGTTTCTCATTCCTAGTGTTGTTGCCTCACTCATGTCACCCGAACCTTCCTTTGAGTCCGCAATCCTCCCACCGCCGCCTCTCCGAGCCAGTTGCAGTCTTTCCCCTGGGTCCGTGCTCCCTAACTTCCTGTGCAGTGCTAGCCCCCGCAGCACTACTTTTTGAGATTGTGATTCTGAAAGAAACGTATGATCATCCTCTGCACAATAGTCACAGTCCTTGATTCCATCTTCCATCCTGCCGCCATTCTTAAAAACTAAGTGAAGCTCCAAGACTGGGTTACGCACCCTTATTTTATGGACAGGAAACCCCCCTTCCTGAGGACACCCTTCACAGGCTGTCACAGAGCTAGGAAATGACCACCAGAAAAAAATCATTTTTAAACTTCTAACTCCAAACCCCCTGGTCTTTATACCATATATGAACTGATATACTATTCTATATACCATTCTACTATACATGAAATGGTAAATTTCTTTGAAAGAAAACTAACCTTGCAGGCTAACCTAGCAAATGAAGTGACCCATAGATAACCTCTCAGAATACTGGAGCAGGTGTACACACGTGGGTACTGCCAGCGTGGCAAAAGTGTCTCCACTGCTGTGTTAAACAGATTACAAAGGTACAAAAGGCTGTGTACATAAAGTGTATTAGCTTTTACATTTTTGTTTACTAAGAAGCAGTCTGTTGGGTGTTAGAAACTGAACCAGTGTCCCTGGCACTACTCGTTAAACTTACTCCATCTAACTGGTCTAAATTGCTATAAAGTGTTTGTCACCTTGTGATGATAGCTTTATCAGTTCTGATCTAAAAAGCTCAACATTTGATTTATTCTCTCTTGCTCAGCAGCGCTTGCACCTAAGGATTTCCATTTGCCACATGAAGCTATGAGTTGAATTCTTGCGTTTGGTTGCAGGTGATAGAAAGAAAAAGATAAGATGAAAGCTGTCTGAGCTTTCGTTTTGTGGAGAGTTGGTTCTGAGTTAGAAGTGGTAAGGTGGGGAGCAGTGGGCTGGCCCAGTGGGTAAAGGTGCTTTCTCCCAGGCATGATAGCCTAGGTTCAGTCCCCAGGACCCACTTGGAGGAAGGAGAGATGACTCTCATGCTGTCCCGACCTCCATGTGCACGCCATGGCATATGTTTGCCCCCTCAAAATGTAAATGATATTTTTTAAAAAGAGGTGTCAAAGGGTGGGTGTTGTGTTGAGTTCTCCACATTTTGGCATCCTTCCTGATAGACTTTACAACCTCATAACTCCTCGGTGGTCCCAGAGATTAAAAGAAATTTAAGTATGGGAATAGGTGAGGCGATCCAGTATGCATAGAAGTAAAAAAACAATACATGATGCCAGGTCTAAATAGTCCAGAAGCTAGTAGTTCTGGGATGCCTGTCGTGGTTTTGTTGAGACAAAGTTTTACTATAGCTCAATAACCTCTAACTCAACAGTCTCCTGCCTTAGTTTCCCAGGGCTGGGATTACAGGCGTGAACTGTCCACTTCTCTTAGCTGCTTTTTAAAGTTTTTATTTTATTTTATTTCTTAATGTACAAGGATTTTGCCTGCTTGTGTGTCTGTGCACCACATGCACGCATGACACCCACTGAGGCCGGAAGAGGTTGTTAGATCTCCCTGAGACTAGCGTTACAGACAGCTGTGAGCCTCCTCCATGAGGATGCTGGAAAGTATATGAGGTTTTCCTAAGCAAAAGCAATTTTGAAATATGCCTTCAAAATGCTGTACAGTCACGCTTGTGTAGCTTCCTCACTCTGGTGTTCTCTAGAGTATCGCTGTAACCCTTCTCTAATTACAGGGTCCCACAGGGCACTGTAACGAGTGTATGTGTGCATGTGCGTGTGTTTCTGCTGTGGTCCGTCCTCTGACTTTGTGGCACACGCCTTTGCTCTCCCAGCTTGTGTTAGCTCTAGTGTGTTGGTAGGTTTCATGGGTTTTCTACATAGACCACTCATACCATCGTTGAATGATGATAATGTCATTTTCTTATTCTTTCTCTCTCTTCTTTCCCCCCTCCGTTTTTGTCAATATGTATATACTTTTTATTTTTACTATTTTTGAAAACAGTGGAAGATTTCTCATGTGCTATTTTCCAACATTTTGTCATTGTTAGTCCAGACTCATCGTGAGTTTCTTCCAGTTGGATGATTGAAGAGGGGTTTAGCTTGGACCGCACTGTTCTCTCTTTCTCAGGACGTCACACGCTCCTGCGCTAACTGATCCCTTCTCAAGTGTGTAGCAGTTCTGACTGGGAGGAATTTAACCACCCTGGCTTTAGTGCAGTATTTTGTCATTTAATCTAAGTAAAATTAATAGTATTTCTTTTAAATTCTATTTTTAAATGATGTTATTTTGTTCATTCTTCAGGAAATACAAGAAGCAAGGAAGTCATTCAGTAAGAAAGATGAAGAGAACAGACTGTCAGAAAGGGATAAGAGACTGGCTGAGCAAGTGTCTTCATACAATGTAAGTAAGAAAAGAAAATACATAAAGCTATAAATAATCTCTTTCTCCTTCTCTCTCTTCCTCTCTTTTCCATTTTGTTTTGTACTGGGATTTCACTACATAGTCCAGGCTGCCTTCTGACTTGTCCTCCAGAGTTTGCTGGTTTTCTGCGTTTTTGTCCTATTTTTCTCTCTCTCTCTGATTACTTAAAATCAACTGCACTCTGCTTCTAAATGAAAAGAATAGGAATGACAAAAACAAGCTCTTACCACCGAATATTGATTGTGATGTAAGGTAGCCATCTTATCTTTGAAATCCATAGCCGTAAAGAAAGCCTTTACAGATGACTTACAGGAAAAGTCAGTGTTGAGAAAGACGACATGAGGGGCTGGAGAGCCAGCTCAGTAGTTGAGAGTGCTTACTACTCTTGCAGAGAACCTGAGCTCAGTTTCCAGCACCCCGGGGTACCTTACAACTGCCTGTAACTCCAGTTCTGGGACACCAATCCCTCTTCTGGCCTCTCTGGGCTCTTGCACAGGTGTGGTGCAAAGAAACTCATGCAAGATCACACACATGCACTTTTTTTTTTTTTTAAAGACTTAAGTAAAGGACAGTCATGGTAAATGCCTGAAAATGGCTCACACTGTCCCTGTCATGGAAGCCATTCTCTGCAGCCCTGGGTGTGTGCACATCCACCCAGCTTTGAGGCGCCCATGCTAATCCTTGCATCCCCGGCTCGTCTGCTCAGGTCCACAGCAAAGCCCTAAACTTATTAAATCAGTTGCCCTTGCACAGACCTTGTCTGAAAATGGTACCTATTTAGACCTGGAAATTGAGCACCCACACAAGCTTAGAGGAGATGGAAAGTGAGGGAGGTTCGGGGAAAGAGTACCAGCAGAACAGTGGGTGATAACGCCTTTCCGCTCTGGCCTGCGCCGTTGCACAAGCCTGGAGTTGGGACGCTCCTTATTTTCATCTTTCCCTCTGTTTTGGCTTCCACCTGTCAGCACCTTCACCTCCTTCTACCCGAATGGCTTCAGGGACCAGTTCATCTGTGAGGTGGGAATAAAACTGTCCGTCTCTTGGTTTATATTCTTGTTAGGATTTCTGTAACCATAACGACTGCACGCCCTTCCTTTCTTACTCTTTTGCTGCACGGAGTTAGCAAAATCTGAATCATATTTGCCACCCGTGTCCATTTTCTTCATAGATGCCATCTTGGATCCAGAAACCCTCATCAGGGTTTGCAAATATCTCTTAATAACATGCCCTGGTCCAGTCTGCTTCGTGGCTATAGACTCTTTGTAACCTATGTGAGCTCAGGTTGCTATTTCTGTTCTCCTTACTTTCCACAGGAATCAAAAAGATCAGAATCCCTCATGGACATTCATCATAAAAAGTTAAAGAATAAGGCTGCTGAAGATAGAAACAAGCACCAAGAGAGAATACCATTTGACCGTGATAAAGACCTCAAGGTTAATCGGTTTGATGAAGCTCAGAAAAAAGCCCTCATAAAGAAATCCAGGGAACTAAATACCCGCTTTTCACACGGCAAAGGCAACATGTTTTTATAAGTAAGTGTGCTTCAGTGAGGTGCACTCAGACTGCTGAGTCTGAGCCCCTCAGAAGATCCCTGTGTCTATAGTAATTATGTGCACAAATATATTTCCTTTTGTAATAAAGTAGATGCAGAGTCTGCATTTTTATAAATGTGACTGTTGAAAAGTTGGGGGTGTGGTTTACGGAACAAATAGCTTTATCTTCACAATAGCCAAATAAGGGCATTGCTTATTAGAAAAGCTAAGGGTTCCGGTGAAGAGGAATGGCGCATGAGAGTAGGACATACGGCTTGAGGGTCATGTGCTCTTTAGAAAAAAAGGGCGGGGGTTTGTTTTGTTTGTTCACTTGCTTGTTTTTTTTTTTTTTGTTTTTTGTTTTTTTTTTTTGGGGGGGGGTCTCACTGTGTAACCTTGGCTGGCCTAGAACTTACTGTGTGTAGCAGCAGGGTCCACCTGCCTCTGTCTCCCAAGTGCTGGGATTGAGTGCCAGCACGCCCAGGCCCAGCTCTTTGAACAAGATTACAATTAGGGAAGATTCGTTGCTTCAGAAGGCCTCTCTGAGTTGAGCTACAGCTACTACGTCAGCTAGCCATAGTCCCATCCGAGAGTCTGTGATGTTGGTTAAGGGAACGTGTGGGAGCCGAGGGTGCTTCTTAAATTAAGTTCCTCATGATTTGTAGCACTGGGAAATGGACACTGGTATTCAGATGGATTTTAAAGTCAATATAAACTTTAAAGTGTTTTTTAGCTTACTGAATTGTTACCTCAGAGGGGTTTCCCTACATGAGGTCTGTCGGTCCGCCATTATTTGTTAGACAATGATCTTTGAAACATACAAATTTACCCTGGTCTGTGTCTCTTTTTAAAGGAATATGGGAACAGGCAATCAATGTTTCTTATATAGAATAGAATATTCTGGGGGTTCTTGGTTTTTCTTCATATAACTAAGAGACCATCCCCACAACACCCCAGTCCCTAATTTTTTGTGGTGGCTAACAAGTTTCTTCTTAGTTTTGGGTGGGACTGTAAGCTGAGTCTCTACCACAGCCTGGACCTTTTTCCCCAAATATATGTAATCTGCTTCAGAGTCATTGTGTGGGGCCCTTGCAAATCTATGAATTTTAAATTGCGCAGTTCGTCCTCCAGAATGCACACCTGCTAGAAAATACAAAACATGGAGTTTTGTCCTTCCTCCTTCTGCATGTTTTTATGCTTGGAACTTTTTGTTCACTGTTGGCTAAGTTGTTTTTATTGGTTTTAAGGTAAAGAAGGCTGTTTGGATTATCTCATATTAAGGAAATATTCTTGTGAATTTTTAAACCTTAATAGTAAGTATTTGTAGGAGAGGCAGTCTGAACGTTGTTACATCTGTTATCATCTGTGGGACGTCTATGTAACTCTGCCTTCATGGTCTCCAGCTGGCTGCATCCTGGAATTTGACATGGGCTCGTCTGATTCATATATGCATGTAGCACTTTGTAGCTGGTGTTCTGGAACATTAATTCTGTGCGGCTTTCTAAAATAACCAAATAATCACTGGAGGTGGAAAATCTGGACTCAACGATCACACTCGAGGGAACATTACATGTTTAATGCTGTAAACAATTCCTCTTACGCTGTTAAAAGTTCCTAAATGAGGAGATAAAACCTGAATTTAAATTCTGTGTATTTCCTGCAGATTTTCTTGTTCTGCTAACTCTTTATTCTAGTTCTCATGAAGCAGAGAGTTTTAATGGGAAAACATTCTGATTCTCAGTTCATGTGAACTTTATAAAACTTGTACAAACTGCTCATATTACAATATAAAGTATTTCTTAGTAGTGTTACACTTTTTGTACTGGTATAAACAGTCTATTCTAGGACTGTAGCTTTTAAAAACCTGAATTATTTTGAGTAAATTGAAGAGGTTTCTTGTCTAGAATTAGACAAATCTACCCTTTGACTAAAATGAGTGAGTTTCTGCACACAAAACTTTATACAAGAACATTAATTCTGGCTGGGCTTGGTGGTGCATGCCTTTAATCTCAGCACTTTGGAGGCAGAGGTAGACAGATCTCTATGAGCTCAAGGCCAGCATGGTCTACAGAGCAAGTTCCAGGACAGCCAGGGCTACGGAGAGAGACCCTGTCTCAAAAATCCAAGAAAAAAAAGAGTATTTATTCTGTCCTTTTCATTTTGTGATTCCCACCCCCATAAGAGGAAAAAAGTGTTTTTTAGCTATGAGAAAACTTAACATATTTTGTCAAATTTGGTACTTTTCAAAGTAAAAATAGTAAAAAGTAAATCTTTTAAAAGGAGGTGATGGTCTGGAGAGATGGCTCCAAAGATAAAGGCACTAGCTGCTCTCTCGGATATCTGAGATGAGTTCCAGCGCCCACCCTGTCCACAGTTCCTTTGACTCCAGCTTCAGGGATCTCATTCTCTCTTTGGGCCTCCGTAGGCAGCTGTGCTCAATGTACACAAATCCACACTCAGATGCCTAACTTTAACAATAAATCTCAAAAGTAAAATTACTTCTGAACAGTGGCCTTGCTTTCTCAGTGGAAGGGGATAGGACTGTCCACGAGTGCTCCTGGGGTCACGGTTTCCTCTAACCTCAGATAAGGGACAGACCACCACGCTGCTACCTCCCTGGCGCCCTGGAGCCACTGCTCTTTCTGTCACTCAGATAACTGCAACAAAGTGTAAGCCACTCCCGGTGGGGGTTTAGCCACGTGGAGACACAAGTTTCAAGTTAACATTGACAGTAACAAAATTAGGTAGTTCTAATTACAAGAAGGTGTTCCTCCTGTCATTCCCTGTCTTCCAAGCAGCAGAAGGCCTGTTGGAATCCACTCCCCCATCTGTCACCATTTTCTGATAACAGCAGCCTACATTTCTCGGCCACATTTTACATGATGCCTTCTGCAGTGCAGAAACGAAGATGAAAAGAGCAGGGCTAGGTGCAGACTCTGGAGAGGACCGACCGGATGTCACCACTGGCGTCAGCCTTCCAGTTAACAGGATGGCCTTGTCCAGGTCTGACATCTCAGCCAGGGTAGATCACAAGCCTCAAACAGTAAGCGCATTGCTGGTGAGCAGATGGTGGAGTCGTTGGTTTTGGTAGCTTGGGAAACAGGGTGGGGGAATAAACAGGAGAAAGGGTGGCCCAACCATGGTAAGACTTTGAGATTAGCCTCAGCACAGAAAATGGAGCCCTGCTGGTGGGGCGAGGGGCATAGTCTGCATAGTTTATCCGTTTGTTTCGAGGTAGCCACACATGTATTACTTGAGTAGTTAATGACCCGTTGTTAGGGGTGAGACCGAGATGTGTGGAATGGCCTTACATGTTTCAGTTACATAAAGGATTCGATGTTACATGTCACTTTTTGGGTTTTACGAAGGCGAGTAACATGGAGGCTGTTCCAAAACGCATGACGGTAGGGTGTAGCTCTTAACCCTGAGGCTCCTGCCCACTTCCACTCTTCCATGGTGTTACGGGTATTTCTAGAAAAGCCCCTCCAGTGCATCATGCCTAAAAGGAGGCGTGAACACTGAGGGGGGTATTCCCGAAGCATCAGCAGGGTCCATCCTCCTGTCTCGGGGGTTAGTTCACCTGACTTCTGATGCTGCTGTGGAAGAGCTATTCATGTGCTTGGGTTTGTTTGGGGTTTTTTGTTATTGTTTGGTTTTATTTTGTTGTTGTTTTGGCTTTGATTTTTTTTTTTTTTTTTTTTTTTACAGCTTAAAAAAAAAAAAAAAAGAAAACTATTTACCAGAGCCTGGGCAGGTGGGTGAGTGCGAAGCTCTGGGCTCGGTCCCCAGCACGCACAATCACCACCACTCAGAAATTGTTTAACTGTATATACAGGATAAAGTGTTGTTCGCTCCCTCTCAGAGCCTTTTCATTTGGAGGATTACAGTTAAAAGACTGTTCTTAGAAAAGGAGAATTCTGAAGTATAGTTTTATATATACATGAATAAAATATCCTCTATATCTGAAAAGTTGCAGTCTTTCTCTCCCCCCACCCCCTTGTTGTTTTGATATTCGTAGCTTTCCTGAAGCAGGCAGTACTGGCAGCAAGAGTATCTTGTAACGGTTTCTTTTGGTCAGCCAGTATTGTGGGCTATTATGAAGAGGGGGCAAAAAATAAAAATAAAAAATCAGGGGGAGAGGGAGGAGGGAGGGGTGAAGATTTGGTGGCACAGACTGGTAGTCCCAGCATTCAGGAGACTAAAGCAGGAGAACCACAAATTCAAGGCCTGCTTGGACTGCATTGTGAAGTCAAGTCTAGCTGAGAGAGAGGATGTGCTGTCATTGAACACTAACTGCACAGTGAAAAGCGTGTGCTGGCATTAGCTTCCCTCTCGTCTTTGATTCCCACCCGGGTCTAATGAGAATTCCAGTATTTCTTATCATCAACCCCCAGTTCACCCCAGATGTGCCAGCATCTGCTTTTGGCCATTGTGAATCCCCTTCTCAGTAGGTAACTGCCAACCCAGGTCTCAGAATCCACGTTGAGCGGCACTGGGAGAAGAGCTGGCACACTGGCACACGTGGCTGATGTGGCTGGGTCGGTGCTGTCCAAAGCCTGCTGTCCCCCCCTCACTCACTGCCCTCAAGCCTCTAACATCAGGAAGTCCATCTGCCACAAACAAGGAAGATGAGAAATGAGGCTATTACGGTTTGTTCACCCCAGTCGGCTGTCATTTTATGAATCACAGTACAGTCAAAATGATATATTTAGACTTTCCATCAGCAAGCAAGAAAGAAAGAAAAATGAAAAAAATAAGATTCCTAGCTCCAACTTAATCAACAGCCAGAAAGCCCCCTGGCTGGCAACTAATCACACGTCCTGGACAGAAGGTCTAAGGTGACCCTGGATACAGTTTAGTCAAAGCAGGACACAGATTGGACCTTACTCCTTCAACCCTGAAACAGGCTACTGTTAGCTGCCCTTAGCTAGCTGCCATCATGGGGCAGAGTGACTTGGACAGGGTGTCCTTGGCTCCCCTCAGTGCTGTGTGCATTTCTTGACTCTGAACCACAGGGTCCCTCAGAGGACGTGAAGGCATACTTATAAAAGCGATGGCATACAAGCAAGCAAGCAAGATTTGTAAGAGGAGAAAGAGGAAACTACCATTGGCGAAAGGCCGACATGGAGTCGTTAGACATGGCTTTTTAGTGTATTTGGGTAGAGGCCATTTTTAATTCACAGTTGCATATCATTAGCAATTACATGTGTTGCCATGGTGCTTCCAGGCCCTCATACACAGCAATTAGATAATTTATAAATGTATAATTTCAGAGCCGATGAGATGGGGGCGGGTTACACAGGAAAACTGTTCCAAAGTGGGCTTTGCTTATGTTCCTAGCAAGCTACCAATCTCCAATGTGGGCAGCAACTGTAGCAATTTAAGCGTTAATGATACAAATTATGCTCTTTCTAGAATGAGCTCCGAGTTCTCTGTTAAAGTGCAGGGAAAGGTTCTGGGGCCATTTAAACCAACTCAGTGATTAGCTATAGCCAAAAATCTAGCAGAATATTGAGAGGAGGAGGAGGAAAAACACGAGGGGAAAACGTCCTGTGCTTGGACAGTTGAAGCCTCTGCCTGGAAACTGTTTTCCGCTCTAGACAAATGTCTAGGAAAGAAAACTAAATCAGTTCCTGGTGACATATATTTACTGAGCCTACACAATATTCAAGACACGGATCCGAGAATACAAAAACAAATTAAGACATGATCTTCAACACCACGGTCCCGTGGGGCAGACAGTATGTGCGAGGAGTAAAAGACACCAGCTGGAAAAGAAGGGCCAGTGCAGGGGTACAGACTACAGAGCTGAAGGACCGCAGACAGCCTGGAGCCAGCGACGGTGCGGGCTGGCATAGGAAAAGGAGGGACCAGGGCCCTGTAAGTAAACTGCGTGCTAGTTAAGCATTCAAAGTCTACAGTGCAAACACATCTGTAACCCGGCTCTGAGAGCACGATGCGGACTGGCAGATCTTAGAGCAGTGGTTCTCAACTAGTGGCTTGGGTTGCCTATCAGATGTTTAGATTGTGATTCAGAACAGTAGCAAAATCACAGCTATGAAGCAGCAAAGAAATAATTTTGCCTTGGGGGGGGGTCACTACAACATGAAGGCCTGTATTAAAGGGCTGCAGCATTAGGAAGGCTGAGAACTGCTGCCCTACAGGTTTCTGGATAGCCAGCCAGCAACCAGTAGTGGGTTACAGGCACAGTGAGAGACCCTGTCTTAAAAACCTAAGATTGGGGCTAGATAGATGGCTCAGCAGTTAAGTGCACTTGCTGCTTTTGCAGAACACTTGGGTGTGGGTCCAGGGCACCAAAATCAGACCGCTCACCACCACCCGTAACTCTAATGCCTGGGGGTCAAACATCCCCCACTAGCGGCTGCACATGCGTGACGCACAGGCGTGCACTCGGGCACTGACACATACACATAAAATGAGGCGGAGTGATGGAGGAGGACACCCAGCATTGACCTCTGACACACAACATCTGAGACTAGAAACCAAGAGTCAAGGATGGCTACTAGCCCTGCTTGGTCAGTGGGTACAGGGTCTTGAAGTATACCTGATGTAAGTAGACATTCTGTAACTGGGGACTCCATCAAACGCATGGAGACATTCTTCTCAAAAAGACTTTATTAGCCAAGGCCAGTGAGAACGTTCAGGGCTATGAAGCTTCACCACCTGAGCTCAGTTCCTAGAACCCGTATGGTAGAAGGAGAAAACAGAAGGTTATCACCTGGCTAACACACACACACACACACACACAACACAGAGAGAGAGATTGTGTATGTATATTTTTCATTTTTCTAATCTACCAGATTTTTTTTTTTTAAACAACAGCTTGACTTTTAACCTTTGGGCCAGACTGTATGGTACTGTGATATATAAAAATAAGCATAGTTCCTGTCATTGAGCTGTCACATAATTATTGTTCTTTGTTTGTTTGTTTGTTTGTTTGTTTGTTTGAGACAGGGTTTCTCTGTGTAGCCTTGGCTGTCCTGAACTCACTTTATAGACCACATTGGCCTGGAACTCACAGAAATCTGCCTGTCTCAGCCTCCCAAGTACTGGGATTAAAGGCGTGTGCCACCATGCCTGGCAAAATTATTGTTCTAACATACATTGTGGAAGTGTCTGTCCCCATAGAGTATATCAAGTGTGTTCATCCTGTCCATTCATTTCAATTCCCAGACAATCCGAGTCTCATGACTTACTTCATCTTTTATAGATGAGTACTATCTTGCCAGTCCCATGTGGTTCTAGGGATTCGAACTTAGTTTTCCCAGGCTTGCACAGCAAGCACTTTACCCACAGAGCCATCTCCCCAAGCCCCTAATCTACTAATCTTAACAACAAACACCAGCTAGAGAGTCTGCACTCTACCTAGGTGAGCATCTGAGCTCACTTGCTAAGAATGGGTTTGAGCTTCAAGGTTTGGAATAAGTGCCAAAGGCCAGGGAGAGAAAATTGAACAAAGACAAGCAGAAAGCTAGGCTAGGAGGCTAGAGGGGGTTAGAAATCATGGTGGAGGATGTTTGTGGGTGCAGCCATGCCAAGGCAAGGCTTTGCTGACTCACATAGAGGTGGAAGAATGCCTGTGAGGGCAGAGTGAGGAAGAAGAAAAACTAGGAGAGATGCTGCCTATGAGAGCCAATCTGTTCAATTGTTTGCATCACCATCCATTATCTATATACAGCGCTGGCTTTCGTTATGACATTTCATACAGTTAATGCAATCTGATCGTATTCACCTCATCATCCTACCCAACCCCCTGCTGCTGATCCATTTCCTCAACACAAAAACCTCTACTTTTTTTTTTTTTCTTTGTAGTGACTCAATGAATTAAATTAGAGTTGCTTACGTGAGCATGAATGTGTTGTGGGTGTTTTGGTTTATGGTATGTAAACATGTTTTTGTTAAAATTCCAAGTTGAGGGGCTGGAGAGATGGCTCAGGTGAAGAGCACTGGCTGCTCTTCCAGAGGTCCTGAGTTCAGTTCCCAGCAACCACATGGTGGCTCCCAGCCATCTATAATAAGATCTGGTGCCTGCACCTGGCGTGCAGGTGTACATGCAGGCAGAATATTGTATACATAATAAATACATTTAAAAAATTCCAAGTTGAGGGTTTTAGTTTGTCTCATTCGGAGCGTGGTCTTTGCCAGGTGGAATTAGTTGAATTCTGAGGACTTTGAGGGGTATAAACAGGACAGCCCAGAGGAAGAAGGCATAGCTGCTTGGAGGAGGACTACTTGCTGCTGGTTTGTCCTGCTGCTGCATTTGCTGCTTGCTGATCTGCTGGCTACCTGGACTTCTGGATTTCTGGACGACTGATATTGGTATTGCTTCCAAAGGAATCCTACGACCCCACCCAGCGGGAAAGTAGCAGAGAGAACTCTGCTCCCGTCTTTACTAACCTTTCCCTCCTACATGGTGGTGGGGGTTAGAAGGGAGGTAGAAGCGTTTAATAACCCTAAATAAAGCAGGTTTGTTAAAAAAAATGGTGGTCAACATGGGTGAGGGGTTATTTACAGGGAGGTCATCAACTTCCCATTGGCTACATCACTAAAAGAAATCTCTCCCCTTACCTCAGCAACCATTAACTGCCAATAGCTCTCTGGAAGAGATAGGACCTCATGGGTCCTCCAACCGGGATGGTGATCTTGTCAACTTGACTGCAGTGAGGAATGCCTAGATGAGTAAAGCATCTCCACATGGGATTGTGGGGAGGAATCTCAGGAGGCAGTCAGATCATGCGGGTTCTGATCTATGGATGGATTAATATCTTGAGAGAGTTAATAGGATTTATTAGTGGGAGAGGATGTAAGATGGAGAGTAGGGCCTACTTAGCAGTAGGCCGCTGAGCAGGTGTGTTTGGGAGAGGAGTTCTAGTTCGTAGCCTAACCTTTGTGTACTCCTCCTTCTCTCCTTCCTGTCCTTCATGAGGTAGAAGTGCCTCTGTTCCATGCCACCACCATGATGCCCAGGCTAAGGGCATGAGGCTACCAACCAAGGACTGAGGCCCTGCAACCAGGAGTCAAAATAAATCTTTGCTCCTTTCCATCGTTTCTGTGGCATTCTGTCACAATGACAAAAGAGTAATCATACCTCTCATTATACGGGGGAGGGGGGAACCTTGAAAAATTCAGAGCACACATTTCCTCGCTCAGATAGACAAGCCAAATTGCTCCTTGAGTCTGTCACTGATTGCTGGCCCCGTCTCATCCTCATCTGTCCTTCACCAATTGCTGTTCTCTGTCTGCAGTTATGCATGTTCAGGACTCTCCCACTTAAAAGTAAAATGACAGCTATACTGACCCTCCTTCAAGGACAAGGTCAGGACAGAATTTAAAGCTCATCCGCTATGCTAAGTTCTGAAACAGACACAAGTGCAAGTCAACAGTGCCATTTCAAATCCGTGAGAGAAGTCACTCACTCCATAAAGGGTGTTGACACTATTGGATAGACATGTGGGAAAATAGGTTGGTTTCTGTCTTGCAAAGTAAATAAAAATAAATCCCAGGTAGATTAAATGTTATTAAGGTAAAAAATAAAACCATAAAAATTCTAGAAGAAAAAAAAATGGGAGAATTTTTTATTTTATATACTTTATATAAAATGAAATAGTGTTGTTGTTGCCATGGAGTTACAGGGACTAGCATAATATCCAAAATTCCAAAAATAAAAACTGATAAACTGATAAAAAAAATCCACATAAAAACATAGTCAAGAGGTAAGTGAATATTTATTACTCATAACAGACGAAAGCTCAATTCCCTTTGAATTTGAATAAAATGATAAAAAATCATTTAGAAAAATTCAACGAGAACAAAATCAGCTATCCATTAGGTAACTGGGCAAAGAATAGTAACACAAGATTCATAGAAACAGAAGAATTTTTTAAAGTATGAGAAGATACTCACAAAAAGCAGAGCAGATTAAATATAATTTGGAGCCCAGAGGGATTGCATGAGCCTATGACTCTAGCCCTCAGGAATCTGAGGCCGAAGGATCACCCCATCTTTGAAGGTCACCTGATCTGCATCGTAAGTTCCAGGTCAGCCAGGGGTGCCTAGAAAGACCCTGCCTCAGGATGGAAATAATAACAACTTGACTTGGGACCCTGCTCCTAGAAAGTCAGACACAGCATGGTGCTTCTGGAGCAAGTAGCCTTAACTGCTCTGGGCACAGACACTGCCCTGCCTTCCCCCCTCCTCCTCCCGTCAGCTTCCAGCCCTTGGTCCTTTCTGAGCACCAACAACAAGCTTTCAACTAAGTTGCAGAATTCTGATGAAATGTTTACAGTTGGTGTCGGGATTGCAAAACACTGAGCCCTTGTTGGAAGGTCTGGGAATGGTGATAAAGGAAAGGTCCCTCCAGGACATGCTGATCACCAGGACGGCCCTCCCGATTCCTCCCAAGGTAAGTGAGAACAAACGATCAAAAAGGCAAGCAGCGAAGGACTCAGAGCTGACAGAGGACACTTCTCCAACTTGTTCCAGCCACAAACAACTTAGACACCAAAGGGTGGCTTGGTGTTCCTAGACTTTCCGCTGCACTTAACAGGAAAATTCTTGAGGAGACACACAGAACATTTGGTGTCGAAAAAATGTCTGTTCTGGGGCCATCAGAATGACTCAGCAGCTGAAAGCACTTGCTCCCCAAGCCGGATGACCTGAGTTTGATGCCCAGAACACACAAGACGGAAGGAAGAGAAATCAATTGCCCAAATTTGTCATCTGACCTCCAGATGCGTAGTAGCCCAAACAGCCACAGATGCTACTATTCAATTAAATTATGTGTGAAAGTAACATCTAATAAATATATTGAAAATGTATGTGCATGCATATATATACATAAATGTGTGTATTTATGCCACACTCTCAAGAGGACAAACCGGTGCTCAAAAGGCAACAGTAGGATGAAAAGCAGAGTGGCCTTGAACTCGACACGGTAGCAACGTAAAGACTGTTCCCAGCGTTGGCCGCACGGCTCTGTGGGTAGCTGTGGTGGAGAGACAAGTTACAGATGGACGCAGCCAGTCATTGCGTCAGCACAGCGCTGTCCTCATTACACAAGCAGCTCCAGTGGATTCCAGGAGGTAGCAGCTTGCTTCTGAGACCCCATCTCTGCCTCTGGGGTGCTGGGGTTACAGGTGGGTCACCACGTGCACCCAGTTCAGGTCCTAGCACCGACAACACCCGGGATGGTGACCCAGCGGTAAGTAGCCTTAAGCCCCAGGATTCTAGAGGCAATGAATGAAGCCTAGGAATTTCATTCCTAAATGAAGCCCACCCCACCCAGGCCGCGGCTGAGTCCCGTCGCTTTTCACAAGTCTTTTTCCAGGCGAGGAAAAGCTGGAAGTGTTAGAATCACCACAGGGGGGCGCTTGGATTCCATGTAGGCTATCTGTTCCAAGCCAAGCCAGATCCAACTTGGAATCTTTACCTGGGCTGGCAACCTCCAAACAGAGACTTGCTTGAATGAGCCGAGAGAGGTGGTTAGGAACGGAGATGGTGGGAGAAATGAGTGCAGGCTGGTAGCCACACTGTTCGGCACAGACCTGGACGATGGCTTTGAAGGAAATCTAATCTAAAAGAGTCCAGCGCTGGACGACATCCCAGCGCTGTCCCCAGAACCAAACATCCCACACATCCAAACAATGATATACTGGTGCCTCATCCTGGACAGCCTCCACCTCTAGTTCAGCAAAATACTCAGGTTCATAATATTGAGTTATCAATCCACCTGCAATATCGTTCCCCGCTGATTCTGCTACTCATTCTAGGGAGAATCAGCTGTCATAAATATTATTATCCTCTCCCCCTTTCCTCTCAAGAGGTCACTAAAACTTTCATCCTAGACCTTTGGACCCTAGATATCTGTGTAGGCAGGCAAGAAAGAAAGAAAGAAAAAAGCCTTTTAAATTTCAAATATATATCTAACTCCAGCAAGGGACCAGGAAAGGTAACCATGGAAACAGGAGCATGAGTGTAACCATGGAGACCCATTTAAACCAGCTGGGCTATTATCATCTAGAATCTGGTGGGCTCTGGAGGCTGTGAGGACAGCTAGCCCTGGTTAAGATGGTCAAGTGATACCAATTGTTCATGTCAGTGCTTTGTGGGCACATATTGTAAGTGCTGTCTGAATGCTTGCCAACATTTTAAAATGTTAGGAAGAAAACCTTTCCTAGAACCCCCCTCTGTTACATCAATTTCTTTCTTTTCTTTCTCTCGGTTTCCTGAGAGTCTCATGTACCCAGCCTGGCTTTGAACTTGCTAAATAACCCAGGACTTCCCTCATCTCCCGATTCTACCTTCACCGATGCTTCCCGAGGCTGAGTTGCCTATGTGTGCCACCAAGCCACACCCAGTTTTGCTAGAGCGATAATTTTATTTTATTTTATTTTATTTTTATTTTTATTTTTGAAACAAGGGTCTTATTATGTATCCCTGGCTGGCCCGGAACTCACTATGTAGACCAGTCTGGCCTGAAACTCACAGGTATCTCCCTGCCTCTGCCTCTGCCTCTGCCTCCCAAATACTAGGATTCTATGTGTATACCACCACGCCTGGCTGTTTTCTGTTTTTGTTTTAGAGAGGGTCTCCCACCAAGGCTGACCTGCAAGTTACTGTCTCACTAGGTAACCCTTAACTCCTGATTCTCCTGCTTCTAGCTCTCCAGTGCCCAGTCATGGGCAACCACACCCAGTTTAGACAGTGCTGGGGATAGAAGGCAGAGCTTTGTACATTCGAGGCAAGCACTCACAAGATCCCTCAGGCTTTCTCCCCTGCCTTCTTGCCATAACTCTTACCTCAATGATGCACTGTGACCTGGAAGTATAAGGCAAACAAACTCTTTCATCCTCCAGGTTGATTTTGGTGTTTTATCACAGCAACAAAATAAGACTAGAACAGTCCCTTTGCCCAGAGAGACCAGAGCGGTCCAACATCAGTACATAAAGGTGAGGGAGAGGACCTGAGGATGGTTCTGTCAGTAAAGCACAAAGACCAGAGTTCCATCCTTAGAAGCTGTGTAGAAAGCTGAGCATGATATAGTGGCTCTAGCTTTGGCATATAGTCCCAGTGTATAGACAGGCTGATCCCTAGGGCTCTCCAGCCAGCCAGCCTCACTTATGTGACAAACTCCAGGCCAGCAACCTACCTGGTCTGAGAAGCTAAGTGGATGGCACTCCTGAGGAACAACACCCTACGTTAGTCTCCACACACATGCACACCGCTCCTAGCACAGAAGTACATTTCAAAAGGTCAAGAATGTGGGTGACACCTGCCCAGAGAGAGTGAAGAGAAGGGGTGTGCCTCTCCATGGATTTTTCCAGTGGCAATGTTTCTTTTGGCTTTGGGAAGGACTAATAGGCTTTTCAAGAGCAGAAGAGAGGGTTCCACAACCACGCAGCAGCGGCATAAACAGACGTGCCCGGGGCTTGAAGCCGAGGTACCTAGGAAACCATTGACTTTCTTTCCCCCCAGATCACAAACATCAGCAGCTGAGCTCCACCTGGGACTAAAGAATCCAGCTTCTGGCTAGTAGTGAGCCGCTCTGAATGCCTGGGGCTCGGGAAGAGGGCTGGAAGTGAGAGGAGAAAGCTGTCCTGCTCCGCCAGCCCTCTCTGCCCCGCCCACACGTCTATCAACTGTTAAAGCCATTTACAACGGTCCATGTAGGTGATGATACCCACAGGCCTTGCTCAGGCAGCCCACCTTGCACTCTGCTTCTCTTCCTAGGGTTAGCGGGGAGGATCCCAATTTTATATGTGAGAAAGAACTCTACTGCTGAGCTACATCTAAGCGGAGACTGAGATTTGTGTAACTTCACGATGGCCACAAAGAATCGGGGCCCCCGTGAACCTGGTTGGTTCCTTTTCCTCACCCCCTGCTAGTTCACTGACATCCTTAGAAGCTGATGGTGATGTGTGCAGCTGCCCTGTCTTAACCAGGCTGCCCCACTCAGTGTCACTCTCTGGACTACGGCGCCTTCACTGGGTCCCCTGAGGCGGGGCAGTCTGTCCCTCTGGATGGACCAGCCTGAGGGCTTTCCACTGTTACTCACCACTTTGTCCAGCTTTTCATCTAGGTGCTGGCTTTTCTTTGTACCTCACCAGAGCTGGGGAAGGCTTTGGACAGCTAAGCCTCAGAGACTCCTTCTGCCCATTCAAGATGAAAATGATACGAACTGAGTGACTGAAAAGCTAGGAGAACCCAGGCACCAATGAACACAGATAGAAACCGGGTCTTGTGAAGCCCAGCTGGCTGCCAAGGGTGGCTGTGATGGCCCAGGGTGGCCCCAAGGTCAGCCTGATCCAGTTTCCCTCATGTTTATATACTGCCAGGCATCATTCCATAGCTGGTTTCGTCCTCCCACAGTTCCATACTTGAGTGCATTTCCATTTTCTCACTCGTGGGTTCTTTTCATTGTTTTTATTGTGGGGTTTTGTTTTGTTTTTTGAGGCAGGTTTCTTTATGTAACTTTGGCTGTCCTGGACTCATTTTGTAGACCAGGCTGCCCTCAAACTAACAGAGATCCTCTTGTCTGCCTCCCGAGTGCTGGGACGAAAGGTGTGCGCCGCTGCCATCACCACTACCCGGCTCACACATGGGTTCTAAACATGCAAAAGTGGCTGTCAGAATCAAGGAACAAAGGAATCCATCAGAAGTGATGTCTTGTGGTGGGGCAGGGGGCACTGGGGCCTGGGGAACCCAACCAAGCGCTGAGGCCCTGGACCCAGGAGTAGGCTATGACAAGGTCTTAGGAACACTGCTGTTGCCATGGGCTCTGGACCCAGGTTCTAACAACACAGCGCTCTGGATGTGGCCACAACCACGGTCACACACCAGAATGGGCTGGGCACAGCACTTGAGTCTTTCAAACAGCTGCCTGCTGCTCGTAGTCGGGATGCCTGTGGGCATCCTGGGTGCCCTTGCCTTTGTGCAAGGCAGCAGTGAAAGCAAGGATCTGGTACTGTCATCCCATAGGATGGGAGTGAGCAGACGGTACTCAAGATAGAGAAGGTTCAAAGGTTGGATGTGTGCTGAGCATGCTTTCCCCTGCCCTGCGCCCAGATTGTTGTTATCTTACTACAACTGTCCCACTGTGTCAGATAGGATCCCATGGGGTTCCCCAAATCTGCCAGTGTTCATATCAGCTATATAAAATGGTGTGCTCGTTACATGTAATCTACCTACAGTCTCCCATATGCATTACATCATCTCTGTATTACACATTAACACTGGTAGTATGTAAATGCCATGTAAACATGTGTCGTTCTGTACTGTTCAGAGCCTATTGACACCCTAAGGAAGGTGTTTGGTACAGATAGGATTCTTTTCTGAGCACTTTCTCTCCGAGGTAGAGTGACTCTGTAAATATGAAACTCCTGTGTATATGGTTGATCGGTGGTGGTGTATGCCTTTGATTCCCAGCACTCAGAAGGCAGAGGCAGGCTTATTTCTGAGTCTGAGGCCAGGCTGATTGATCTACAGAGTGAGTCTAGTACAGCCAGGGCTACACAGAGAAACCCTGTTTCAAACAAACAAACAAAAAAAAAAGGAAAGAAAGAAAAAGAAAAAAGAAAGAAAGAAAAGAATAAGAAAAAGAAAAGAAAAAGAAGCTTCTTTGTGGCTAGGTTTCAAAGAAACCCTGGACAACTGGCTGAGGTGCCTATTGACAGATCAAAGCAGAAGCCAAGTGCTCATAAAGTCACAAGTACCTGTTATAGTGACCTAGCTCCTCTTATCACTCCTCCAACACACACACACACACACACACACACACACACACACACACACACACA
>NW_026591086.1:13021907-13037203 GCF_907164565.1 Psammomys obesus | reverse complement strand
ACACACACACACACACACACACACACACACACACACACACACACACATGCTTACGCACGTCCTCCCGCGCCTCCAGTCAAACCTCTCCAGCCACTGAGCTTTGCTTTCCTTCCCTTAGCTTCTCCATTTTCCTATATGACTTTTTGGCATTTTGGCAACATGCGCTCCTGGTCCTCTTTAGGTTCTTCTCTTGGTTCTAGGCTCTCTCCGCCCCCTTTCTTGTCTCTCTTCTCTCCCCCCCCTCTCTCTCTCCCCACCCTCCTCAACTGACCCAGTCTATTCTGCCATGTTCAGTCTGAACACTTCTAGATGCCTCTGGCTGTTCTCTTTCTCATCCGTACAGTAGAAACCTCCTCAACCATACCTAGGAGGGGCCATGTCCTCATTTGCATTCACTATGTATAGAAGGACAGTTATGTACAGTGATTCTTGCATAGGTGTCCTACCCTTAGTGGTAAAACTACTGGGAAAAATTTTGAATCTACACAACACCAAGTTACACTCAAATTTTTAGAAAAATAACGATTTTTTAAAATATAAATATATCACATGCAATATAGCAACATACAAAAAAATTGCATCATTGATCTAAACTTCAAATGTAATTGATTGCCCTGTATCTCTCGTGTCTGAAAGCCCTCCAGAAGGATCTTTTCCTGTGGTTTTGTGTGCATACGTGTGTGTGTTTATTTTTATTTGTTTTATTTATTTATTTTGTCTCCTGTAGCTCAGGCTGGCCTTGAACACACTGTAGCAGAGGATGACCTCAAACTGGTCTTTCTGCCACCGTTGGGTAGTGGAGGGCAGAGCCATGCCCAGCTAATGTGCTGCTGGGCATCAAACACAGGGCTTGGTGCATCCTAGGCAAACACTCTACCAACTGAGCTACATCCTCAACCCTTTAAGGGGGTGTTTCTCAACCTGTGGGTCATGGCTCCTCAGGTGTCTAATGACCTTTTCACGGGACCACATATCAGACTTCCTGCATTTCAGATATTTAATTATGGTTCATAACCGCGCCAAAAGTACAGTTATGAAGTAGCAACAAAAATAATCTTACGGTTGGGGGTCACCGCATCAGGAGAAACTGTATGAAAGGTTGGGAGCCACAGCTCTCAGGCATTTCTCTATTCTATACTCCACTGGTATGCATTGTCCCAGGTCCTGTTTCCTGAGCATGTTAGAGATTCCCGATGCAGAGCCCACATTCCTGGCACCAGCATGGCTGCCTGATCCTGGGTTTGAATGCCCGGACCTGGAACTTATCCAGCCTTTCTCTCTGCTTCCTCCCACACCAAAGGTTTCATCTCCACCAGTCAGGCACATGCCTAGAGCCGTCCCAGGTAAAGGTTGAAAAAGCAAAGGAGAGAAAGCACATTAAAATTTAAAACTGATTACCCAGATGCGATAGAAGAGAAGGAGAAGGGAGCATAAGCAGGGCAAAAAGATTTGATGAATTTTTTATGCTTGGCTCTCCAAATTCTAGGGCCTCAAGTTTGCTATGACTCACACTTACCAGGGCTCTCACAGGAGGCGAAATGATAAAGTAACGAGAATGATTTTCATGTGTGTTATATGGAAACGAGGCTCCGTGACTCAACCGTTACTGCTGCACTCAGCTTCCACACCCCAGGTCAGGCCTATTACCTGATTGATTGCTGCTCTGTTCTTTTAATGCAAAAACAGCGAGCAGCTTTCAAAGTGCCCATCTCAATATATGCAAAATAGAAAGCGATTTGCAAAGCCACCCATCTCGATACATCACAGGCAAAAAGTGACTGGACCATTTCCTCCGCTTTTCTTACCATCATAAATGACACAAAAGAGACACTCAGCTTTGCCAAATTGTCATTACATGACACACACAAAGACTTATTCACCCAAGTCTTATGTGAGGAATAATTAGGTCTTCCCAAACCAGGCTCAGCTTTCTCTGGGGCTGCCACATAAACCACAGTGGGATATTTCCAAGCCATAAAAAATAATTGGTATCTTTTAGAGTTAGTGCACATGGTGGAATGGCTTTCATTAGTCAGCCCCAAGTCTTTGGAAAGATTATTGATTTACATTTCGAACTTTGAAAAAGATTCCTCAGACCTGCCTTTGTCCCTCCCGTCTTGGGTACTTTGTGGTTTGTTTATCTTTCTTTTAGAACCCTTGCCTTTGCTTCATCTTGTCAGTTCCTTCTGCTTACAACTGTCCCCTCAAGAAAAAGTTGATTCTGTGACCCTTGACTACCTACCCTCCATGGACCTTCACTACCTACCCTCCATGGACCTTCACTGTCTCCCCTCCATGGACCTTGACTACTCACCCTCGATAACCAGATTATGGGTCCTTCCTTCAAACTCTGAGCATTCATGTCATCATTCTTAGGTTTATAAGGATATGGCTGCAAAGTCTGGTGACTAATGTCTATCAGTGTCTATCTCTCCTCTTTTTTTTAACAATGGAAGTTTGAGCTGAGTACATGAGCAATCAGAAATCACATTTCTGAGCACTTCTTGCAGCTATATGATCCAGATGAGTGCCTGCCTCATCCTGGTTCACCCTCCTCAAAGTGGTCTCTTCCACTCTTCCACTGCCATCTTCTGCAAGAGCAGTATGCACTCTATGACATTTGCTGTAGCCTGTAGTAATAGACAAGAGGCTCACAATGTTGAAAAGCCGTGGTTATGGGGGTTCAGAGCTGGGTAGTGCAGAGATCCTGGGGTCCAATCTGCATTCCTTTAATATTGGCGTCTTTGCTCAGTATACACTCAGTACAGACAGTGGCTTAAACAAAAGTAGTATCATTCATTTTGAAAGTCACAATCTGCATAACGAATGAGGGCTAGTTAGGTGAAGATGGTGATGGACACCAGAGCTCCGATCTCCCACCCTGCCCTCTCCACCCCCCTCCCCTTCTCAACTGCCATCCCTTCAGGAGTTTCACCATTACACATTCACTTTCCAGGACGCTGTGGAGGGGGTCAGGGGTTAAACGTTCTGCATTGGCCATATGACATCATTTAGTTACATGACATCATTTACCTGCTAGGAAGCCTGGGAAATGTGGTCTCCACTTGTCATGCACCCATGTAGAAATTGTATCCTTAGGAAAAAAAAAAAAAAGACAGCAGCACTCAGGAGGCAGAGGAAGGTGGATGTCTGTGAATTTGAATCTAGCCTGGTCTATAGAGCAAGTTCCAGGACAGCAACGACTACACAAAGAAACCGTATCTCAATCAACAATAACAATAAAGACAGACCATGAGCAGTGGAGCCCAGACAAGGGCATCAAATGCTTTGGAGCTAACATGTACAAGGAACCAAACTGCCATCTTCTGCAAGAGCAGTATGTATGCACTCTTAACCAACGAGCCATCTCTCCAGACATCGTGGTTTTGTTTTTAATGTAACTTTTTAGCATTGTTTTCAGGGCTGTGTTGTAGTCCATTCGTAGACTCATATCTTTATGGTGGGGATGGAGCTCAGGAATCCAAGCGGCTGAGGCAAGCACTAGGCAAGCACTCCCGCAGCTGAGCTAACCCAGCCCTGGGAACATGTCACTTTACACAGATGCACGCCCTATGCTTTTCTTCCCTCCTGCCAAAAGAAGCCATCTCCCCACTGACATCCAGGGGGTGGCACCAGCCAAGGGCTCTTCCTCTCAACTTTTTCTCCATGACCACAAAATTATGTGTCGAGATTTGAAAGGTCATTTAGCAGTTTGGATTTTGGTGCCTTTTGTGGCCTTTAGAAAAGTGAAACATCAATCACATTCAGATACACATTCTCATGTCCTGCTCTCCCCCACTTAGCAACAGCTCGTGGAATTCTCTCCACGTCAATTGGTTTTGATGTAATCTGTTCATTTTAATGGATGGGTAATAATTCATGGGGTTGATATATCTAAAGTATGCAGCCAGGGGCTTTGTTTCATAATAAATAGTGCCGTAATAACATCTATGTACATGTGCCTATGAGAATTAACAGCTTTATTTCCTTGGGACAGATTCCCAGAAGTGAGCTCGCTGGAGCAAAAGCCACATGAATTTTTAATTTTTAATAAATATTATCCCTAGAGCCATCCTTTTTTTCCCCTCTCTTTTCCACTACCTCTTTTTCCTCTTCCAGTTTCTGTAATTAAAAGGCTAAAATGTTTTAGATCAAATTTCATAAGCTTATGTTGATCTGTAAAATCTGGATGAATTTAAGGGAAATGCAAATCAAAACAACCCTCAGATTTCACCTTACACCCATCAGAATGGCCAAGATGAAAAACTCAAGTGACAACACATGCTGGAGAGGTTGTGGTGAAAGGGGAACCCTCCTCCATTGCTGGTGGGAATGTAAACTGGTACAACCACTTTGGAAGTCAATCTGGTGCTTTTTCAGACAATTAGGAGTAGTGCTACCTCAAGACCCAGCTATACCACTCCTAGGTATATACCCAAAATTTGCTCAAGTATACAACAAAGACATTTGTTCAACCATGTTTGTAGCAGCTTTATTTATAATAGCCAGAACTTGGAAACAACCCAGATGTCCATCAATGGAGGAATGGATACAGAAATTGTGGTATTTTTACACAATGGAATACTACTCAGCAATCAAAAAGGAGGAAATCATGAAATTTGCAGGCAAATGGTGGGATCTAGAAAAGATCATTCTGAGTGAGGTAACCCAGAAGCAGAAAGACACACATGGTATATACTTACTCATATAGACATATAATATATGATAAACCTACTAAAATCTGTACACCTAAAGAAACTAATCAAGAGGGAAGACTCTTGCTAAAATGCTCAATCCCTATCCAGAAAGGCAAAGAGGGTGGACATCAGAAGAAGGAGAAAAGAGGAACAAGTCAGGAGCCTGACACAGAGGACCTCTGAAAGGCTCTGCCCTCCAGACTATCAAGGCAGATGCTGAGACTTATGGGCAACCTTCGGGCAGAGTGCAGGGAATCTTATGAAAGAAGTGGGAAACAGTAAGACCTGGAGAGGACAGGAACTCCACAAGGAGAGCAACAGAACCAAAAAATCTGGGCACAGGGGTCTTTCCTGAGACTGATACTCTAACCAAGGACCATGCATGGAGATAACCTAAAACCCCTGCACAGATGTAGCCCATGGCAGTTCAGTATCCAAGTGGGTTCCATTGTAATAGGAACAGGGACTGTCTCTGACATGAACTGATTGGCCTGCTCTTTAATTACCTCCCCCTGAGGGGGAAGCAGCCAGGCCACAGAAGAAGAGAATGCAGTCACTCCTGATGAGACCTAATTGACTAGGATCAGAAGGAAGGAAAAGAAGTCCTCCCCTATCAGTGGACTTGGGGAGTGGCATGCATGCAGAGGGTGGAGGAAGGGAGGGATTGGGACGGGAGGAGGGAGGGAACCACAGGGGGGATACAAAGTGAATAAAGTGTAATTAATAAAGAATTAAAAACTGGATAAATTATAAAATAGAGAAGTCGACATTTGTTTTCAGAGCCTCATCTGAAAGAAGCCCCCTTCTACAAACGACTAAATGAAGACTATGATTGCAGGTGTGAAAGATGATACCAACTTTTCTTGTTTCTGTATTTAATCAAGATGTATATTCAAAAAACACCCCAGCACTATAGCAACTGAATATTATCAGCAGTGAATTACATAACTCTCTGCCGATGTTTCCCAGGCAATTCATTACACGAGATCCTGCATTCCTCGGGCATACTCTGTCCCCAAATTCCATGCTGAGGATGCTGTATTCATTTCACAATGTCTGTAAAGCCACTGCCATTGGTTGATACTGGACTGGATGGAGGACATAGGGGAAGTAAATAAGACCTACAAGGCTCCACTCACAGAGCTGATCTTCTGGATGAAGGGGGAAATATTAAAGAGTTAATCACACATGTGTTTGTATGATATTCATTTGTTTATTGTGCTGGAAATTTAACTCAGGGCCTTGGACACATGCCCTTCCATTAAGATATACCTCCATCCCATAATATATTTTTGTTGCGCCAAACTATGCAAAACGTAACAGTTGCTTTCTTTGCCATTTTATGTAAGTAACACTGATGAACCCTGTGGACACTGTGCTAAGTGAAAGAAACTGGTTCCAACAGCAAATGCTGTAAGATTCCATTTATGTTACCCAGAGGGATTGAGCTCACAGAGGCAGAAAGCAAAATGGAGTTGCCAAGAGGCAATGGGGGAGAGCAATGGAAAGCTATATTAATGAGTACAGAGGTTCAATTTTGTAGACCAGAAAAGTCTAACGATGGAGAAACGAAACGGACAGTGGTGGTAATTTTACAATGTGCAGGATAGCTTTATGGCAACATGACATGAGCTTAAGTCATCGGAAAGGAGGGAACTTCAATTGAGAAAATGCTTTCATAAGATTAGACTGTAGGAGCCAGGTGTGTTGGCACACACTTTTAATTCTAGCACTTGGGAGGTAGAGGCAGGTGGATTTCTGTGGGTTTGAGGCTAGCCTGGTCTACAAATCAGGGATGCACAGAGAAAACCCCTGTCTTGAAAAGCAAAACAAACAAACAAAGATTAGACTGTAGGCAAACCTATAGGGCATTATCTTAATTGCTGATGGATGTAAGCGGGCCCAACCTATTGTGGGGGAGAAGGGAGGTTATTCATGGGCTGGCGGTCCTGGGTTCTATAAGAAAGCAGGCTGAGTAAGCCATGAGGAGCAAGCCAGTAAGCAGCACCCTTCCATGGCCTCTGCATCAGCTCCTGATGTCAAGATCTTGCCCTGTTTGAGTTTCTGTACTGACTTCCTTCCATGATGAACAGTGATATGGAAGTGTAAACCAAATAACCCCTTTAGTCATCAAGTTGCTTTTTATCATAGTGTTTCATCACAGCAACAGTAACCCTAAGACAACTAAGATCATGGGGATCTGCTGTGACAGAGCTGGCCATATTGTTCTGGGGAGGAATGTGAAGAGCCGTTGAGTCTTCCAAGCTTGGTGAACCATTCTGGGGGAGTTTGGAAGATAAGAATGTTGAAACAGTGCAGCCAATCGAGGCCTGGCTTGTAAAGTCTTAGAGGGGAGTTTGAGACTTTAAAGACTACTGGGGTCTTTTGCTATTTTGAGTTGAGAATCTGTGGTTCTGGTTAGCTGGGCCTGAAAAATCAGCTGTGATTAACAAGAGACCAGAACCATCAAAGTAAAAGTCTTTGCTCCACTGGGACAATTGATGCTGGTCAGGTGGAGCTAAGAAATTTAGGGTGATTAACAAGAGCTCAGCATCACTGAGGTGAGATCTTCTGGGAAGTGTTTTCTGAGGGCAAATAGAAGCTGTGGTCCAAGGTTGCATACATCGTGCTGGCAGCCAAACTTGGTAATGTAAGAATTACCTAGGTGCTACTGATTTTGAAGGCATGAGACCGTTATGGCGAGCAGCTGAGGCTTAGCATCGTGAGAGGCCAAAGAGGCCATTGATGAAGATGCTGCCTCAGTAGAAGTTGAAGGCCCAAAGTGGGGGCCTGGCACTGTGAAGTGAGCCTAGGTGAGGCTATTGGTGAAAGTACAGCCCAGTTTCAGTAGAGACCCCAGAGTTTTGGAGATGCCAGTATCACGAAAGACGACCAAGAACAGCAGCACTGGTGGAGTGGAACCTTCCAGAACTTAGAAGACAAGCTGTGTGTGCTGCAGAGGGCAGGGCAGAGAAGTGAGCCACACTCTTTGGAGGAGTCCAGAAGATGGCAAGTGGATTCCAGACAGTGGACATGGAGTTATTTACACAGGCGAAGTTTGTTTTTGCTTTGATTTTTATCGTGGCTGTGCCCTGGCTCTTCCCGATTGATGTGGGAAGCATTTAACTTACTTTTGATTTTATAAGAGCCCACAGTTGAGAGGCTGAAATTTAAAAGAGATTTTTTTAGGTTTTGAAAGAGACTTTGGATTCTTAAAGAGACTGAATTTTAAAGTGTTTGAAGTTGTAAAGACTTTGGTATTTCTTAAGTTTATAAAATGTCTTATGTTCCGATACTAGTGTATGATCTTGGGGAAGGAGGGATGAACAAGAAATAAAAGTTTGTGGCTTAACAATGATGTGTTTGTGTGTCAAGTTGACAGGGGTCAACTGTGCTGGTTATTTTTATGTCAACTTGATACAAGCTAAGAGGAGACAGCCTCAATTGAGAAAATGCCTCCATAAGATCAGGCTGTAGGCAAGCCTGTAGGGCATTTTTCTAATTAGTAACTAATGTGGGAGGGCCCAGTCCATTGGGGAAGGTGCTTTTCCTGGGCTGGTGGTCCTAGATTCTGTAAGAAAGCAGGCTGAGCAAGCCACGAGGAGCAAGTAGCACCCTTCCATGGCCTCTGCATCAGCTCCTGCCTTCAGGATCCTGCCCTGTTTGAGTTCCTGTCCTGACTTCCTTGGGTGATGAAGAGTGATGAAGATATGTAAGCCATAAACCCTCTTCTTCTCCCCAAGTTGCTTTTGATCATGGTGTTCCGTCACAGCCAATATAGTAACTCTCAGACACAGAACAATGTGACAGTACTAAATGCCACTGAACTATACGCATAAGAATGGTGCGAAAGTGGCTGGAGAGATGGCTCAGTGTTTAGGAGCACTTCTTGCTCTTTTAGAGGATCTGGGTTCAATTTCCAGCACCCAAAATGGCAGCTCACCGCCACCTGTAACTCCAGTTCTGGGATGTCTGATGCCCTCTTTTGTCCTCTATGGGGACTTGACAGACCCACATGCATGCAAAACACCCATATACATTTTAAAAAAAATTCTTTTAAAAAAATCTTATGAAAAACAAAGCAACCAGGCCTCATGTCAGCCTCCTGATCCTCACATGTAGTCTTCTCCTGAGCAAGTTGCTTTAGCACTTGAAAAACTTGCCTAACCAGTCGTCCTGCAGGAACCCTGGGTTCCCAATTATTAGCTTTGTTCAGATGCCCAGAGGCCCTTGTGGACATCATTTTTTTCTCTTGCTATTTCATAATGGAAACCCTGGAGTGCTTTAAGATACTATCTTGACGTCTGCAGCTTATCTGCTAACCCTCAGAACATTTTTCATAGAGGTGTCAACTCACAAACCTTTATCTTCTGAAATGATCATAATCAGCTCTAACACTCCATCTTTCTCCATAAAAATCTATCATGCTTCAAAGGAAATAAAGGGAAAATGTTTCCCCACATCGCTGATTGCCCCTGTTTTTTTTTTTTTTTTTTTTTTTAAGGAGAATATAAGCACTTTTCTTTTTTCTTCTTTGGACCAGCAACTCTGGCTTCCAGATGGAACTCCTAGGGGATTTATGAGCATCTGTCCCCAGAACAGGCTTTGTTCTTTTACAAGAAAAATAAGTCTCAATTTAAGGCACAAATTTCTCCTGGTTACAACAGGCAAGAGACTTAGGGATTAATTTTTCAATTACCATTAATGATTTTTTTTCAGTTGTTGTAAACATAGTAAATTTTTATTGAAGTGTGAGTAAAGTCTAATTTAACTCTTTATTTGGCATGTAGTTTCTGAGTCTCAGACTCATGTGTTTGATTACCCATGAATCTTGCCTGAAAACACAGTTTGTTATGAGTGGTTCAGAGTTGCCCAAAACTGAATTCTTGGTGTATGTATTCCTGGGAACTGACTCCTGGACTTGAAAATTCTAGAGCCAAACTGAATTCTATAGTTGTTGTTGTTTGAGACAGGGTCTCACTCTGTATCTCACGATAACCTCAAACTCATGGTAATCCTCTTGGCTCAGCCTCCCAAATACTGGGATTATAGGTGTAATAGGTGTAAGGCATTTTACCTGGATCCAAAATGAAATTCATGATCTTTTTTTTTTTCAAATTCACTTTACCACCTCCCATACATATAAATACCAACACAAACACATACACAAACACACACCTAACACAGAAAGGAGGCCACCCCTGACTCTCTCATCTTCTTTTTGTTACATTTATGATGTTAGCATTTGTAGATCGTTGGCTCCTACCATCTCTCTCATCATCATGGACCGAAAATGAACAGTTATTTAACATTGCCAAACACTCAATGTTCAGATTTTTATCAACAGAATCATACAAGTTTAGATTTAAAGATCTTTAAGGAGATAGATACCCAATCACTCTCCTTATTACTCAGAACTTTTTTACTTATTTAAAAACGGAACCACCTATCCTTTACCATTCCCCATGTTATGCCTTTGGATGATTTTACTCCTTTCTTGAAAAGATGGCTTACCCTGTTAAAATATACACCGTGATCCTCATCTTATGGTTATTTACGTGTTATTTCAGGACCTTGTGTTTGAAAATAACAAGAGCAAACTTAAACCAGCTGTCTTAGTTAGAATTTCTATAAACAACAACAAATTACTATAGTCTGGGTGGTTTGGATAATACACATCTAATTTGGAGTCTTGGAAGTCCAGAACCAAGGAGCTGGCAGATTTCTATCTAGTGAGGACACTTTCTGGTTTGAAGAGAAGAGAAAGCAAATCCTGCCCCACCTCCTTTCATGAGGGGACTAATCCCACTACAAAAGCTCCACCCTCATGACATCCTTCCCCCAACAAACACACACACACACACACACACACACACACACACACACACACACACAGAATCCTGCTAATACCATCACATCTTCAAGTGCCACCAACATGTGACTTTAAGGGACAGAAATGCTCAGTGCATAGCACTAGCCTCCACAGGAAGAGGGTCATTTTGAAGGTGGCCTCACTGAGAGAACTCACATTAACCTACATGGTAGAGTTCAGTTACCCGGTGTGGTCTCTCCATGCCAAGAGTGTATAAAATTGAGATGTGTGGGCTGTAGCTGGCTGAATTACTTTACAGCAAACATTATCACACGTAAGTGAAACTGTGAACTCTGAAATAATGATAAAAAGAATAATGGTGTGATGCTTAATATTCATCGACAACTTAACTGGGTTTAGAAGGACCGTGAGAACACTTCTCTGTCTGTGAAAGCATCTAAAATGTTTAATGTCAGAATAAAGATCTGCTCTGAATGTGACCAGCAGTGGAGTCCTATCCTGAATGAAAAGGAGGAGGACAGCCAAGCTCCAGGGTTCATCTTTGTCTGCTTCCTGATTGTGGACATAATGTGAGTGTCTGCATTCTGCCTCCTGGTCTGCACCATGATGGGCTCTTCAAGCCAACATTCCCACAGACTCATTCATAATATTCTGGGCTACATAATGATGGTTAAGGTGTGACTTGGTTTTCAGTTCCATTATGACAGTTAAAATGTCACTTGGTTTTTCAATTCCGTTACAGTTTTCATTCTTTTATTGGTTTATTCAGTTCCTGTTGTATGTAAATGCTTTCTAGACACACAACATGTAGCAGTGAATGGAAGTTAAGATTCCTATTGGGCACTAAGGTTGTAGCTCAGTGGTAAAATGCTAGTTCATATGCATGAAGGCCTGGTTTCCATCCCCAACCCTGGTGGAGGAGCTTATTTTGAAAGTGTATAGAGACATAAGCAGACTGATGTTTGTATAGAATTGGAATGTAACAGAAATTAATGGGGGGGGGGAAGTCATAGGAGATATCTTGGGAGTGATAAAAATGTTCTAAATATGAACGGAATTGAACAACCCTACTCCTTTGCCAAAATTAAAAGAACTCTCATTTTAGTCAAGGTACCACTCAATAAACATTAAGTAAAATGTATACTATGTTTAATGGCAATAATGCTACAGAGGAAACAAATCAGAGCGAAGACACAGAAGACAACAGGGCAGGTTTTAGGGGAGCTAGCAAGGAAAACTGGGCTGTGTAGGTATCATTTAAAGGACATTGGAAGTGTCAGAGTGAGCCTTGTGGAGTGTCATGGGGAGAATGTTCTGAGCAGAAAAATCAGAAAACAAACAAATAGGCTAAAACCAAGCACTAAAAACAAATGAGCTTAGGAAATCACAGAACAGATAGGCCACACTCGGAGGACCCAGAAGGAAAAAAAAAAGCCAATAAAAATAAAGACAGAAAATAAACAGAACACTGATAATAATTACACATCAGGGACTATCAATGAAACAGCTTTTCTTTTTTAATTTTCATTTTAAAGATCTGGCAAAACAAATCAAGAACACAATAGACAAGGACAAGGGCAAAAAGCAAGAAAACTGCAGAACACAAAAGCAAAGAAAGGGACAATCACAGCAGGGCTTCAAAGAATGAAATAAGCAATGGTTTGGCAACCTGCATACATATACACACTTTTCTGGGAAAGCGGTTAAAAACAAAACAAAACAAAACAAATACCCCCCCCCAAATCAAATTATTACAAGAAAGAAAAGACTTGAAACCGGCAATCATTTTTGTAATTGACAGGATTAGCAACCTTGATCCACAACAAAAATGGCTTCAATTGTTTTACTGTTGGATTTTGACCATTTCCAGAGTATAACAAATAAACAACCATTTCAGAAAAAAGAAGAAAATGTAAAACAGCCTCATTTTTTCAACCTTAATTTTTACTTTATGTGTTTTACCTGCTTGTACGTCTGTGCACTTCGTGAATATACATACCACATGAATGCCCACATAGTACAGAAGAGGGTGTTGGATCCCCTGGAACTGGCATTATGGATGATTGTGAGCCACCATGTGGGTGCTGGGAATTGAATCTAGATCTCCTGGAAGAGCAGCCAGTGCTCTTAACCACTGACCCGTCTCTCCAGTTTCCAATCAACCAGCCATTAGTGTCTGATTATGAAAGGTACTCCACAAGCTCACTCCTCGGGGACTGTGTTGCCAGCTGGTGGGTTGTCAGGAAGAGAATGGATCCTAAGGGTTGTGGCTTGACAAACACGTGAATCCCTTGATGAATTCATAATATGATGGGTTTATTGGGGAGGAGTGACAAGCAGGAGCTGGGGCCTAGTTGGAGAAGCAGGATGCTGAGGGAGTGAGTGTCCCTAAGAGCCGTCTCTTATTTTGGTTCTTTCTACACTGTCTTTACTCTGCTTTCCTCGTGAGGTAACTAACATGTGCCGTGTGCTCCTGTCACCATGATAGCTTGCCTTAAAGAAGGCTCAGAATCAACCAGGAGAGCCACAGACTATGGGCAGAGAGACCTCTGAAATCGTGAGCACACACCCTTCCTCACCTTAGCTTGGTTTTTCTCAGCTATTTTTACTCAGAGCAATGCAACTAGCACTCATCTGAATCTAAAACCACATTACAAATAAAGAGCACTGTAATCAAGTAGTGATCTCCCGAGGAATCCGAGGAGCCACCAACATTGAAGTTCCACCAGTGGGTGACTGCCTGGTGTGTGGATCGTGCTCAGTAAATACTGGCTGTTACTACTGATTACTAATGATGACTGCGGTTAAACACCGACAACAACTCTCACAAATAAGTTCACAATACTTTGATGTTCTCTCACTGAGCTGCACCTCGCATGACCTCCAAATCATCTCTTCTCCTGCAGATGTGCCCTACAATTATTCACTTCTATGGGATAGTTGTGTGTCATAGGACAAAGATGTGTTCAGCAGCTTTCTCTGAAAGATTAAAATGAAGAAGTCCAAGCATCCATCCATAAGAATGTGGATAAATGACTCGCATTAGATCCACATGGTCAGGCTAGAGATATGGCCCAGTGGTTAAGAGCACTGGTTGCTCTTCCAGAGGACCAGGGTTCAATTCCCAGCACCCACATGCCAGCTCACAACTGTTTGTAACTCCTGTTCCAGGGGATCTGACGCCCTCACACAAACATACATGCAATCAAAACACCAAAGTACATAAGATAAAAATAAATAAATTATTAGATCTACACAGTCAGTTGCTATGCAGTGGGGCTGCAGCAGAGAAAAGTAGCGTTGAAGAGGAAAGAAGAAAAGTTGTTAAGAAACCAAGAGGTTAATTTGTATGATCACAGGAACACAGTGCTTTGTAGACTTAGACTACAAATAAAGTAAAAGGCAAGATGGATGACGCCTGAGTCAAGGCGTCTAAACAATGGCAGTCGAGGTTGCCCCCACAGCATCCACACACACATTTTGCCCTCACCCATACACGGGAACACTCACACACATTCACACATAAAGACTCCTGGGTTATCCAGGGAAGTCTAGATAGGGAAAGTGACAGGGCTAGAAAAAAAGAATAAACATGAGCACCGTAAATGAGGAGGCTGCAGCCTTGGCGTAGCACCGCACTGTGCGTGCACACTGAGATCCCGAACAGAGGACAGGAAAGCATATGAGGCTGACAGGGTCAGAGCGAGAGAAGTTTTGTATACCAGACATGTGAACCACATTTTTAAAATGGGATTTGAAGACCGAGCGTTCTGGAGCCAGGAAATGTCACAAAACCACGTGCGGTTTAGAAGACTGAACCCCACAGCAATGGGGAGAAAACTTCGGCGCCGTCGATCACGTTAAACATCTGAACCAGCCGCAGTCGGTGACGGAGAATGCTTTTGAGTTTACTCTGGTCTCCAGCTTCGTTTGGATTTCCCGGCAAACATCTCTTGGAGAGTTGAGAGAATCTGTTTAGCAGGCCCTGCCCTTGGCTAGTACATGTGCAGTTTATTCACAGACCCCTCCTCACCACTGCAGCACAGAAGACAAATACTGCCCTGTGCCCCCAGCACACTGAGGGCATCAGAAGTAGAGTGAACAGACAGGGCTCACTCCACCTCCTGGAAAAGTTTGCACATTGCCAGACCAACGCCATTCGCTCGCACATCGTGGATGAGTGTGAACAAGCCAAGCCATGCTCTAAGCGAGAAGGTCTAAGCAAGCGGTACTCACCTTTGAGTGCCAGGATTTCATGCTGCTCAGTTTACTGAAGTTTCTCACATACTCTTCTTTATGCTCTTACAAAATCTACCAACACCTGCCTTCAGGAACTGACTTTTGATCAGCCGATAACACACACTCATGGTAAGAGGACTTTCTTGGCTTATATGAGCTCCTCTTCTACCCTGATTCTACTTTAGCTAATGCAACAATTCACTGCAGACCTTTGTCGGACCGGAATTTTATGAAAGTAAATGAAGCACAGTGAAATGAAGTGCACGAAAGGAAAAATAGCCAAGGCAACAATAGCACATTCACGGTAGGTATTAAGAATTAAGTAATTCAGCTGGGCACAGTGGCACACACCTGTAATTCCAGCACTCTGGGAGGCAGAAGCAGGCAGATCTCTGTGAATTCAAGTCCAGCCTGGTCTACAAAGGAAGTCCAGGACAGCCAAGGCTGCACAGAGAAACCCTGTCTTGAAAAAACAGAAAGAGAAAGGGGAGGGAGGGTGGGATCGGGAGGGGAGGAGGGAGGGGCTT
>NW_026591086.1:12976914-13021807 GCF_907164565.1 Psammomys obesus | reverse complement strand
AGAAAGAAAGAAAGAAAGAAAGAAAGAAAGAAAGAAAGAAAGAAAGAAAGAAAGAAAGAAAGAATATGAAGTAATTCAGGGGGCCAAGGTCATAAGACCTTGGAAACTGTCTCTTCTCCTCTTACTAGGGAACCCATATGGAGACAGAGCTCTCTATGGGCTACATCTGAGCAGGAGGTCTAGGGCCTCTCTATGCATGATCTTTTTTTTTTTTTTTTTTGTTCCCAGTATCAGCCTCCTCCCTAGATGATAATTAGGCAATTAAGATGCTTTTTGTCTAGCTTTGTCCTCCTGCACATGGAAGACCAGGGCATATCTACTCTGTTCTCCGTCTTCTGCTCTTTCCTCCTGTTGTAGGCAGAAGGGGAGTTTATGTCCCTGTGTATAGTGAGAAAAGTGGAAGCTTGAGCAATATAATAAATTGTGGTTTCTCTACTTTCCCCAGTTTTGAAGAACTACTGAGAAGCATTTGCAATCCACTTCTAAACTGTAAAGAGAAACTGTACACTGTAAAGAGAAGGTTGTGTCTACCATAGCCTTGTTTAAAGCCTACTGCTTTCCCTGGGACCTCAGGATGAAGCCCAGAGCTTGTGTGTTCCTTACAGAGGCATCCCGATGTGGCAGCTATCTGTCTCTTGGCCACGTTTCCTTGGCCTTCAGCCTCCAATGTTCTGGCTTATCCCCAGTGGCCAGCTTTCACTCCTGCCTGCCCCTCTGCTTGCCCCTGACTTCCCTAGTCTTCCTGCCATCCTCACCTGACACCTCCTCCTTGATGTGCCCTGGGCAACTCATGCTTTACCTAGAACAGTATCTCTGAGCAGCCAGCCAAATTGTGGATATTCTGGAGAGGACAGCCTTCCTGTGATGAGTTGTATTAGCTGCATTTGCCTTGCTGACCAAAAAAACTTCCGGATAGTTAACCTCGGCTGAAAGTCTCAGAGGGACTTCCATCCATCTGGTCAGGAGGAGCAGGCAGAGAAACTCCAGCTAAGGCCACAGGAGCATGAAGCAGAGACTCTTCACATGGCTCGGGACCAGGACCCGAGGGCATGAGCAAGTAGCCCTCAAAGCTTGTTCCTAGTGATCGAGTTCCCCTAACCAGATCCCACCTGCAGTAAGGGTTTCTCAGCCTTCAAAATAGTACCACAAGCTGTGCCCTCAACTTAAAACAAACCTGTGGGACATTTCTAGATCAAATCATAGACACTTGCCCTGTACATTGTATCCGGTCTATGGGGCATTAGTGGCCACTGAATACTAGATGCCAGTAGACAACACTATTACTCAACAGTCTGAAATGTCACCAATCATTATCTTCTGTTTCCATGGAAGCAAAACTGCATCTGAGAACCACTGTTGTAGGGTACCACTTAACAGTGAGGCCAGTTGCAATTTCATCTATGGTCGGGTACACACCATACCATAGAATACCAAATATTCTATGGTGCATACCAAACCATAGAATAAAGCAAGGCACAGCTTTATCTGATAACATTGGGGCTGATCATGCTTTCAACCCTCCATCCCATCATAAGAGAAAACACTTTATCTGGCTCCTTAGATGTAGATCCCCATCCCTCTGCTTTCAAAACCTTTCACTGTGTGAAATCTGAAGAATGCCCTCTCAACTTTTCTGTCATGTTTGTTCTGGACTCATACCTGCTCTCGGAAGTTGTTCCCTTTTGAGTAAATTCGGGCTTGCTTCTGAGCACATACATAGCCAAAAGGGTTTGCATCTCAGGGGAAGTGGGGACTTAATAACTCGCATGTTTACTAGGTTATAGAGTCAAAGCCTGAGCAAGCAGGCCAGGAAGAGGACATGTGGCTGGCCACCTCTGTTCTTCTTCAGCTTACTGTCCCAGTAGGGATGATGGTTGGTATTGTCTCTGTGTTGTTTTATGTTCAATACCTTTCAAAGGATACTTGAACATTTCCTTGATATTTATCCAAAGAACCCCTGGACAAGAGCTTCCCAAAATATTTCTGGCTTTTCTTTTTATTTGTTTTGGTTTTGTTTCAAGACAGGGTTTCTTTGTGTGGCCTTGGCTGTTCTGGAACTAACTCTGTAGACAGGGCTGGCCTTGACCTCACAGTGATCTGCTTCCCTCTGCTTGTTGAGTGCTGATACTAAAGGTGTGCACCACCACCACCCCGCCCTTTTCTGGCTTTTCAGATCTCTTTGCTCAGATTTGGAGCTGAAAAGAGTTGGGGACACAAGCCCCAATGGGTTTCCCTCTACTCCCTTTTCTACGTGTTGTTGTTAGAGCCACATGGACTTGGTTTCCCTTTTCTTGCTTTCCTGGAAGGGACTCCCTTATATATGACCTCTAAGCCCTTCAATGTGAAGTCTTCCTGTCCCCTTCTCAGCAGCCAGTAGAGCAAGGAGGCTTCAAGGAAGAAACTAGGCTTGCTGATTCGATGCCGTTTTTATCAGCTAACAGTTAGTCGTTTTTGTCCTTGTTTGAGTTCCTAGGACAGGACTGTGCTTACCTTTTGGATAGTCGTATTCACAGCACTTGTTGTGACGAGGCATCCCAAATTCCAGGAATGTGGCAGCTTGGAATAACAGATACTCACTATGTTATTATTTTCATGGCTCTGGAGTCCAGGCATGGCAATGCAGGCTTCTCTGCTTAGGCCTCACAGGCCTGTAACCAAGGTGACAACCACCATGGAATGGGGTCTTGTTTGAGGCCCAAGTTGCTTACATAGCTGTTGACAGAATTCTTCTTTTTCTTTTTTTTATTTTCCTCCAGATAAAAGAGCTTGCTACAAGGCCAGCAGGAGAATTGATGTTTTCAAAACATCCATTGGACAGGCATGTCCAGCCTGCATTCCAGGATAGCTGTGCTAATATATTTGTAGGCCAGAACAACATGTCACAGTGTCAAAACGTTGGATTCCTCTGAATTTCAACTGAGTATGATTTTGCTTTGATTAACTCAAATTCAACTCTTTAAAGCCGTTGAACTTTTGCTGTAATGTCCAACCTAATCACAGAAGTGGCACCCACCATTTTATAGATCCTGCCCATAGCCAAAGGGTGGTAATTGAGCATACAAAGGTCCAATTCACCGGGGATCTTCTTAGAGTTCTGCCTACTCCCACTCTGGCATATTTACTCAATGCACGTGTGCGCGAGCGCACACACACACACACACACCTTTGTTGAGAATGTCTGTGAACTGGGGCATCTGTATTATACCCTCAACCCCCAGACTCAGGAAATGTTACAGAAGAGGGTGTGAAAAAAAAATTGTAAGAGCCTGAGGTCAGGGAGGACTGGCTGAAACAGCATCTCTTAGACAATGACAGGGCATTGCCCTCGTGAACTCATGGCAGCAGTACTTGCCTGCACAAGCCTGTGCAAGACCAAGACGGTCAACATTCCATCATGGATTTGGAAGGGACCCATAAGTCCCAACCCATAGCTAAGGGGCTGTTAACAGCTGACGGTTCCCAGAGGACGGAGCACAGGTTTTTCCTTAGGGATATTTTTCTAACTTTGTAGACCAGGCTGGCCTTGACCTCACAGAGATCTGCCTCCCTCTGCCTCTTGAGTGCTGATATTAAAGGTGTGCACCACCACCACCCTGCCCTTTTTTGGCTTTGCAAATCTCTTCTCTTTGCCCAGATTTGGAACTGGAAAGAGTTGGGGACACAAGCCCCGATGGGTTTCCCTCTGCTCCTTCTCTACCTGTTGTTACACTCCCCCAAGGACTTGGTTCCCTTTTTCTTGCTTTCCTGGGACTCCTTTGTATGTGACTTCTAAACCCTCCAGAGCACAGTCTCTCTGTTCTGCTTTCCAGCAGCCATTGGAGCGAGGCTTCAGGGAAGGATGTAGGCTTGCTGGTAAATTGGCTATGCCCCACACCCATAAGCATATGATAGCACTGAATGGACTAGGTGGGCTGTTTAAAGGGAGGGCATGAAGTTGAGAAGGGTTAGGGTAGAACTGGAGAGAACTGGGGAGTGAACATGATCAAAATGATACATTGTATGCATGTACAAAATTTTCAAAGAATCAATAAAGATATTAAATAATGTTTGTTCAATGATTTAATAAGAACCAGAATGAAGGTATGCATTTCAACTGTCTTCACCAGGTCTTTGGGGGCAATGGTGGTATCACTTTAATTAATAGCAAAAGGCAGAGCAGAAAAGAATTCACTTTTGTTCAAAGAGGTAGAGGATGATGCTCCAGATGGAATCCTTAGGCCTTTAGTCAAGAAGATACTCCCTCTTAAAACTCAAGTCTTCGATTGCCTGTAATCCCAGCACTCCAGGAGACAGAGGGAGGCGGATCCCTGTGAGTTCTAAATTAGCCTGGCCTACAAAGTAAGTCTAGGACAGCCAAGGCTTTTTTTTTTTTTTCTCAAAAAAAAAAAAAAATCCTGGGATGGAGAGATGATGGTTCAGAGGTTAAGAGCACTGGCTGTCTTTCCAGGAGTCCTGAGTTCAATTCCCAGCAACCACATTTTGGCTCACAACCATCTATACTTGGATCTAATGCCCTCTTCTGGCATGCAGGCAGAGCATTGTAAAATCAATCAGTCACTCAATCGATCAAGAACTCAGTTCACTTCCTGTGAGTGCCCTGATAGACAGCTTCAGCAGCTCTGCTTCTCAGCCACAGGGCAGGCAGTTGCTCCCTCAGTGGTCGCTGGGCTGTCCCACGGGACTCTGGGGACCCGCCTTGGGTACATACCCCAGGCTTCTGAGCCCTGACCGCTAAGTGAGAGCAAAGATCAGTGTGTTCAGGAGGTTTCCCTTAAGAAGGGGTCTCTCCAGGGATGGAAAACTGGAAACCAATCAACCATTCCATTTCTATCTTGTCAACTGGGACCCCTGCTATGGTTAGACTGTGTGGGAGGCGGTGACAATAATCCACAGGCACTGAGAAGTGAAAACCCTAGTAATCCTTACAGGAGATTTCTGAGCCTGTTAAGACCGAACTTGTGGGAGAAAAGCAACAGACTTCCGTTTTCCTTACTTCCTGTGCCACGGAAGTTATTCTCCATTTTCAATGCGTCTGGCAAACAATGTCTGCTTTGGCCTCTCTGCCTCTTAATCTCTCTTAGTTACTCCCAGTTTTTAAAAAGCAATATTCTTCTCTCTGCCTTTATGTGACAGTTAGATTTTTATCACTCTAAATTACCTATTAAAGTCCCCCCATTAGAGTGTAGCATGCAAAACAGTAGTCAGAGCCCCCACAACTTCCAGCATGCCAGGCATAAATCCAAGGTGGGAGATATTTGTTTGTGTATGTTCATAATCCACTTTGAGCCTTAATTGCAATGTGGCATTAAGAGAAAACTATGAATATATTAATCTTATGGCTGGCATCTTCATCATCAGCTCCGTGTCTACTCTCCCCACGGAAAATTAGGCATGTATCCTCATCCACTGCTGTTTATCTGTCTTCTGAGAGAATCCAAAACAAGTTATCTGGAACCTTATGAACATCCAGCTTGTTCTGTCCCAATTCCTTCTCCTGAGTCAGGGAACAACAAACTAACAAAATCATGGGGCTATATTTGTGCCAAGAGACACCATTTATCATTTGCTTAGATCAACAGCATTTCATGAGTAGAGATGACATAAAAATTTCAAAGGAACTTTTGATACATCCTACAAAGAAACACAACTGCTTCAAGCATAAAATCAGGTAGAATAACAAGAGTTCTCCAGGGTTTATCTAAATTTCCCAAAAGAAGCTTTTATTAACTGTGAACATTTGGCCAAAGAGCATGTGCTGTCACTAACCCTCCTCTCAGCAATCTCAGCATCCTTTGGATGTCCCTTCCAGGGCCTGACTTGATTGATACTGAAGTGGGGAAGAGCCAATGAAATCGCTCAGTGGTTAAAAGATGCTTTCTGCCAGGCCAAAAATCCGAGTTCAGTTCCTGGGACCTACATGGTTGAAGGAAAGAACCAGCTCTCACATACTGTCCTCTGACCTCCACACTTGTGCCATCTTTTGCATGTGTTTGCTCTCCACATGAATAAATAAAATGTGATAAAAAGTTAAAAATATATATATGACTAAAATCATAGAATTGGCCTTCCACTCCCTGATGCTTGCTTACACTGTTGTGATATGAGGTAAAAAAACAGATTCATGTTTGTCCCCTCCACAGGACCCAGAGCAGGACTTCCCATGTGCCTTCTTAACTCAGCAGCAGCAGCCGCTCCGCCCTTCCTGGCTCTCCTGGCTCATCCTCACCCTGTTGAAACAACTCATGAGTGCTGCACAGCTGCCTTCCTGGGAGGAAGGCCAGCATTCATCATCTCACTGAATCTGTAATAAGATGTTAAGTTAAATACACATGTGAGGCATAGCTGACGCAAGGAGAGTAGAATTCAACAAGCTGTAGGAAATGTTGTGTTCCCTTCCAGATCCTTTCCCATCCACTGTGACTTGGGGTCCCTGTAGGTTCAGTACCATCAACTCCTGGAGCTTTCCTTCCAGAGTCCCCTCGCTTCCAACTCCTACTTCTTTCTGTCCCAGGACTTACTCTAAAATGTAAGCTCAGTGAAACAAGAATCCTCTCCTGTTCTGGTTTAGATCATCAGTGATCTCCCGAAGACCTGTGTATTGAAAGCATATCTCAACTTTTGCACTGTTGGGAGGCGTTGGAATCTTTAGGAAATGAGGACTTCTGCGTGGGAAGTTGTATCATTGGAAGGCATGTCCTTGAAGGGAATACTAGGACTCTGGCCACCCCTCCTTCTTCTCTTCGCTTCCCAGCTAATGTGAAATTAGCAACTTCCTCCACCACATCTCAGTCACTTCCACCAAGAACAGGACAATGTAGATTCATTAAAGGCCCCAAAGCAGCAAACCAAACTGTCCAAGGACTGAAACTTCTCAGACAATAGCAGGCCCTCAGACCTTAGCACAGCTGACTCCATGATGGATTGTACCATTTAGGCCATAAAACTCAATATGTAGATAGCACCACCTGCAAAAACAGTAACAGAGACCTAATCTATCAAAGTCCATAGTTCTGGAGCAGTCCCTAAATGTACTAACCTTGCTTTTCATCTTTTGTAGTTCCTCTTCTGACTAACTGTTCTTGCTAACTGAAGTATGTCAACCCAGGATATGGTCGCTGTGCTTAAAAGCTCACCCCAAGAAAGGCTTGGAGTTACACTGGGATCCCAAACACCCAAATGTAGTTGGAGGCTAGCTAATAAGGACTTTCTATTGGCTTAGATCCATGTCGGAGTAGTCTTCTCCAGCAGACAGCCCACAACAAAATGATAAGCCAAAAGAAACCTCTCTTGTTTTTAAGTTGGTTGGCTCAAATGTTTTGTTCCAGTAGTGAAAGCCTAGCATACCTAACTCTTTCCAGGTAGTAATCACACTCAGCTCATCCATGCATAGTTCTTGCTTTGATAAGCCAAGGAAAAGTACTTTTTTTCCATCACCTGAAATAGAATAAAAAATGTATTCAAATTAAAAAAATTTTTTTGAGATAGAGTCTTTTTATGTAGCTCTGGCTGGTCTGGAATTCACAATGTAGACCAGGCTTTCTTGGAACTCACAGAGATCTGTCTGTTTGTGCCTTCCACGGGCTGAGACAAAAGGTCTGTACCACCCCGTCCCAATATAAACAGTTCTTTAAATGAGACAGAAATACATGAGGCCAAGATATTGCCTAACTGTTGATAGACATGTGCATTAAAACAATCTTTTAGGAAGGTGGTTTATGAGGCTCTGTCAGCATCAACTGTTTCCTCTTAGATCTGGAAGTCAGTCTGGAAAGACTGTTCCTAGAAAAATCTCTCCAAAGTGCCCACAGATATACATACAAGGTACTGGAGTGGTAGCGAAATACCGAAAGTCTGGCAATAGATCGGCAAATGGTTAGATAATAATACACAAGGAACACTTCAGGCATTGCAGTGCATTCTCAGAAAATGCACCTTCTGGCCAGACAAATGCTGATGATAGGCTCTTGAGTGTTGTCTGTATCAGTTTATAAGTTCTATCACCCTACATGCAAATATATAAGTGACACGATATTCTAGTGGAAGCCAGTGTGGGCCTGACCTGATGAACTCCCATCACTTGAGATGCTAAAGACCTAACTTTAGCCTGTAAAGACAGACCTTTACCCCCAAACCCCATTCTTGACAGAATCCAATGATCTCAGTAATCACTTTAGTTAACCAAAGTAGAACAGGGTAGAAAAGACCAATTATTAGAACCTGATCCATTGGTTTGCTTAAAGCACTGGCTTCACCTCACTGCCTGGAACTGAATGACCTGGAGAAAGAGCCGAAACGATAAGTCGTTGCCCATAGCAACCTGACTACAAAAGCTTACACCAGTCAACTGTAACATACACCTTTGAAAAACAAAAGCCACCAAGCTAACTGCCGTGTATGCTTCTGGAAAAAGTCCCAGTTGCTTGCTTGTTCACCCCACCTTGAGGTTTAAAGTATAAAACGAGATTGAAAACTGGACCAAAGTCTTTCAGGAGTTGTCCTGGCTTTGGTCCGGCAGTGATGTTTCCTCTCTTCCACTCTCATTGGTGTCAGAGAGATAATTCCAGAGAGATTCAGATCCAGAGGGACTACAGGGTCCCTGAATGGAGCGCTGCAAGAGCTGTTAAATCAGTGGCCACTGCCACCAAAAGGTACCACCACAGGACTTGCCAAAGTGGCGGCATCTGTTAAGACAGAGACAACTCCTCAGCCTGCTGCTGAGGCGTCATCTCCGAGGAGCTGCTCAGGCAGGCTTGAGAGGAGATGCCGCCACCACGGACAGCACATGCAAAGCCTCGTGGAGGGACCTTGTGTGCAGGCTGGATTGTGGGAAGTACAGCACGAACCTCTGAGCCTCTGTTGTTACCAAACCCGAACCCACCTCATACACGCTGTCCTCTTGAGTGCAGCTCAAGCGATCTTTTCAGAAACGCAAATCTAATCGCCTTTTCCTGTTTGTCTCGGAAACATCGGGGAGGCTTATGCCTCCCTTGAGCTTCTCCCCTGTCACATCTGGTACAACTACGCCGCAGCCAGTGCACGGCCCTTGCCTGAGTTCATCGAGTGGGTAAGGCATTTAGACACACCCGGGTGCTCTTCCCTTTATTAATTTCTGTCATTTATTCAGCTCCAGTCCCCCCCCCAGTCCTCTGTTTTATCTCTTTGATGTCCTCAGTTCTTCCAGTTGTATACTACAAAACATGCCTCTGCAAAGCCCTCAGGGTTGGCAAGATGGCTAGGGTAAAGGTGCTTGACCCCAAGTCTGACAACCTCAAAATGATCCTCAGGACCCCCATGGCAGAAGAAGAGAACCCATTCCCATGTGTTATCCTTAGACATACGTGTTTTGTGGCATATACATGGGGGCACACGCATACACACACACACACACACACACACACACACACACACAACACACATATACATAAAATAAGTAAATAATTTAAAAAATAAAGTCCTTATCCAATTGGAGGTTTAAGTGTCTTTGTGATGTCTACAATAGTGAAATAAATGCTTGGAAAAATATTAGTTTCTATTCTCCTTTTTGGCTTATCATTTAGGTCTACATATCAGGCTACTGGTCCCCGAGGGAATGTTTGTTACCTCGCCAGCATTTCCCACGATGCAGTAATAATTTAAACTTGATAAAGCAGTTGGACTCTGTTGCCTAAAATGAGTTGATTCCCCAAAGCCTCGTTGCACGAGATTGCAATGTTGAATTGGTTTCTGGAGGCCACCAGAACAAATTGCTGTAAACTTAGGAGGTCAAAATAAATTATTCTCTTACATTTCCAAAGGCCAGATGGCCCAAATCAGTGTGTTGGCTGGGTACACTTCCTCTGAAGTCTTTAAGAGAGGGTCCTTCTTTACTTCTTCCTAACATCTGGGGACTGCTGGCAGTGTTTGGTATTCCTCAGCTTGAAAACACGGTACTACTGTCCACTCAGCATCTATGTCTAAATTTCTCTCTTCTAAAGAAACAAGTCTTGGGGTTAGAGAGATGGCTCAGCAGTTAAAAGCGCTGGTTCTCTTCCAGAGGACCCAGGTTCAATTCCAAGCACCCACATAGCAACTCATCACCATCTATAACTCCAGTTTCAGGGGATCCAGTGCCATCTTCTGACCTCCTCAGGCACCAGGCACATACATGTGATATACAGACAAACAAGCAGGCAAGACACTCATACACATAAAACAACAACAGCGACAACACAACAACAGTAAAAAGACAACAGTCTTTTATTATTATATTATTTTAGCCTAACTAATTATGTAAAGCTCTTATTTCCAAAATAAGGTAATATTCTGAGGGTCCAGGTAATAGGGATTCTGGAGGGACACTATGCCACACAGTACAACTGTCCATTACTCACCATAAATGTGCTGAATTTCTAGGCTTTTAAAGATACCTATGCCCAATGAAGAGACAAAGAATTTATTTCTTTATTAGCAGAGCATGAGGTGGGAAGTAATGGTCCTCATGGAAATCAAGCCTAAAATCATGCAGAAGCACATGCATGTAATCCACCCCCAACACATGCACAAACACATACGGAAACTCCAATACTAAGCAGAAAGAGCAACTCTGAAAGCATCTCGGTATCTGACCTCAAACAATACTATAGAGCCATAGTGACAAATTGTAAATTAGCATTGAACTGGCACAGAAACAGACATGTAGACCAATGGAATAAAGTAGAAGTCCCAGATCTAAACCCACACAGCCAGAGTTAACTAATTTTTGACAAAGGTCAAAAGTACACTAGAGAACAGACAGCCTTTCAGCAAATGGCGCTGGGAAAGTTGATTGTCCAAATGGGATAGACTGAAGCGGGGTCCCTGTCTTTCACCAAATAGTAATTAAAAATGGATCAATAACCTAAAAGTAAGACCTGAAACTCTGAAAGTGTTTGGGGAAACATGATATAGGCAGAGGCAAGGACCTTCTTTTTCATAGTCCGTGGAGGCTTTTTCTTTATGTTTTACATCTCTAGGGGAAAAAAAAATCCCAGGACTTTCTCTCCTGTATGTTTTCGTCTTGCTTCTTCATGGTCCATGATGCCAGCTGAGGTTGTCAGTACAATTAAGCCAAACTGACGGGATGGGAGCAGATTGTTCTGCCATTTTTCTAGATCTTTGAGTTGCACATCAAATCTAGGGCTGATCACTCCACACTTGTTCAAGCTGCCTGTGAGGTTCACAGCAATTTTCTCGGCTCGGTGATCATCAACGACCTCAAATTCACCAATGTGACCGTGCTTCCTCATCACAGTTAGGAACCGAACAATGACTTTGGAGCATGGCCTGAGGAGGACCTGGCATTTGCCTCTCTCTCCTCAGCATTGCTGATAGTCTTGAGAGCATCTGCCAGGACATTTATGTGCACTGTGGTGACGGCGTGGAAAGATGGCGGGAAGAGTGGCAAGGGCTGTCTGAAAAGGACTCCAAAAGCCTAAGAAATAATGCGAAGGATTGATAAGTGGAATATACGGAATTAATAAGCTTCTGCGTAGCAAAAGAAATAATTGTTTGTTGCACATGCACACACATGAATGACAGGAAGACAGAAGGGGGAACCTTTATGGAACAGGAGCAGAAGGGAGGGAAAAAGGTGGGGCGTGAATATGGCTCAAGTACATGCTGTATTGATAAAAATCTCATTAGGAAGCCCATCACTCTGTACACTGAACATAAAAAAAAAGAAAAAATAACATCTTCAAACCAGAGACTTTTTCTTCTGTGACTAGAATATCCACTACCGGATTCCCTACACATCAGCGCTGCTTCTTGAAGCTTCAAATGCAATATTTGAATATTTCTTTTCTAATATTTGTATTTGACATTTTATATCCCATTAGTAAAGAAGTTTCACTTTTAACAAATTCCAGAGGTTAGGGACAGTCCTGTTCGAGGCACAGAAGAGAAAACTCTGATTAGAGGCAGTGCTGAGGTGGTGAGGCAATGTAACAAGCCCCCAGAGACTGGTCCAAGCAGCCCGATCGTGAGTCACCTCCAAGCCTGCCCTGTGCTGAGGGCTCCGGCTCCTGCCACAAGAATGACCTCTGACCCATTGGTGTCTCCAGCAAACGTGTCTTCTTGACAGAATTCCAGCTTCAGCGTTGGACGGGTGATACTAGGGGGCTAGTACACCGTTTCTTTCCATTCCTCACAAGGACTTTTTGGAGGGATAAAAAAGGTTCATGGCACACAATGGCCAGTTGCAAATTTCAGATTCTACGTTAAGCCCTGGTTTGGAAAAATTAACTGTCAAAGAAAATATCTGGAACAATTAGGGGAACTGAGTTTGGATCTGGAATGTCCTCCGAGGCCATGACAAGGCTTGGTCCCTGTGATGGCTGTTCTTGGTTGTCAAGTTGACTGCACCTGAAACCATCAACTAAAATCATTTGACGTGGAAGGACTCACTTTTAATCCAGGTCTTTTGAGGTGAGAAGGTCCACCTTTAACCTGGACCACACCTTCTGGTGACAGAGTATATAAAGGACACGGAAGAAGGAAGCTTGCTCTCTTTGTCTGCTCGCTCTCACGCTTACTGGCAAATTCATCCCTTCCCTGGCTTTGGAGCCTAGTCCTTCAGGATTCTGGCATATACTGACCAGCTGAGGCATCCAACCTCCTGGGATGAACAGCTGCTGGGTTCTTGGATTTTCCATTGGTAGACAGCCATTTTTGGACTGGACCACAGCCTGTAAACCATTCTAAATAAAATGCCTACATCTAAATATAGATTCATTCTATCAGTTCTGTTCCTCTAGAGACCCTACTGCGACAGTCCCTAAGGTTGGTACTACTGTGAGGCGGAGAAACCTTAAGGAGATGGTGTTTACTGGGTGGTGTTCAGGTCACTGGGGATGTGCCCTTGAAAGGGTTGTGAAACCCTGATCCTCAACTCCTCTTTTGTTTCCTGGCCTTGCAGAGAGTGACTCTGCTTCGCCATGCTCTCCCACTACAAGATCAAAGCAGCACTGCCAACCACCACAGGCTGAAATCTCTAAAACAATATACACAAATAAACCCTTTCTCTTTATAAATTGACTCTCTGAGGTTATTTGTTACAGTGACAGAAAACCAAAAAATCAGCATTAGAGAATTATTAACTTTAAGGTGATCATTTTAACCAGGTAGGAAAAGGTTTAAAACTTTAGCAGGGCAAACTGAAATAAAAATACTATTTTTGAACGGCATTTAGCAGTTCTAAAAATTCAAATCATTGATAATTATTTATGGTGAAGGGGTTAGAAGAGACAATTGTTTACCAGTTAGTAAGCCCTCTTCACTATTGGGATTCTTTGGAAAAGAAGTGAAAGACACGTGCTTCTGTTTTTAGTTTGTCTTGTTTTCATCTGTGTATTTGTGTGCACACAGGTTCCAGTAGAGGCTAGAAGTGGATGTCAGATCTCTAGGAGCTGGAGTAACAGGCAGTTATAAGCAACATGACATGGATACTGGGAACAAAACCTGGGTCCTCTGCAAGGACAGGAAGTGCTCTTAAACCCTGTGCCATCTCCAGCCTGAAACATGTTTCTTTTGTACTACTTGATCACTATTTGATTATATATCTACATATAAACACACTACATCTATATGATTAAACCATATATGTAGATATGCATATATGCATGTGTATTTACATAGATGCTTCAATAGATTATTGTGAGATTCTAGCTAGCTAGCTAGATAAATAGATGGATGATAGGTAGATTGAGAGACACTAAGAAATAGATAAATTATAGAGAATAATACAAATGTGCTATGATATTAGTTTTTAGAAACTATGGGCAAATAGTATATAATAATAGTTTCTTGTATGATTGCTGTAACTTTCCATCTAAAAAGGAGGTTGTTGTTGTTGTTTCCTTATCCCAAAGCCCTTCCCCATCTTCTGAAAAGGTCATGAAAGTGGCCTGAATAAAATGCCTGTCTCTGGACCCTGTTGTGATCGAAACAGATATTGCAGTTAAAGGACTCACCATGGTACAAGGTAAAAACTATATTTCTCAGGGTGTAAATTATTGATAGTAGAACCTGCTAGCTGGTTTAAGTAGGAAGACATCTATTAAAGACCATAAAGAACTCACAGACATTCAGAGAGTTGCAAAGGCGTGCAACAAAATCTACGCTCACAAACAAGAGCAAACTGTGCCAGCTCAAGAAGTGGCCTGTGAAATAGCAGCCTGTGGGCAGGCTGCCTCTCTCCTGGGGAGCCTCTTTCCAGAGCCCTCGGGTCAAATCAAAGTTCCGCATGAGTCCATCTAAAAAGGGAAGTTTATAGAGCCTCTCAGCCCCAAGCAGAGTAGGCTTTGGCAAGGGGAAGCCATGCCAGCAGGTGATTGGATTTGGGTAGAAGGACTCTACAGTCACCTCTCAGTCTCTAAGCGACTTCTCATGCTTGAGTTCCAAACAGCAAAATCCCTACTTGATAGAAAACAAATGTCTTCTGTAGAGACAAAAACTGTCTCTATCTCCCTAAAATGGGAAGCTGGAAGCCACCAGACTCCTTCTGTCCGTGCCTGTGTCTGGAAGATTCACTCCTCTTCTAGATTGGTCTTATCTTATCTTGATGTCTTGAAACCTGTGGCTTAAATTAAAATCTAATCAAAACCACCACATAAAAAAATGTGGAGGTGGGAGTGGGAGGGAAGGAGAGTAAAGAGAGAGGAGAAATACATACCCAACAGATGGAAGCAACAGATGGAGATTCTGGTGGAATGTTTATTGCCCAAGAGTTGAAACAAGACTTTGACAGAGGCGAGGTCAAAGCTAAACATTAACAGCATAGAATTTCTAAACCATAACAATGCACCAGAAACGTCACAAAAGGCTTCAATTATCATCTGTGTATTTAACACTTGGGCTATGTATTTAAGCCTTACAGTTCTGAGCAGCACTGGCCCCTGAGTCGCCTCCGTGGTCACCCTAACTGCATGTTGCTGACCCAAGATGACTCAGTTGTCACTGTTCAACGTAAAAGAGCAACAAGGGCTTTGGCTGGAGCGGCTGCCATTTCTGAAGCCTCAGTCTTTTCTTCTCCAGCTGCAACAGACTGCAGTAAAGGATTGCTTTCAGTTCCTGGTCTTGAAAGCCCCTAGATCATGATCATGCAATTTTGCCAAAGCAATCTCACAAATGGAAGCACTGTGAACTGCCTGTAAGTGCTCTCTGCATTTTTCCAGAAGCTAGCTCAAGGCTGTTAGTGATTTGTGCTTTTTCGTTCCTGATGTCTCTCTGTACGCTTGCTGCTCCACATACTCAGTTGACAAAAATTTTAATCTTTAAATCTTAGAACCATGAATCTTGGGGCAGTACAATCCACTTGATTAGTAACGGGAAAAATGTTTGGATATTTTGTTTTTCTCTACCATGTTCTGTTCTTCATCTATTTTCTGTCCTTCCTAGCGTGTGGGTCGTAAGTGGTGGCTGTGTTCTGTGTGATTTGGGAGGCTTGTTTTCGCTCTCTTTCATAAAGCTTTGACTGTCCAGGTGGGAAGCACACAGTCTTCCATGGGCCCTGCTGTGGCAGGGTAATGTGACCTTGCAGCAAAGACTGGAGGGAGAGAGCGCCTGGTGAATTGGAGTTTGGTAGAGACTGGGGAGTCTGCATAGAATGAACAAAAGCAGAAGTCAGACCAAAGCTCCCCCCAAATGCCATTTGTTCTTGGATATTTTCCCCTAGCTGCCTTTCATCCTGCCCCAAAATAAATCATTTTCTATAGCCACCAATGCTGTCATCATTTTCAGGCCTTTTTTGCTTTGTGTGTTGGGGGGTAGCTGGGGGGGTCCCTGTTTCTTGATCTCATGTTTCCCCCTTATTTGTTTGTTACTAGACAATTTTGAAGCAAATTCTCCATAACATAACCTTCCTGAGGAAGCGTGCCTATATGGTTGATTCTGGAGCCTTTATATGGCTGAACATATTTCTTTTTTTTTTTAAAGGCTATATTTTTATTGTTTATTTTTATTTTATGTGCATTGGTGTTTTGCTGGCCTGTGTATCTGTGCAAGGGTGTCAGATCTGCTGGAGCTGGAGTTACAGACAGCAGTGGGCTGCCACTGTGGGTGCTGGGAATTGAACCCGAGTCCTCTGGAAGGATAGCTCTTAACTCCTGAGCCATCACTCCAGCTCACACTGAAACATAATTTCATCATCAAATCGTTGATAGTTAGGCTAGGACTAGATCGCTGGGTTGGAAGCTGCATTTGCAGAATGTTGGAAGCAGTGGTCTGTTATCTCCTGCCTCCAATGTGGTTGTTACAAACTGAAATAACATTTTTTACTTCTCATCCTTTGCTGTGGTTTGTTTCTCAGCCCTTGTCCTTCCCCATAATCTCAGCATTTACTGTGGTAGATATCATCTTTCTGTATTTACTGTGCTATGTAAACTCACAATAGCAATAAAGACACCTGGAGCATTCCCTCAAATCCCCCATATTCTATTTGTTTAGGTCTCTATCATCATGCCGAAAGCTTGAGCACACCGCACGGCTATTCCCAGTTGTCCATGCACATTACAGAGAGAGTCACTAAAAGTCTCAGTGGCTTTTCCCACGGGCAATGCAAAGATATAACAGTGGTCAGATTTTCCTTTTTGCCAATACAAATACAAGCCAAAGAAACATAAAAGCAGAGACAAGTGTGAGGGAACGGTGTTTAAACGTTCAGCATGGAGATCACTAGGCAACACTCTGAGCATAGAGACAAATGAGAGATGTACTTCCAGCGGCCCAGCTCGCGGAGGCTAGCAGTGCCTGTGAGGCACATGCTCAATCCTTAAAAAAGAAAATCATTTCATTCACACCAGCTATAAACAGAAGAAGAAGTAAGTGTCAAAGTAGGCTCAAGACCTTTATATCAAAAAATAAAAAAAAAGAAAACATAAATACATCAAAGGATATAGTCTGCTTATTGATTGGAAGGGTTAGTATTGTCAGAAAAACGATTCCTAAAAAAATTCATTTGTAGAGTCAACATAACTAAAATCTAAGCGTGGTGGTTTTGTTTTTAGTTGTTTTTGCAGAAATTAACAAGCTGTTTCTAAAAAATTTTATGCACTACAAAAGAGTTAATGTGTTTGAACCAGTTTTCCAAAAGAACAAAGTTGGAAGACACATTCTTTGACCTTAAACAAGTTATCTGATAGGAAAAATAAGCATGTTTGTCAATGAGGCAAATAAGCTATTGACTGTATATGTCATACGTGAATTTTGGTGTTTAGTGATTCTTCTAACATTTCATATGAACATTTTAAAGCTATTTCTGTAGGTATGAAAGATATATCACTGTGGGGTTTTGTTATTGTTTTTGTTTTGACGGATCCTACTACATAGCCCAGGCTAGCCTTGAATTCCTGATCCTCCTGCCTCTGTTTCCTGAGTGCAGAGATCAAAGGTGTGGGAAACATCTAGATCATAGGAGAAAATTTTAATGACCCTTTGAAGATACGTTTAAGAGACAAAGCACAAGGTTTAACATAAGGCTTTGGCAAAATTGACCTCATATAAATTAAAGACCCTTGTATCTTCAATTTCTTATTATATTTATTTATTTTGTGTGTGGAGATATAACTCTCAGGAATTGAATCTCACAGTGTCTTTGAACTCAGGTCATCAAGCATGGCAGCAAGTACTTTCACAAGCTGAGCCATCTCACTGGGCCAAGGCCTTTTTGTTCTCAAAAGACACCGGTAAGAAAATGAAAAGCAAGCCACAGACAGAAATATTTTTAAAGCTCATACTTGATGAACATTTGTATCTGGAATCTATCAAGAACACCAAAACTCTATACAAGACACTCAAATAATAATAATAATAATAAAAAGTAAAAGTGCTTCACAAAACAAGACATATAAATAGCAAATAAGTACCTGAAAATATATTTAGCATTATCAGTCATTAGGGAAGTCAGTGGTAGCACACCTGTAATTCTAGCACTCAAGAGGCTGAGATAGGAAAATCTAGAATTTGAGGCTATCCTGGCCTATAGAGCAGGATCCTGTTACAACAAAAGACAGACAAATAAAAACACCTATAGGAATGCCTTAAAAAGGTAAGAGTGATCATACCAAGTGTTAGATGAATTGCATCTTGTAAACCAGCAAGGTTTGGCTTTCTCAAAACTTACGCCTTTCACTAAGGTATTTCACCAAAAACAAGTTTTCTTTTCCATTAACCTTAAACATAAAAATGAGCTGAACGCAGTGGCTCACACCTGTAATCCCAGCACTCAGGGAGGCAGAGCAAGGTGGATCACTGTGAGTTCGAGGCCAGGCTGGTCTACAAATCGAGTCCAGGACAGCCAAGGCTACACAGAGAAACCCTGTTTTGAAAAAGCAAAACAAAACAAATGAACGAACGAAAAACAAATGACAGTGAGCAATGAGAATCACTTGGATGTTCCCTTTCTCTAGAAAGGGGCCTTTCAGTCTCCTGTCTTGATGGTACACATGATTGCTGGTGTGCTGGGATGCTGGGAACTGAGCAATCTATGTGGGGCACCTCAGTTCCATATACCACAACCCCTTCATTCCAACCTGAATATTCTCTCCTGTCCTATGTGAAATCTGATGTTCCAGATGAAGAGCTTCTTTTCCACATAAAGAAAGAGGGGGCAAGGCTGAGCTGAGAGAATGGATTGGGAGACAAGACAGTTACTGAGTAGTCACTGGTGGTTTGGTGACAGGTTTTTTTTGTTTGTTCTGTTTTGTTTTAAATTGCAGTCCTGGGGGGCTGGCTCTGGAGGTAAATTGCTTACACTGAAAGCATAAGGACCAGAATTCAGTTTTCCAGAACTCATGTTAAAAAACAAAAATAGAAATGGTGCTGTGTGCTTATAAATGCAGAGACAGGTGGTTCACTGACCAGCCAGTCTATACTACTTGGAAACTCAACACACACAGCACAAATATGCAAACACACACACACACACACACACACACACACACACACACACACACACAATTGCAAAAGAGTCCAGTCTTCTCCCCTCCACACAATCCCTTCCTCTCTCTGCAAATCACTTTCTAGCAAATCACTTCCCTTAAAAAAAAAAAATCACTTCCCTTATGGGGGAGTCTCTGTGGCTGCCACTGTCAGACACCCCTACATCAACTGCTCCCTTGTTCCACGTTGGCTGGACATCAGTTATCTTTAAGATAGTCAGGTGCTCTGCCTCAGTTATGGTACCTGTTGGTGCAGTCACGGGATCCCTAACTATTCCTGTCCCCTGAGTTTTAAGCAGAAGTCTACCGGAGACATGTAGAAACTTGCTTATTTTCCTAATAGGCACGTCTACCAGCCGGCGCATAGCTCGGTTGGTAGAGCACTTGCCTGGCATGCTCAGAGCTGGATTTCATCTCCAGCACCGCATAAACTGGACACGGTAGTAGGTGCTTGACATCCCAGTTCTTAGGAAGTGGAGACACAAGAGGGTCACTAGGAAACGGACATGCTTGGCTAAGTAGCGTGTTCATGGCTGGCTGAGGATACATTAGACCCTGTCTCAGAAAAGCAGACTGCCACAAGGCTTCTCTTTTGCTTATTGCTTCTCTAATGCAGAGACAATATACAGCACAGAGATCCAATGCGTGACCATAAGACAAACAAAATCTCTAATGCGGTGGCTGACTTCCTGATGCTGTGACACTTCCTGATGTTGTGCTGACCCCAACCATAACATTATTTTGTTGCTACTTCATAACTGTAACTTTGCTACTGTTGTGAATCATAATGTAAATATCTGACCTGCAACCCCTGTGAAAGGGTCATTTGACCCCCAATGGGGCCGCAACCCCCACAGGTTGAGAACCTCTGCGTTAATGTAAGATAAGGACTTCTGAGTAGAAAAACATTCTTGTGCATATCTGAACTGAAGCCAGCAATCATGTTCTGCTGCAACCAAAACTGAAGCAGTGCATGCTGAAGCCTCTGCTTGCTCTGTTGCATTACTTGCAACTGAAGACTTCTCTAACTGATGCATGCCTTTGTCTGCATGCACTGAAACTGTCCATAATCCCTTTCTCTCTCTCTCTCTCTCTCTCTCTCTCTCTCTCTCTCTCTCTCTCTGTTTCCCATTATCCATGACAGCCTCTGCCACAGGCTCTTGCTGCCATGGGGTATGGCTTCATCATGAGCCCAGAATCTGTGAAGCCAGACACTCTGGGATGAGACTTCTGAAACTGTGAACCAGTGCAAAAAGCCTGGCTATATCAGGTATCTTGCTATGGCAGTGAGCAACGTCAGATGATGTCCCAGGTGATGCAGTGAGACCATGTTTCCAAAGAAAGACAACCACAGAGAGAAAGCAGAAAGAATAGAAGCGGGCTCTCCTGGTACAATTTCAAAGGCCAGTGATCCTTGATCTTGACCCCAGTGACCTACTTCTTCCAGCTAAGCCTCCATTCCTGAAGTTTCCACCCCTTCCCAAAGCAGCACCCATAGCCAGAGTGCACAGGTTCAACATAGGTGCCTGCGGGGGACATCCTGTGTCCAAACCATAATGCCCAGGGTGATCTCAGAGTCAAGGGCAAGACTCACACTCAGACCCCCAAGTTCTCGTCGTTCTGGACATGTGCCCTGTCCCCCACCAGGCCTACCCTCCTCTGCTATCAGCATCTAAAACAGGGCTGGACTCTTTCTTCGACTGTTTCCTCTATTACTGCCTTTGTATTTCTCTATACACGTGGAGTCCTTCCAGTGGAAATCTGGAAGAAGAGGAAGTAAATATGCAACAGATCTGCTATGCTTGAGTAGCAATCCTTGACTGTCATCCTGGGTCTAGTCTTGGCTACTTAATCCCTGTTTAAGTGTGAGGAACGTTTGTAAAAATGCACACCTTACCATGATGCTCTTCTCCTTAAACATGATTTTGTTACATCAGGGGAAGAGTGGAGGCTCCCAAGGACTTGAAAGAGACCAGCTTTCCATGGAATGAATGTGATCATGGAATGAGGCCCATTACCTCACCACTCACCATTTCCCTGGTACTCCCTGGTACGAAGGCCATCAAGGCTAATATAGGTGGACTGTAGCTCTGTGTATCTTGCAAGGGAAAAGCAAATTAAGAAGCATTGTTTGAGGCTGGAGAGATGGCTCTGTAGGACCCAAATTGAGACCTTTAGCATCCACATAAAAGCCAGCCATGGAGGCATGGATCTATGACCCCAGAACTGGGCAGAGGGGCGGGGCTATACAGAGACAGATGGATCCCGGGAGCTTGCTAAGCAGGCAGCTTAGAACAAAAAGGGTTCAGTGAGAGACTGAACTGAAGACGTTATTGAGAAAGACATCCGACGTCAACCCTGGCCTCTAATATGTCTGCACAAGTGCGCACACACTGAGAGAGAGAAGAGAGACAGAGAGAGAGAGGTAGCCGTTTGTGCAGAGTAGGAAAGAGAGATGAAGTAAGTCAATACTGAGCATGTTACATAAGATGTACAGTTTTGTTTTGTTTTGGCTAGGGAGGATTCTGAGCTATGCTGTAATATTATCCACCTATTGCCTTCAGTTTACCAGGCTTTTCTGAGATAAAGTTCACGCCCCTTCCTAGAGCAAGGCACACCTGATATTGATGAGGGCGTTATATCTTAGATCAGGTGCTATAATAAAATACCATTAGGCCAGCTCTTTATCCAATAGACACTTTCCCACAATTCTCGAGGCTGAATTCAGAGGTCCGAATGCCAATGTGGTCAGCTTCTCTCTCTCTCTCTCTCTTTTTTTTCCTCAATTGTATGAGTGTTTTGCCTTTACGTGTGTCTGTCCATCATGCGTATGCCATGCCTGCAGAAACCAGAAGAGGGTGATCCATCCCCTGGAACTGGAGTTACAGATGTTTCTGAGCCACCACGTGGGTGCTGGGAACAAAACTCAAGTCCTCCAGAAGAGCAGCCAGTGCTCTTAACCATGCAGCTATTGCTGCTGCTCATGGTCAGATTCTTAGTGTGGCCCTCTTCCTTGCTTGCAGACAGCTGCCTTCTCTGCGAGTCCTCTTGGAAAAGCCCTAAAGCAAGGCTCTTCCTCTCCTTGAGAAGACCTGAGTCTCATCTCTCATCCTGGCCTCACCGTCATGACCCTATCTAAATCTACCTCCCGAAGTCTCATCTCCAGACACATTCTATTGGTACAGTGTATAGGATCCCCAACAGATGCATTATGGGATTCGTTGGACGCCAACATTCAGTCAGAGAAAGGACTGTCTCACACAAGACAATAGAGGAGACACTTCAGAGTTCACTGCGAGGCTGTCTGAGGCTCTTGTATCCATTCACAGCTCCATTTCTCCCCTTCTCCATCCACCTTCCTCTGCTATCTTTCTAGCAGGGCCAGTCCTCAGGGACCCTTTAACAAGTGTACAGATTGCTAGACTAGGTTCCATAAAGTCTCACGTGGAAGAGATAATGCCGAACACCATATTGCAATTTACAAGTTGCTTTCGACAGCCATTTTCATTATCTTCTTTAAGTCTCATTAAAAAAAATGTCATGAGACACTTCTAGTTTTCTACTTTCAGGATAAGAAAATCGAGGATTAGGGAGGATGTTGGCCCATACAGCTTGTTAGATGTAGTGATGCATGATTATGAAAGTACCTCTTGTATTCAAAGAGATTGGAACTTTTGCTGAACCTTATAGCCAGGGTTAATAACACCTTGAGGGTCACTTAGGTTGATGTCATACTGGGTACTGTGCCTGTTTGTCCAATCTGCCTTTAAGAGAACAAGATAACCAACGATACTCGCCTGGGTTTTCCCATGTAATCGATGTTTATAACCTAAGCTACTGCAGGTTGTGGAGTACCCATCAGAGAAGACCACTCAGATGTGGGTTTAAGCCAATCGAACGTCCTTATTAGCTGACCTCCAACTACACTGGGTGTTCACGATCCCAGTGTAACTCCAAGCCTTTCCTGGGGTGAGCTTTTAAGCACAAAGACCATATCCTGGGTGAACTTCTGTTAGCAAGAACAGTTAGCCAGAAGAGGAACTACAGAAGGCAAAAAGCAAAGTTAGCTCACTTAGGGACTTTCCCGGAACTATGTGTTTTGATGGATTAGGTCATTTTCATTTCGGCAGGTGGTGCTGACTACGTGCTGAATTTTATGGCCTGAATGGTACTTCCGTCATGGTGTCTGTTGCGCTGAGGTTTGGGGGCCTGTTACAATGCACAACAGTATTTTGAAGTCATATACTTTTTTATGCTCCTGAACTATGAGTAAGGCATATGTGTTTGTATGTTCTGATAATCACTTGCTAAACACAGGAAATAGGACAAAAGCAACCTTATAACATGAATATTTTCTAGCAGGGAGTGATGGCACACTCCTTTAATCACAGCACTCAGGAGGCAGATCTCTGAGTAAAAGGCCAGCCTGGTCTACAGAGAGAGTTCCAGGACAGCCAGGGCTACACAGAAAAACCCTGTCTCAAAGATCCGTAAATAAAGCTGGGTGTGGTGGCACAGGCCTTTAATCCCAGCACTCAGGGAGGCAGAGGCAGGCGGATCACTGTGAGTTCAAGGCCAGACTGGTCTACAAAATGAGTTCAGGATAGCCAAGGCTACACAGAGAAATCCTGCCTCAAAAAATCAAGAGGAAAAAAGAAAAAGAAAGAAAGAAAGAAGAAAAGAAAAGAAAAAGAAGGAATCTTCTTTATAAATGTTGGGTACAGCATAGCGATGTCTCTTGATAACGTTTTATTGCTTTTATCAGTTGGAGTCACTGACTTCATTCCTTGTAAAACTGTTTCATATTCTTATAAAATATTTCTCATTCCTTCCCTATGTGACACTTCCATGCTGCTTAATAAAGAGGGGGCAAAGCCCTTTGTTAGAGACACAAGACACAGGAGCAGATTCACAGACAGATTTCAAGCAGCCACAGATTTAGGTCATACAACAGATAGAAAGGGACAACAGAAGATGAGGCAGAAGTAGAGAATCCAAATTTGGGGTTACTCTTCGTTTGTGACACCAATGAGAGGTGCTTTTTAGTTGACTCTCCTTAACATGACACAAGTGTGTTACCGATAACTCTGCTAGAAACAAGGCTGGGTCTGGGTCTGAAATGTTAGGAGGTGGTTTTCCCTGAACAAATCAAAACAAAACAAAGACCCCAACCACACAGCTGGCCTGTGCCAACTCCAGGTCAGAGAATCTGGTCCCCAGATTGCGCCCCTGTGTTCTTTCTTTCTTTGACAAAGCTATGTGGCCAGTCCTGAAAGCAGACCATTTAAATGTCAATATGCTCCCGAGTTACACTCTAAGGCCAGCAGCACTCAAAACAATAAAGAGACCAGTGGAATCTCAAACTGTTGGCTTCCCTAATGAGTTTTCAGGTTTTTCTCTCTGGGAGAGTAACAGGCAAAGCTGCTGTAATTCTTTCCAAGCAATAGGGCACACGGGACGCAGAGATGCCAATAGTCTCCTTAGCAACCATCCGAAATCGAGTTGCTTTAAGATGAAATCCTGATCTCTATTCATGCAGCAGGTCACGTGGGGTCAGGTACTGTTTATCTCTCTGGCAGAAACCACCAGGCACCGGGATTTTAATTGCATCCTCATGATCTGAAGGGTGGGTGGGGGGTGGGAGAGAAAGAAAGAGAGGGAAGAAAAAAAAGACATAAACAGGGAGAAATGAGAGCAATTACTAATGAGCATGAAGGGAACATAAAACATTTAGCTAGCTTCTTTGAAGCCTGCACTTTCATATTGTATGCTTCAGAAATCACACACACACACACACACACACACACACACACACACACACACTCTCCCTTTAGGGCTGCAGAAGTTGGCTGCTCTTCATTAGAATTCGAAACTCACCAACCAAGCTCATTAGGTGAACGTTGGTTTGGTTTGGTTTGGGAAAACTTTGCAGCCACACAGCCAGTTGACTACCACAGGTTTCATGTCCTCAGCATTGATCTCGAATAGTCTTGACTCAGAAAGGCCGTAATACCGAGCAATCCTGGAAGCAAACTGAAACCAAGGGCTGTAAATCAATGCTCGCCCCTTTTTATTAAAGCAGCCTGGCTGGGAGAGCAGGTGGTGCCTGGCCACATAACTGCGGAGTCCTCGACAGATGGGGAGGGGGAACGTCTACATAATGTTTTCCGACCATTAATTCTTTTATTAATTTGACAAATATTTATTGAGATGTTTGTGATTATTTATTCCTGTCGGGCACTCATTAAGGCTTAAAAGCACTGGGGCACAGTGGTATAATTCAATAATAAAATTTCTCTACCAATAAGTAGTTCTGCCTATATTGCTGAATCACATTTATGTGCAGTTATAATATTAGAGAGGTTACTGGCAGACTATCACCCCTTTTCTAACATGCGTGGAGAGTAATACTGTTCCCAGTGGTCAATAAAGGAACGATTTTATAAAAATCAGCAAAGTATCTTGTCTTACAAACCAATTTTTTCCTCCAGCCTTTGGAAGGAGTTGTTTTGGAAACCTGCCCTCTGAGAGAGGAAACATTTTGACATTTTTAAATACCAGGTTGGGATGGAGAGATCACTCAGTGGGTGAAAGTGCTTGCTGGGTAAGCACGAAGACCTGGGTTTGAATCTTCAGCACCTATATAAAAACAGAGCGTGTCCATGTGTGCCTGTAACCCCAGCATTAGGCGGGTGGAGACTGCAGAGGCCCCACTAGCCAGGCAGCCTGCCTAGCCAAAATGGCGAGCTTCTGGTTCAGTGAGAGGCCCTGCCTCAAGGGAGTAAGGTAGAAGGCAATAGAGGAAGATTCTTGATACCCTCTGCTGTTGTCTCCACATTCGCATGTACGCACACTGGCCTGCACACCTGCATGCTCAAGGCACACCACACACACACACACACACACACACACACACTCACTCATTCACTCACTAAATAATGAAAGCATTAGCTTTTCCATTACTGCTTGCTAAATGAAGCTCTCAGCAGAGACAGGCATCCAGAGATAACTAGCCTCACGGACAACGAATGAGCTCAGTCATGATGGTAGTGAACTGTGCTCTGTCTTCCCTCCTGCTTTAGCCTCCTTCCGTTTTTTTTTTTTTTTTTTTTTTTCCTCCTTTTCATTTTCTCTCTTCCTGCCCATGGGCCTATTAGCGGAACTTAAAAGATTAAAAGGTTCTAGCTCGGTGGCTGGTGGCAAATGGCAGTGAGTTTTGACGTGATCATGCTAACTGGACCTCTGGCGCTTTTCCCAGCGTGTCCCAAGGGTTACTGTCAGAGATGGAACTGGGAAGATACACAGTTGCTGCTTGACAGGCTGTCATCAGAGACCACTGTTTCTAAGGCGGTGTGAAATTTCCCAGTGATTCTCGGAGCGGTTTTGAAAGTCAAGGCAGAGTGCCGCATAGTCAACAAGGAAGTGGGTGTGCAGCAGGCTGTCAGCCGCAGCGGTGTGTGTTTGGGTGTTTGGTAAGTGTGGACACTCTTCTACTCCAGTTCTAAGTAAGGAGGCTTCTGATCATGAGATAATGTTTCTCCACCTCTCTCTGGCATCTGTCCTCCTGTGCGTGATTGCACGAGGCCATGCCTGCGATTGCAGGAAAGCGGGGAAACGGCCAGAGGAAAACAGTTCTACCCGTTGAGGAACAAGATTTCAAAAATGCAAAATGTTACAGCGGAAGAGAATCAAAATTAATCGAGCTCGCTCCCCTGTTAATAGTTGGGAAAAATGAACCCAAAATACGAATGACAAGTTGCAGTTCCACAGTAAACTGAGTGAGTTAGGAAAGAGACAGGGCTCCTCAAGCTTCCACAGGCAGAGGATTCGGCTGGGGATGCTGCTTAGGCGCAGATTCTGATTCATAAGCCAGGCTAGGCTCTAAATTCCACATTTCAAGCAAATCCCTGGGGTAAACCTGGCATTCTTAGTCCAAGAACAATGCTTTGATCTGGTTTGGTTTCGACTTCTCTTGCTAGTGTCATACTTTGCTTCCTCTTACCCTGATGACCACCATGACCAAATGCAGCGTGGGGAGGAAAGGGTTTCTTTGGCTTATATGTCCCAACAACAGCCATTGAGAGAAGCCACAGCAGGAACTCAAGCAGAAACAGAGGCGGGACCCAAGGAGAACTCTGCTTGCTCCCCGTGACATTTTAAATACAACTCCAGACCACCTGTCTAGGGGAGCACTGCCCACAGTGGGCTGGGTGGTCCCACAGCAACCAAGACAACGGCCACAGATATGTGCAGTGGCCACTCTGATGGAGGCAAGTCTTCAATTAAGCTTTCCTCTTCCCAGGTATGTCAAGTTGACAACCAAGTTTAGCCATCATGTCCAGTATTTATCCATACGAAAGAATGGGTTTCATTATGACACATACATGCGTGCATATAATACTCTGATAATACTCTGATCATATGCACCCTTTTCACCATTCCCCTCTCCTATTGCCCGCTCACTTCAGTTGGTCTTCTTCCCAAATAGTTCTCCTTGTACTTCCTCTTCCTCCTCTGTCTCCTCCTCTTCCTTCTCCTTCTCTTTAAAGATTTTTTTGGTTGTTGTTGCTGAGACAGGGTTTCTCTGTGTGGCCCTGGCTCTCCTCGAGCTTGCTCTGTGGACCAGTCTGGCCTCAAGCTCAGAGATCTGCTCACCTCTGCCTCCCGAGTGCTGGGATTAAAGATGTATCCCACCACCACAGAGTAATTTGTTTTTAATAGTGTTTGTCTCTCTCTCTCTCTCTTAATGTATCTGTGTGTGCATGTGACTATGTGTGTTTGTGTGTGTGTGTGTCTGTGTGTGGTTATGTACATGTGAGTACAATGCCCACAGTGGCCAGTAGAGGGCATCAGATGGTTGTGAGACTGAGCAATGGTCTTCATAGACTATATAGCAAGCCCTGTTTACCCCTGAGCCAGCTCTCCAGCCATATATATGAAAACCTATGAAGAGTTTGAAATGTCTGGCTTAGAATCTCAGAATTGAAAATCTGGTCCCTGAAAGAGGAACCCTAAAACACAGTTAATGGGAATGTAAATTATTCCAGCTACTATGGAAATCAGCATGAAGGCTCCCTAAAACTACAGAGACTGAGATATCAACTAAAGAGCATTCACGGTCTGGACCTGGACATACGTGGCTGATGAGCAGCTTGGTCTTCATATGGGGCACCTGGCAAGTGGAGGGGGTGAGGGTCTATTTCTAACATGGACACTATTGCCTGCTTTTGGATCACTTCCCTCTAGCAGCACTGCCTTGCCTGGCCTCAGGGGACGAGGATGTGCTCAGTCTTGATGTGACTTGATGTGCTGGGGAGGGTTGATAGGGCGAGAGGAGCTCCCTTTTTCTAGAGGGAAAAGAGAAGGGAAGGGAGAAGGAGGAGGAGAGGAGGGATGGGGCACCCTTGGGATGAAAAGTAAATAAACGGAAATATTTAAAAACCCAATAATATATGTATATAAATATATAATACAAAATAGACAAATATATAAGTATATATTATTTAAAAAACCCTAAAACGTATCAAGTATATCACTCCTAGGTATACACCTGGGAGGATCTAAGTTGGCATATCAGAGATCCCTGCTCACTGTGTTTATCATGGCACTTTTCACAACGGCCTGTTTCTAACACTGCCTAGGTGCCTGACAATGTGTATAAGGATAGAAGATGTGTCTTACTTAGACAATAAAGTTTTGCCATAAAGATGAAAGAAATTATATCTTCTTCAGGAAAATAGATGTAACTTGAGGGGATCAGATAAACAAATATTTTATTCATTGACCTCATGTGTGGACTCTTGAGTTAAAAAAGAAGAGGGCCGGAGAGGCAGCTAAGTGGCTGAGAGCTTGTACTTGCTCTTGCAGAGAACCCACATTCAGGTCCCAGCACCGTGTAACAAGCTGGGCTTTCTACACACGCCTGCAACTTTAGCACTGAGGCAGCCGGAGACAAGAGTATCACTGGGGATCACTGACTTCTATCTTAGCCGAAAACAAGCAAACGAACAAACAAAAAAAAAACCCAAAAGTTGTGGGGTCAGGGAGAGACCCTGCCATAAAGGAATAAATGGGGTGTGTCAGAGGACCTCTCCAGCCTCCACATGGGCCCGTGCATCTGTACAAACGTGTGCTCACTGCCACACGCATACACACGAGTCCCTTCAGATCATCCGTAACTGAATGTTCCTACGGCAGTAGCTATTTTGTTTTATTATAGTAGGGATTATTGCATTACAACGATTACTTTGGGGCTTTATACTAAATGATCTGACTTATTTAGCTACTAAAAGGCTTTGTTAAAAGGAGACCCACTCTGTTATTTATCATTGCATCGCTTTTTTTTTTTTCATGCTCAGCCAAACTTTGGCTGGCTCAGGACCCTCTGGCCAGATATTCCTGGAGTGAGAGCATTTATTTTCTTAGATGTAGCTGTTTTGTTTTATAAGGGCCCAGAATGTAAGGCAGGGGAAGAAATCGTGCTGTTTTATTTTAACAATAATAAAATAAACATAAAACTTTTCATAAATAACAAAATAGTAAAAAAAAACAAAAAAACCTTTTTCATGATTTTTTTTATTGATTCTTTGTGAATTTCATGTCATGCACCCTAATCCCACTTATTTCCCAGTCCTTCCATATCCATTCTCCACCCTTGTAACCCCTCACCTCCTGCCAAAAAAAAAAAAAAAAAAAAAAAATGCTGTGGAAGTTTCGGTGTGTCACACAGTGTGTAAAAGCAAAGCTTTTGACGAAGCAGCTTCACTTGCAAGTGTTCACTGCACATTGGTCTGGCTCAAGGCCTCTGGCTTCAGCTACACCATCAATACCGGATCCTCACCCAGACTCCTCTCAGATATCATGTTGTTCCCTTGTGTCATAGAGATTCTGCAGCTCTGGATCTGCAGGACCGGCCCCTTCACACTCTCTAGCAGCTCACAGATGGGGTGGATGTTGGGATGGGCCAGCTCAAAACCCTGGACCTGGGCCAGGGTGGTAGGTAAGTTGGTCAGCCCGCCAGTTTTCCCAAGGCTAGGCCACCAGGGCTATCAGTACTGGCAAAAGAAAACTTTTAAAAAGAGACTTTTGTAGTCAGCAGTTGGTAGGCAGAGGCAGGCTGATTTCTGAGTTTGAGGCCAGCCTGGTCTCTATAGTGTGAGAAGGACTAAGAGCCTGAGGGAGGTGCTGGAGAGGGGGCATGGTGAAATGCTGACTTCCAGGCAGTATGTATGTGGCTGCTGTATTTTGAACTCAAGTAGCTACGACTACCCGCACAAGATCTCGATAAGACTGGGCTTGTCAGAACCCTGCTATAGCTGTGAAAGGGGCTCCTGGGGTCCTACCCTTTCCCTTAAGATTTACTTTCAGTTAATGGTTGATGAAAAAGGGAGAGATTTCAGTGGGGTAGCCACTGTTGCCAATGCTTCTGTAAGTAATCCTAATGGATCTCGCTGGGTTATGCACTCACAAACAGGCATGAAAGTAGAAGGTCAAGTTTGGAAACAGAAAAGGAATCTGCAGGAGTGACAGGAGAACAAGAGAGGTAGAGGGGACCCTTAACTGCAGAGAGGCAGGGGTGAAAATCAGTTCAGATTGACCTCATCAGCATGGATCAGACCTGGGGAGCATGCCGCCAGGGGGGATCAGTCTTCTGCATATTTAAAACACGGTACAATTTAGGGAAACGTTGCCAGGAAACAATCCTTCCCATGCCAGGTTTCCAGGTAACAAGCATCCCAGTTTTTAGCTGCACAGTAAAGCTTAAGGTTTGACTCTTTAGAAACTCATTTACGAGCGCTCACTTGTCACCACAGAACTACAGGAGGCAGAGGCGGGAGGATTTCTGTGAATCTGAGTCTAGTGTGGTCTACAAAGCAAGTCTGGAACAGCCAAGGCTACACAGGGAAACTCTGTCTTGTAAAAACCGAACAAATAAAATTAAGGGGGGCTAAAAGCCCTCCTTTACCAAATACATGTGACCATGAGGGTGGGTTCTATAGGTAAAAGGCCCAGTATCTATTGTGATCTCTGACAGCTATAAAGCACATGTGACACACACACGCGCACACACACAAAGATGACTTCCATTAACTGGGAGCTAAAAATAATGATATAAGGGAAGAAGAGAGGAAGCGTCTAAGAGAAACATTCTGGGGAGTTGGGGTGAGGTCAGCCTCCACAAATAGCAAAAATGTCACCGCGTCAGTAACAATATCCACTCCCAGCCTCTTGGATGGAAAACATCATTTCTCCTTTGAGGAGAAGCCCCCACATGTTTAACATTCCTGGCTCCCTAGACCTCTGTGGACCCAAGGATCTTTGTGCCTCCATCAGAGAGAGTGAAGAGAGGTGAATATGATCAAAACGCACAGTGCACGTAATGTGAAAATGCCAGCATGATACCCCTTATTATATTTCATTGTTGTATGCTAATAAAACGCGCAGAAATATCATTCTAGTTATTAGGCTGTCCTAGGTACTATAATATTCTGATATGAGAAAAGGTTTCTGATACACTAAGTGAAAATGGCAAATTATAAAATGGTCTGAATCCAATGTTGAAAAAGAAAGAGAATAAAAATACATTTATGTGGAAGACAGAAACATGAGAAGCCCAGGGAGGTGCAGAGCCACCTTATTCATTGTGTAAACAAACACAAAGGCAAGCAGGATCCGTAGAGGGTACCTGGGCTAACAGCTCAAAGTGGAGCCTGCCAGCCACTTGCCGACCGTGGAGTCACACAGCCGCATATATCCTTTTGCACATACTAAACTTTGTGGCTCTTGCATGGGCATATTCCTGTACCAATGTTCAAAATAAATGCGTCCCTATTAGCCTCAACCTGCTGCTTGGATCCTGCCAATCTGAACCATTCTCTGTAGCCATACATAAATATCAACCAACCAGGAACCCTCATGACTGCATTTCACATTTGTGCACTAGACAGATGGTCAGAACACCCTCTACTACAGCTTTTAAAACTGTGGGCCATGATCCCATATGGGATCGCATAACTCAATGTTCAGGTCACAGGAAATTGGCAATAACAAAAAGTTTCTGCTGAGCAGTAGTGGCGCACGCCTTTGAACCCAGCACATGGAGAGACAGAGGCAGTTGGATCTCTGTAACTTCAAGGCCACCCTGGTCTACAGAGTGAGTTTGAGGACAACCAAGGCTACACAGAGAAACCCTGTCAGGGATTTAAAAAAAAGTTCTGAACTTGCAACTGACCACCAAAAATTCAAAAACTCAAACATGTAATGAAGCTAAGGCGTTCTTAGCCATGCTCAGCAGCGTTGCACAGTTCAACTCCACTGAGAGCACAACACACACACACACTGCCACGCCACACAGTGTGACCAATGATGCTCAAACACTTTGGCTCACGTTCAAGACTTTTTCATGTTAAAAATTCCAGTGTCTTTTACAGCTCATACAAGATTCTGTTCTTAGAGAAGTATAATGGTTTAATTACAAAAAAAGCAAAGTTGGGGGCTGGAGAGATGGCTCAGCGGTAAAGAGCACTGTCTGCTCTTCCCGTGGTCCTGAGTTCAATTCCCAGCAACCACATGGCGGCTCACAACCATCTATACTGAGATCTGATGCCCTCTTCTGGCATGCAGATAAAAAATTCATACATAAACTAAACAAATAAATGTTTAAAAAAAAAAAAAAAAGCAAAGCCTTAATGTTTCTCACCATCATTCCTCCGGATGGAAATATCAAAGCCGTGTTTCTTTGTGTTGCATTGTGTTAGAATGTCTGGGGAGAAAAGATGCTGTTTGATTTGCTGATGTGAGTTTTATTTTAAAACCATCATTGAATAAGCTTTGTTGTGTGGTTGGGATGGCGTTTCCGTAAGCTTTGGAGAAGGCCCTAAACACACACCTGTCCCTTCACACTCTGTACTTATGTGAAGCTGTGTTCCCTTGCACCGATGGTTTTAAAGATCAAATATTGATCAACTCCGAAAAAAGTTTGAAGATGCTCTACATCTTGCAGTATCAAACATTCCGCCAAGAAGTGATTCTCCGTGTAAAAACAAACATGTTCCTCTATCTCATCAATGCGCAGATATGCAGATTTCCTTTCCTCTTTGACACATGGTAAAATCATTTGTATACCAAAGGATTGCCTCAAAATTAATTTCTTTACAATTTGTTATGACTGAATGTTCTGTGTACCTGTTTCAGATCCCTATGTATCTGGGCTACAAGAAAGTTTATTGGGCCTGAAGGTGTCAAGAGGGTTGAAGAGATGGCCCTGCAGTGAGAAATACTTGCTGTTCTTCTAGAAGACCTCAGTTTGGTTCCCATGAACCTTGAGTTGTTCGCAATGGCCCGTAACCCCTGCTCCAGAGGATCTGACACCCCTCTTTTGCCTTCCATGGGTCCCTGAACATCCAAACACACCACACTTAGTAAAAATAAAAACATTGAAATGAAAATGTTAAGAGTGAGAATAGTTTGAAAAGCCACGTCCTAAGGGCAGGAGAGCTCATATTTGTAGTTCCTGTACTTGGGGATGGGATTGGGGTGGGGTGAGGGTGCTGAGGTAGAAAAATTGCTATGAATTCAAGGTCAGCCTGGTGTGTGTGGTCAGTTCCAGGCCTGTCTGGGATACAGAGTAAAAAACCCTGTCTCATGAAACCAAACCAAGTCTCACAGAGCCTTGCTTTATCTGAGCTAGCATTTCTCTTTGCTCCTGCATCTGGTATATTTTCATTTAGTTCTGAAGGGTGTGTGTCTATGTCTCTCTGGCTTCCACACTATGTTTTATAGTTGTTTTTAAATAAAGGCTCCCTCTGTCATGAGTCTGTTTCTTTTTTTTTTTTCTAGTGAATTTTTGTTGGCAGTTGTTGATTGCTGATAGTTTTTGCTCTGGGCTTGGGGCGGGGGGGAATTCCAGGCCTGATGGATGAAATCTTCTAAGGTTTTAAAGATTTAAACCTCCTTGACTTGAGGTTCAAGGAGCTACTTCCAAGGTTACTTACTCACAGAGCTGACTCATGAGAGGTAACAAGTGGGCTCCTTTCCACAGGGCCTTTTCTTTTCTTTCTTTTTCCCCCACCCCCTGAGACAAGATTTCTCTGTGTAGGTAGCCCTGGCCATCCCGAAACTCTCTTTGTAGACCATACTGGCCACAAACTCAAAGATCTGCCTGCTTCTGCCTCCCAAGTGCTAGGATTAAAGGCATGCACCACCACCGCCTGGCTTCCACTGGGTTTCCTAAGGTTTCTTAAACAAATATATCCCTGGCGAGGACGAACCAGGCCTGTGTGAATGGCAGCAAGATGATTGGCTTCTCCTGGAGTGTGTGTGTTAAGGATAAACAGACGTTTCTCCTATAGCTGAAGCTTCTGACAAGGCATACCTCACTGACAGAGTCCTCCAACTCTCTGATTTTCATCTGGTGATGGATGAGTTTCAAATTAGTACTGTTTGTCCTCTTGGAATAAGCCAATCACAGTGACAAACCTTGTAGCCTCAGAGCCGACAAACACACTGCTTGAAAAGCAAACAAACACATAACCTCAACCTCTAAAACTCTAAATCTTGCCATCTGCAATTCATTTATCCTCCAAGAAAAAACGTCCAAGGACAGCCACCCTATGGAGACACACTTGTCTTCAGAGCTGGGGCCTATCTTCCCACAGCAACAGTCTGCAGGAAATGACCTAAAGAGAATCTGGTAGGAAGCCGCCTTCTTATGACCTACTCCAGGAAGTCACAGGACACATTCTCACTGCATTCTGTTTGAAGTGAGTCACTAGGCCGGCTTCTCATTCAGGCAGGGGGAACCTGGCTTCCTATTTCAAAGAAAGGGCTTGAGACATAGTTAAGAACTCCCGATAGGCTGTAGATATAACTCAATTGGCAGAGGTGTACCTGGCACGAGAGAAGCCCCGACTCAGCTCTCTGGCACCACATGAAGCATCATGGAGCATGCCTGTCATTGAAGCATTCAGGAAGTGGAGGCAGGGGAATCAGGAGTTCAAGGTCACCCTTAGCTACATAGTGAGTTGGAGGCCAGTCTCAAGCTACTGTCTCAAAAAATAAATAAATAAATAAATTAAAAAAACATCTATGATAATCAATCAAGCTAGCCCGAGCATCAGTGGTTATCTAGAAAAATGCATGGTAATGGGGTGGGGGGGCGGGGGGGGGGATCTTATTGCGCATGTCTTATCATTCTCCCGGCACAAATTCGGTTTGGTAGTCTCCAGTCTTTCTTGCTTGGTGGAATTAAAAGTAACCTCTAGAGAAATTCATCCAATTCAAACAATCCTATAGCAGGCACAGCCTATTTCACTGTCTGCCTCCTTCCCCAAGAGGGTCCTACAAAAATCTGTCCGGATAGAGAAGGGAATTTTAATCTTCACAGTTGTCTGTCTAGCACATGTCAGCCTCAGCACTGAAGTCAGGGTCGTCAGGCTGCTTTGGAAAATCCTTAGTGATTCACCCTTTATGGTAAAAGGAGGGGGGTGTACGTGTTTCAGCTTCTAAGAGATTGTCGGAAGGAGGCTTCAAGTCTGCATTGATAATGAACAAGCTGAACCTAAATATTCACAGCAATTATTTCCTTCAGGACATGTTAAGAGACGAGGGGGAAAAATCGAAGGGAAATAAATTTGCATTAGAGTTAAACATTTAAAACGCTCAATTATCCCTCTTGTAAGACTCACAGTCAATTCTTCCTCTGAGTTTTGAGTGGCTACTGGATTGGTGATTTACAAAGAAGATGCTTGACCCCAGGGAAAGCAATTAGCATCGCTTTCACAGCTCAGCATTGGTTGCTCAAGGTCTGGCAAGACTGGGAAGGATTGTACACGACTCACTAAAACAAAATCAATTTTCAAATGTGATGTATGTACGCTCTCTGGACTTAGGAAACGGGCAACTTCTGAGCATCTTGTTAGAGAGGAGAACAGAGGAACAAAAGAATATAAAGTGGGAACTGCGAAGGGCTTTCACTCAGGCTGTAGTTGAATCTCGGCCTCCAAACCAGAAAAATAAATTTGCAGTGAGGCAGAAATATTACTGATTGCTGTCTCTTCTTGGAGGTCCTTCCATCCCGATCACTCTGCTCTCCCAAGAGTGATGTGAATGTCATGGTTCAGAGTGACCACAGGGATGTGTCTAGACGGAAAGAAATCGCAGAACAGACTTTTAACCCAGCCCAGTCAGTTACCATCCCCCAATGGGCGGTCTCCATCCATGGAATTAAGTATACATTCTGACTGTATATACTGTATATACTGGCACCCGATTGCCTCATTTTAGCAATACTTGGAAGATTGGAAGAAAGATGATCCCTCTCCATCCAGAGGCTTGCCAGGCAGAGTGCCACAGAAACCCATTGTCCCTAAGCATCAAAAACATTTGGTAATCAACCAAATGAGCTTTCCAGGGCTTCAACTTCACCGGGTTTTGGAGGCTTTTCCTGGTGGATGGTGAAGGGGTGTTGTGTGGAAAAAAATAAAACAAAAAGACTCTGGTCTTGGGATGAAGAGATAACGTTCTAGGAGTCACAGATTGAGACTGGGCATCGTGTGGTACTCCATAGCACTCAGCATGCTCTCTCTCTCTCTCTCTCTCTCTCTCTCTCTCTCTCTCTCTCCCCGTGTGTGTGTGTGTGTGTGTGTGTGTGTGTGTGTGTGTGTGTTGGTGTGGGTGGTGTGTGTGTGGCGTGTGGTGTGCTTTAAAAATGTTTTAGCACATATTAATCACTCATATTAGTGGTTTTCATTATGCAATGTTCAAAGGTATTCCAATCATATTTCCCCACCTTACCTCCCTCTCATGTCCCTTCCCACTGATCAAGATGCATTTAAAAATTACTTAAAGATTGTTTATTTTTCATGTGTATAAGCGTTGACATTATATACACATATATACATACACACATTACCACATGGGTGCCTGGTGCTTGCAGAGGCCACAGGCTTAGGATCCCCTGGGGACTAGAATTCCAGGTAGTTGTGAGCTGTCATATAGATGCTGGGAACTGAACCTGGGTCCTCTGGAAGGGCAGCAAGTGTTTGTGAACACAGGGCTATCTCTCCAGCCCCTCAAGATTGTGTGTGTGTATATGTGTGTGTGTGTGTGTGTGTGTGCGCGCATGAGTATACAAGTTTCAGATCTAAGTGTCCATTGGCCAACCACCCCACTTTATGATTAAAAAGCTCTCATTGCCTCTACTCGGGTTTTTATGCTGCATGCCACAAAGATGAGACAGAAGTTTCTCTACAGAAATAATGACAAAATTAGAATACAACAGCTTGGCAACTTGTGCTGAGATGCCGGGTCTAGTCACACTCACCAATGGCTTTAGTGTTCATTAGTGGTTACTTTTGTGTTGCTGTGGCGGGAACACTGGACAGAAAGAGTGTGAGGAAAGCCTTATTTTGGCTCCTCATTTCAGAAGCTTCAGTGCATCACGATAAGGACGAAATGGCAGTCATTGTGAGGAAAGTGGGTGGGGAGGCTCCTCATATCACAGCAAGCTAGGAAGCAGAAAGAGTATTGGAACCGGTGGCCTACTACCACCAGCTAAGCCCCCACGTGCTAAAGGGCCACAACGTCCCAAACAGCATTTAAAACGTGAGTCTGTGGAGGACATTTCTGATTCACTGCCACAAGAATGAAACCCAGAGGTTATGTCCCTTATGCTGGAAGTGCAGAAGATGGTGTGAAGCAAATTGTCTTTCCCCTCCCAGCCCACCAAAGTCAGAGCGGAATCTGACCATGCTTGGAGATTCTAATGATTATTATAGAAAATACAAGAAACAGGATATCACAGAGACACAACGGGAAAATCCGGCATATAGAAAAATACACAAGATAGGGAAGTCAGACAAGAACAATAGGTGTGAAGGGGGAGTGAGGTAGAGAGGGGAGGGGGAAAAGAGAAGAGGAATGGAGGTGAGGAAGAGGAGAAAGGAAAAGACCCAATGCCTGGAATTTGTTTAGATCACAGTCGTCTTTTGGGATTTGCTGCCCAGTCAGGAAGACTGGAGTTCAGATCCTGGGACGCATAACCTGGCCTATCACACAAACCTGTGGCCTGAGTCCCCAGAGGCAGAAAGAGAAAGGAGGATTGCTGGAGCTTCCTAGCCTCCAGGTCAGCTGAGTAAAAATAAGGTCCAGGTTTAGGGAGATTTGCTGCCTCAAAGAAATAACAGAGTATGACAGAGGACACCTGGTTCCCTCTTCTGGCTTCTGCATGCCCATAGGTGCTCATGTGAGGTGAGCAGGCACAGATACACCAATGCACGAATAAGTATATTTATTAAACTATTTAGTATTATTTATTTAATATTTAAATTATAACTTTATGAAAAAAAATTTTTTTAAAAAAACTATTTTAAAGCTTTGATCAAGGTGACGAATGATCGTTTTCTCCTTTACCTTTTCCTTCCTGGCTGGAAAATGCAGACACTGTGATCTACCGTGCAGCCAGGACAGCACCCCTGGCTGGAAGTTCCACAGGCCTTCACCAGCCAGTGTGGCAGACTCACATGGCAGCTCAATTGCTTACACCAGTGAGGTGTGAACGTTATGCCCGCAGAGTGATGGCAAGGGCTCTGCTCGTAAGAAGGGCCAGGCACAGAGCTGACATCACTCACTGACCTCTGTCCAGCACCTTCACCTGGATGTGCTGCTCCCCTGCCCCTGAGGTTTGTGCATTTGGAAGGAATTTGGGTAGGAAGTCTGGGCTTTTAAAAGGGGAAGCCTTAGTTTTCGCTCTTAGGAAAATGTGGATATGATCCCTCATTGATATTCAGCACACGTGGCTTCCCTGGCTTGGAAAGCTGAACGCCAGCGAGGTTCCATCTGTCTATTATGGTATTTTAGGACTTACTGCTATTTGTAATTTTTATCTGGACACTTTGATCAAGTGTTTCAGTACTGTTCCCTAGCTCTAATTTCATTTTATACAGAAAGTATGATTTAAATGTTTTGATAAATTATATATAGAAATAAATCGTATTTTATTACAGCGATGACAAATTACATTTTCTCGTGCTTTGTTTAACACTGTATTCCCAGAGTAATCCCTAACGGGCAATTAAATTGACTTGCCGAGAAGGAAGGCTTCTTGCGGGCCACGGTGGCCATATGTTATACCAGACACAAGGCAGGTACCAGGAGTAATTCAATAGACTCCTGTCATTCATCAGGCAAAAGAGATGCAGAGTCCTGCGAGATCTTCCAGAAGGAGCATGTTTCAATTTGTTCCCCTGTGCTGAGTTATCACTTGGTAGATGGTCTTATTGAGCTATACAGCTAATAATCACAGAAGTTTAATCCATTTTAATTGATCTCCCCTTTGTTTTGGACTCATCAATTTCTCTTATTATCCAATATTACTTTTCTTCATCCAAGCTGTTCCCACTTCACCAATACAGTGGTGTCCCTCGGGCTGGTCTGATAGCTGGGTGGGTAAAGGCATTTGTTGCCAATCCTGACCCCAGTTTCGTCCCCAGAATCTACATGGTGGAAGGACAGAAACTCCCTGCAAGTTATCTTCTGACTTCCACACACGTCTTGAGGCACGAGTAATACACATGCACGCTCACTCCCCATGAACACATCCACAAAACATAAGCCGGAACTAGGTATGGTAGCACCTTCCTGTAATGCCAGCACTATGGAGGCTGAGGCAGGGAATCTTGAGTTTTGAGGCCAGTTTGGGCAATACAGGAAGAACCTTGTTCAAAAACTAAAACTGAAAAGAAAAAATAAGTAAATCTCATTATTTTATTGCCAAGCTTCTACTTTACCTGTTCTTTGAACAAGATCTCCAACAGTTTGCCTGTTTTGGCTTCCCTTCCTTTCCCGCCAGTGGTCTGTCCTCCAGCTCATCATGTCTGCCAGTGACATCTGCTGTGCACCTCAGACACTAACACACAGGAACTCTCCACCCAGAGGTTTGCATGTTATTCCTTTTTCCCCAGAACACTCACCATTAAATAAATCATGAAAAATGCAAACTCAACACATCAGCCCCTAATTATTGTTCTTTATTTTACTATTATCCATGCCCTGGATATCTAAAACATCTATCTGTAAAAATACTATATTGTGTATTCTAAGGTTACAATACAATGTATACACTATATCATGCCCTACCCGTCTCTCCCATCCCTGCTTTTAGTGATGTCTTCTGGTATCAAGTATGCTAAAAGTATTAGCATTGTGGATCTTGGCAAGTGCTATAAGTCAGTTTTTCTGTTTTGAAGGAGATGAGGAAGCTCTATTCACCTTGCCAAAAAAAAAAAAAAAAGCATTAAGTACCAGAACACATCTGCCTATAATAATCAATATATATTAATGCAGTTACCAAGTAGTTTCCACTTGTATGTTTGTATTTTTTTTGTATGTTTACTCATTTAATCATCCAACCACAATAGCCCCATTTTATAAGCAAGGAATCAGTTGCAGAGGCGAATGTGGCAAAGCCGTTACTTGTGTGGTGGTTTGAATAAAAATGGCCCCCGAAGACCTACCGGGAATGGAACTATTAGGAGGTGTGGCCTTGTTAGAAGAGGTGTGGCTTTGTTGGAGGATGTGTGTCACTAGGGGCTAGGCACTGAGGTCTCCGAAGCTCAAGCCAGACCTACTGGCTCACTGTCTTTCCTGCTGCCTGCTGATATAGAACTCTCAGCTCCTTCTCCAGCACCATGTCTGCCTGCACGTGCCATGTTTCTCCACCATGACAATAGTGGACCAAACCTCTGAAACTGTGAGCCAACCCCAAATATATGTTTGGGCTTTTGTTGTTGTTGTTGTCTTATAAGAGATGCCATGGTCATGGTGTCTCTTCACAGCAATAGAAACCCTTACTAAGACAACTTGAAAGTGTGCTTGCTCCTAAGCTAATGTTCTACACTCAGCAATCCAGAACTATTGAGAGAGCATGTCCTTTGTCAGTGTGTAGCCATAGAAACTAGGAATGTGGGGCTGGAGAGATGGCTCAGAGGTTAAAAGCACTGCCTGCTCTTCCAGAGGTCCTGAGTTCAATTCCCAGCAACCACATGGTGGCTCACAACCATCTATAATAAGATCTAGTGTCTTCTTCTGGCGTGCAAGCGTATATGCAGATAGAGCATTGTATACATAATAAATAAATAAAATATATATTAAAAAAAAGAAACTAGGAATGTGCCCTTCTGGGAGAGTGATCAGTTTGTGTGTGGGGGAGGAAGATGGTGGACTTTGAGTGTGGCTCAGGGGCAGAGCACTGGTATAGTATTTGTAAATCTCTGGGCTTCATACGGAAGAAGGGATGGGGGAGCAGAGAAGCAATGAGGTGGGGCGGGGGAACCACTAGGGTTGAACAGAAGACAGGAATCATCACGAGAAGTTGTTATGTGATATGGAAACAAAATTATCTATGACTTCACTAATGTTTGAAAAATAGAATAATTATCATTTGTTGTTGTTTTTCCCTTACAGGGTCTTGAATCAGGCTGCCAAGAACTCACTATGTGGCTGAGGATGGATTTCAATTTCTCCACTTCCCAAATGCTGAGATAATAGGCCTGTGCCACATCAGTTTTCTGCAGAGCTGGGGATCAAAACCAAAGCTTTGTGCATGCTGGGTTAGCCTGTCACCAGTAGAACTATATCCACACCTTCATTGTCATTTATAGGTTTTTTTTTTTTATTATTATTTTGAGACACAGTCTTGTTATATATCCCTGGCTGGCCTGGTACTAGCCATGTAGCCCAAGCTGGCCTTGAATTCAAGGAGACTCTCCCACCTCAGCTTCAAGAGTGAAGAGATTATGAAAGCGCACCATGATAGCTAGATTTTAGTTGTAATTCTCGAATAGTATTTCTACTATTGGCCAATAAATAATAAATCTGCCTATAAAGAATGATTTAGCAGGGCAAGCCTTTAATCCCAGCTTTCAAGAAGTAGAGGCAGGCAGATCTCTTTGAGTTCCAGGTAAGCCTGGTATAGATAATGAGTTTCAGGCCAGCCAAGATCCTGTCTAAAAAAAAAGTCTAATTTTTAAAGTACTTTATAGTAGACTTTTTAGAGAAGGAAGGGAGGGAGGGAGGGAAACAGAGATGTGAATTTTCCTCAAAGTGATGGTCCCTCTAGCTAGAATGTGCTCGAGCAAGTGAGCATGAACAAAGAACATTTCCCGCCTGGAGAGGCATCAGGACTGTGGGTGAGAGTCAGGGACATAATTTGAGAGTGGGCTCAGACACCTGTTAATGCCCTTCTGATTCCTTCAGCTCACTTGTAACATCTCTCTCAGAGGCTTTGCCACATATGCTGTAATGGCTACCTGACAAAGCCGTGCTGCTCTGAATTTACAAGGCACAGGGGAATTCTAGCTGCATTTCAAACAACGAAGAGGAAAACCCCTGGTAGCTTTCTGTCACGCCCCAGACCTTGCACCTCACCCCAGCACTAATGAATTCCCACCATGTAGGATTGGAAGAATTAATCTCAGTATTACAAGCTTGCTAAACTGTCAGTTTCCAGACTCGTGCCTGGAAATTCTGACCTTGCTCCCCTCAATTGGAGTTTGGCTGTTGTCGTTTTCAGAGCATTTCTTGGGGAATCCTGCTGCGGTGTGTCCAGGCACTGGGCATCGAGAGATCTCATCTAGAGATCTCATCTAGAGATCTCTAGAGTGAATGCTTCATCTAGAGTGAAGCATTCTTGGCAGTGGCTGGAGTGGTTGGCACTTGTTCCTGCTCTTTTAGAGTGGCTGCACTCTAGAATTGGAAGCTTATGATTCTCCCTTTTAAGCAGGTAGGATTGCCATCAGGTCTGAACCAGAATCTGAGCCCTATCAATATGTCCAACACTCAAGCCTCAGTCACCTTAGAAGCTATAAAGCTGCTCTACTACAAAATTGTAAATTTACATATACTATCGTGTGTGTGTGTGTGTGTGTGTGTGTGATTTCTTTCTGTAAATTGGTTGTGAAGTCACAAAGTATTAACTTTGTAGAAGACAATGTCATGTTGCAATGTCAAAGACTAGACATGCTTGAATGGAGTCACAACTTAATCTAAGCATACTTAGAGATCTTGTGAGAACTGCAGCCAGAGTGAGTCATGGGGTCTTCCCTCCTGTGACCATATTTTCATCTTAAAATTTTTGGTAAGAATCTCACTGGTCTGTTATCTGGGGAAAGAAATAATTTTAGAGTTACCTATTTTTATCACTGATCTTTGTATTCAAATGTTTTGGGGGTGGGGGTTACAACTGGGACATGGTCTCAGCGCTTAGAAGTTTAGACCTTAATGATTATGGAGTCATATTGAGGAATAATAGCACCCATTGAAGCAAATTGAATCCTGACGAGGATTCAATAGGACAATACCAGAGAAGTGCCCAACCAAGTGTCTGGCATATAAGAGTGCTAGCATGGTGAAGGTTCTGCCAGCAATAACTGTCACTTTGTGGTCTCCAGGTTAAATCTGTAAGAAAGAGGTATGAAGTAATTTGTTCCATTTTCCAACAATATAATCATTTTCAAGCCTCTATTTTCTTCTTTCAGATAGCCTTTTCCTTAGTCATTTATAATCTCCTAATATAATAAGCCACACCCCACACTCCCTCAATGAACTAGAAATTGCTGTTGTCATTAAATTCTGTTCAAACTGATTTTTTAGTCCACAGTCCTCATGTCTCCCATATTCCTCCAAAAACCAGCATGGTCATGGTTTTTTTTTTTTTTTTTTTTTTTTTTTTGTTTGGTTTTTTTGTTTTTGTTTTTGTTTTGTTTTTTTCTTTCAGAGTAAAAACCATTCCCTGGTACCAGCTCTGCATTAGTTGCTTCTCCATTGCTGTGGCAAAACACCATGATCATGGCAACTTGGTGAAGAAAGAGGTTATTTGGGGCTTACAGCTCCAGAGGGTCAGATTCCATATTGGTGGCGACAGCAGGTGGCAGGCATGGGGAAAGGAACAGGAAGTTGAGCGCTGAGGGCTCACAACTCAAACTGCAAGCAGGAAGTTGAAAGAGTGCACTAAAAATGGCCTGAATCTTTTGAAACCTCGAAGCCTGACCGGAGTGACGTACCTACTCCAGCAATGCCAAACTTTGTAAGCTTCTCCCAAAGTCATGATCTGGGGATCAAGTATTTAAATGCATGATCTGTGAGGAGACATCTCATTCAAACCATCATTATCTCACCATGAGCTCTGGACATTGGATGAAGTCTCATTGATGCTTTGTTCTCCTGGATATGTTCAATGCAAATACCTTATCTTTAAATCCCATTCCTGGGTCATGCCAGCCCCCTTCGCTTTCCTTCTCTCACAGTCTCCATTTTAATTTTTTCCTTCCACTTGAACCAAGCCTAAAGCAGTTCTCATGCTTTATGCTTGCCCTTTTTATACTTTAGCCTTGTTTCCATTCTGTTATAAGAGAATGCAACTTTTCTTTTCAATGTGTGCCCAGCCTTTCCCATCACATTCATTTTGCCAGTGGATCTCAGAGACCTGACAGTTTTCCCAGACCTTACGCTGCACAGATACAGACTTTCTGCAATTTTGCGCATGGCTCTGGTGTGTGTTTCAACAAATTACTTGCTGTTCTTCCAATACCTTACTGTTTGTTTCTCTTCGGCAAATGTTCATTCAACCAGAGCCTACTGACATCCCACAGTATAGAAAACACTGTGCCGAGATTTGTGCATATAAGATGAGCAAAACACGATTTTGTATTCACTCATTCTGCTTCAGTAAATCTGGGGCAAAAGCAGTACTTTTGTCTGGGAGGAGTTCAGTTAGTAGTCTAGAAAACAAAGGTAGCGGTGTAAGGGTGCATCACATGTTAAGTATCACACAGTGAGATATGGAGAACTTCCTCTGAGGGCCCCCGTAGTCTTTATTTCATTTCGATTAGTTTTTATTTAGAAGAGGAGGAGGAGGAGGAGGAGGAGGAGGAGGAGGGGGAGGG
>NW_026591086.1:12974519-12976514 GCF_907164565.1 Psammomys obesus | reverse complement strand
GAAGGGGAAGGGGAAGGGGAAGGGGAAGGGGAAGGGGAAGGGGAAGGGGAAGGAGAAGGAGAAGGAGAAGGAGAAGGAGAAGGAGAAGGAGAAGGAGAAGGAGAAGGAGAAGGAGAAGGAGAAGGAGAAGGAGAAGGAGAAGAACTAGTAGTTGTTTGTCAACCAGGGCCAGAGTAAAGGAAAGGGGAAACAGAGTTATCTAAGGCAAGGTAATTGATTTCAAAGAGGCAGTGAAATGGGATGAGGAAGTCCCGGAGTCTTCAAGCAGATAGATGGGATTGGTGTGGGTGGATGTATGGAATCCTGAGTACAGAAGGAATAAACTGAGAGGGCCCAGTTAAAGCAGAGGTAGAATATCATTCCAAAGGCAATCGGGAGAAGAAACTGTTTAAGCAGGGCAGTTAATAACCAGATTTGTTTCTTAAATGTTGGATCTTACTGACCCAGTTAGACGGCGTTCTGGTTTTGGCTTTTGAAAGAGTGTGTTCTGCTTGAGCAATGTGAAGATCTTGATTTTCAGGCGTCGACAAGGCATGTGTCCAGTATGCTCTCTTCTACCCTAGTACCCACTTGTGCCAATGACGTTGGGCCAAGAATGTGACTTTTTACCCGAGTCTGTCCTTAAAATGCCTTGCCTCTTCAGCTAGGGTTGGGTAAATACACACAGCTTTTCGTCGGTCTAGACCTTAGTTTTTCCATTTTGGTACGTTTTCTTAAAACGCACTGCTTGGAATTTGGGTCTTCTTTTCCCAGGCACTTCGATCTCTGGGACGCCTGCTGCCCGAAGCCACGCCCACCTAAGAAGTTGCCGAAGCAGAAAATTTGTCCCTCCCGGCGCGCCGTTCTGACGTAGACAGACGCAGGCGCAGTCTCCGACTCAGCGGCGTGTTCTTCCCTCAAGTTCCTGGTATCTCGGCGGGAGCGCGACGCCGGCTTTCTGCGGTCTCCCTGCCCCGGCGGCCGCCTCGGGACTGTCGCCCTCTGTCTTTCAGCTAGGGGCCAGTGCTTGTGCGCGCACGCCTCCTCACGCGACCAACTCATGGCGGAGCGCGGGGAACTCGATCTGACCGGCGCCAAACAGAACACGGGAGTGTGGCTGGTCAAGGTGAGACGCGAGCCCCATGGGGCGCTTCCCAAAGTTCTGTTGCGTCCGTTTACAGGTTAGAGAACTCTCGGGGACACAGGACGCATTTCACCCCGCCTCTCAGTTCCATCCGCACAGCGTGGAGCTCTCTCTCGACCGCCAAGACCCTGGGGTGCTGGCCCGACGGTCCCTGAGTGAGCAGTACCTTTTACCCCGGGGCCTGAGAAGTCCTTGCGTTCTTTTTGGTGAAGTTGACTGTAGTCAGCAATCTGTCTAAGTTAGTTGTTGAATAGATGTTCTGTACTGTTTTCTGGGCCACAGAGTGGAACTGGTCCCCGTGTACAATTTTTGGGGGGGGGGTTGAGGGGAGGACGACAGAATCTCACTCTGTGGTCCTGGCTGGCTTCGTATTCGAGACGTAGAACCCTGCCTCTGTACACGGCTAAAGTGTTTCCTGGGTTGTTAATCCTGATGGAGTTCTCTGGAAAGACCTAGAAGTTTGTGGATACAAGGAGAAACTGTTGGAGTTGATGTCTTTTTGTTTTGTTTTGTTTTTTCGAGACAAGTTTTCTCTCTGTCGCCTTGGTTGTCCTGGATTCACTTTGTAGGCCAGGCTGGCTTCAAACTCACAGAGATCCTCCTGCCTCTGCCTCCCCAAGTGCAGGGATTAAAGGCTTGCGCCTTGGTTTGGATTTAGTCTTTTTAAAGAGCACGTTTCGGTCTCATGAAACTAAATATTTCATATAGTCATGGCAATAACTATTTTTCTGGGTTACTTTTTCATATTTGGGCGCTGTTACTCTTTGGGGAATTTCATTTTTAAAAACCATGTTTAAATGGGGTCATGAAAGTTTCCCAAACTCAAAGGAACTTTTGATTTATGAATGTTTTATCTTTATAATGAATGTCAA
>NW_026591086.1:12944535-12974509 GCF_907164565.1 Psammomys obesus | reverse complement strand
CAGCTCTCACCATTTGCCAGCATATCAGACTATGTTAAGTTCTTCAAAGCACTTAATAGAGTTTCTTTTCTTTTCGTTTTTTGAGACAGGGTTTCTCTGTGTAGCCCTGGCTGTCCCGGAACTCCTGTAGACCATGCTGGCCTCTGCCTCCCAAGCACTGGGATTAAAGACTATGCACCACAACGCCGGACGTAACACAGTTTCTAGTGATTCTTTGTACCTGTGTCCAATGTTGATTGTCATCCCCTCCCCCCAAGTCACTTTCTTTGCACTCTGATTAGTGTTTGGTATGTTTTCCAGTATATGATGCATATAAAAAATAATAAAGGCTATGTCAGAGAAACAAATTAAAGTGAGTCTTGTCAGTTTCATTGGATTAAGAGCCTAAGAGATTAGTGAAGTTTACCTCTGGGTGTATGGATGCTGCTGTTTCTGGAGACAAGTAGGTTGCAAGGGTTATGATCTAATAGGTTAATTACTCCTTTGGAGGATTTATAATTTGGCGTCTCTGGGAAGTGGTGAAAGGCTGAGTTAGAAGTAGATCCTGTCCATATGTTCATAGGGCTGTGTCTTGTCTTGGCCCCTGTCTGTATCCTCTCTCTATATCTTGGCATCATGGCATGAGTTGAATGCTCTTCCTTGCTTTGCCCACCATGATGGACAGAACCTTGAGATACCCGGTGCAAAATAAATCTTAAATTGTTTCTGTTAGGAATTTGGTCGCAGTGACCAAAGTCTGCTTAGTGCAGATACTACAGCAAAGGGTCCTAGCAGGGGAAAAGAGACTGTATTCTCTTTCTTTCTTCCCTCCCTCCTTTCCTCTCTCTCCCTCCCTCAGCTCTTCCTTTCTCCCTCTCTTCCTCTCTGTAGTCCTGGCTGGCCTGGCACTCGCTGTGTAGCCTTAAACTCATGGTGATCCTCCCTCCCTGGTGTGAGCTGTGGAACACCGGTGCTTCTTGTATACCAAATAGATACTACTGTGGTGGTGTACACCTTTAATCTGGGCATTTGAGAGGCTAGCCTGGTCTACATTGTAAGTTCCAGCATAGTCAGGGGAATATTGTAAGACCCAGAGGCCAGAAGAGGGCATTGAATCACCTGGTACTCTAGTTATAGATGGTCATGAGCTGCCATGTGGATGCTGAGAATTGAACCCTGGTCCTGTGAAAGAACAGTCAGTGTTTTTAATGCTGCCCTGTCTCTCCAGCCCCTGTCAAACTTTAATGCCAAGTCATTAAAAAATGCATTTTTTTTTCAGATACATTAATCACAATCTCATGTAGCTTCACTGCTGAGATGTATTGTTTTCATATCTGTAGATTAGGGAGGTGCATGTGAGTGATTGAGAGGATGGATGGATGAGACTTGTAAAACGTCTGACAAGGTGTCTGACAGAGTTGTCGCCTCACCTTCCTTTTTCCCAGCCTCATGCATATTATCTGACACATTTCAACAGTTCAGTAAGTTCATGTGACAAATGTGCACAGAACTGAATAAATTCAGTCTTTTTTACTCCTTTGTTTTTAACTTTAACTGTAGTCAAGGTTCTCTCCCTCATAATCTTGTTAGAGTCTTTTTTCCCCTATCCAGCCCTGACACGTCTTGCTCATTCATGTTCATGTTATTATTCCAAGATTACTATGAGAAATGATACTGACAGCTGGCGGCCATTACTTACGCCTCCCAACATTATGCTTTGTACTTTATTTATAGTCTCTCCTTTGTTTTTCATAACAGGATAACCTTAAAGGTGTGTGCTGATTTTAGGGTCTAAACTAATAGGCAAATTACCTATTAGAATTAGTATATTATTCCGTTTTTTCTTCTTAGAACTTAACTCCCAGTTACTCTTTATCTGGTTTTAGACACAGTGTTTGTATGGTTAAGAGCAAAGTGCCCAGAGGTGGCTTGGTTTTAAACCCTGGCTATATCATTTACTAACTGTATGACCTTGGGGAAGGTATATGATCCCTGGGTACCCATATTCATCATCTGTGAAATGTTTTGCTTTATTTTAGGTTCCTAAATATTTGTCCCAACAATGGGCAAAAGCCCCTGGAAGAGGTGAAGTTGGGAAACTGAGGATTGCCAAGTAAGTTATTCATGTATGAATATAATACGTATAGTATAAAAATTTAAAAGCTATTGTTTTGAAATTGTTTATAATGGCTCTTGAATGTGACTATATTCTTAGAGAATTTGCTTAGAGGGTGAAAGTCTCTGGTCATGTTACCAGGTTGTGGGATATTTATATATTCTCTGAGGAGATAAGCTTGTGCATGTGCTGGAGATAGTGTGAATATAAACTTACTGGTAGTGAAGGAGCAGCTGATATGGCCCCCATCCCTCCCAAGTGTTCATGGTGTGCAAGGTTAGGTATACATAGAAAGTGCTTTGATGTAAGGACTTTGCTCCTGGCTACAGGGCTATGGAAAGAGATGGGAACATCTAGCAAAGGCTGTCACAGAGAATCCTCAGAAGTGCAGTTGGTGTCACTTTGTGTTCCATTCTTTCTATTTAGTCATATTTGTCACCCCTCTGTTATAAAGGGGATCGAACCCAGGTCCTCTGTGCCAGAAAACATTCTGTCACTGAGCTTCATCCCCAGCCCTTATCCTTTCTCTTTCCTTTTTTCTTTCTTCCTCTCTTTCCCTTTTTTCTTTTGTCCAGGGTTTTTGTCCTGGAACTTGCCGTATAGATCAGGCTCTCCCTGAACTCAGAGATCCGATTACCTCTGCCTCCTGAGAGCTGGGATTAAAGGCATGCACTACCATGCCTGGCTTCATCCATCCATTAAAAAAAATTATTTTGTACATATGTGTTTTGCCTATATATCTGTACACTGTATGCATGTCTGCTGCTTGATGAGACCAGAAGAAGGCATCAGTCCCTTGGAACTGGAGTTACAGAGAGCTGTAAACCACTGTGAGGATGCTGGAAGTTGAACCTACGTCTTCTGTAAGAGCAGCTAGTACTCTTGACTGCTGAGCTGTCTTTTTAGCCCCTTGTCCATTCACTTTTAAATCTAGCTCCTACTACTTCATTGAAATAGTCCTCATCTGTTACTAATGTCCTTTATCAGTTAGCTTTTGTTTCATAACAAAACTTTAAAATTTTTAGTGGTTTAGAATTTTTAGTGGTTTGTTCACAATTCTGTAGATTTGTTCTGGTTAAGGCTAAGCTGGCAGGCCTTCTGTATCTTTCTGAGTTTAAATCTTTTTTTTTGTTTGTTTGTTTTTGTTTTGTTTTGTTTTTCAAGACTATGTAGCCCTGGCTCTCCTGGAAATTGCTCTGCAGACCAAAGTTGGAAATCTGCTGCCTTTGCCTCCCAAGAGATAGGATTAAAGGCGTGTACCACCACCAGGCTACATATAATTATTTATTAGGATCAAAGCTTTGTGACATTCCCATCTCTGTGTTAGCATGTCTATTGATTTCATTGTGGAAGACTAGTGGAAAGGGTGTAAGGGCTAGAGGAACTGGGAGTTTGCTCTGAGGTTGTGTTTCTTAGAAATGTCAGAAGGACTTAATAGGATTTTTTTTGTTGTGTATTTGTTTTTGTTTTTATGGAACCTACCGCTAAGGTGAGTGCTGAGACATGTATGCCACTGAAGAAGGCAAGGCAAAGGCTTCTTATATACACTGAACCCCTTGTCATGTGGTATGGCTTCATGTGGCCCTATCTTCTTTTGAATAGTTGTGCGTAGTTGTTGGCTTTGGGATTTACCTGTAAGCCTTAACTTCTTTGTTTGTGAAGTGTGGGTGTTTATATTAATACCTTCCCAACCCATAGGGCAGTGTCATAAGACAGTAGAAGCTTAGGGCTTGTTAAATGGCTTTGTAAACTCAGATGTAGCCTTACTATGAACATTACATTCCTGTATACCTGTACGAAGCCATGCCTTTTGGAGGAATGTCAGATTTCTCTTAGCACAATAGACTGAGACTTAACAGGAATAAGGTTCAGGAAAGTCATGCAAGTCCCAAGTATTGCACTGACCACTGAAGTGAGATGTTAAAGTTGGTGTTCAAATAAGCAGTGATGGCTGTGCTTCAGTTCTTCACTGGTGTAACCTACCAGTGCTTACTTAGCCACCAGGGCTATCTGATTATAGTCAGACGGAATGCCAGTCAGGCCAGGTTAGAAGGGTTTCAGCAAGACTGATGCTGAGACAAGTTTTTTCAAGCAATCAGACTTTTTATGCACTTACCAAAACAAAATATAATGGTGGTGCCAGCATACAATGACGGTTGCAAGCTAGACGGGGTACACAAGATTAATGTCTAAGGCTAATTGTTCAGCCAAGCTTCTGTATTAGCAGTTTGACCCTTTGGGGGTCGAACAAGCCTTTCACAGGGGTCATCTAGGACCACTAGAAAACATATATATTTACATTACAGTTAATAACAGTAACAAATTTACATTTATGAAGTAGCAATGAAAATTTTATGGCCATAAAATAGGGAACTGTATTAAAGGGTCATAGCATTAGGAAGGTGGAGAACCGCCATTTTTTTATGCTTCACTGACTTCTCGGGATTGCAGAGATACACAGGTGGCCTGAAGGCATTGCCTGAATGAGTGCCTCGGTTTCTCAGGGATTGAGAGGCACACAATGCCTCAGGCGCCATGGACTGACTCTTCACTTGAAAAATCTATGATGCATCCTTTCAAGGTAGTTAAACCAGGCCAACTCCATGATTCCCTGCACATTGGTAGGAATTTCAAGCTCCCTGTCCCCCTTATTTTAAAGGTTATATATTTGCATCTAGTATTCGTAGGGTGACCCTACCTATAGGTTTGCTTGGATCAGTCCCAATTGATGTTTCCCTGGGTAGTTATTGAAATGTCCAGTTTCATTCGAGTAGCCTAGTTTTGACAATAAGCTGTGGTTACCTAAATTTTGTGTGTACATGTGTGTGTGTCATGTGTTACCAGGCCATGTTTTTATATCTAAAATGCTACTGTTGACCCAAAGTCTCACAGAAGTACTGTGTATGTGTGTTTTCTTACATAAGAAATACAGCCCTTTTCATATAAAAAAAAAAATATCACCTTAATACAAAATAAAAAGTCATCTGTATTTCCCATTCACACTCCTTGGAGGTGGTGACAGTTTGGTGTGGAAGCCTCTAGATTGCATCCTGATTATTTTGGATGTGTAACATATGGATGTGGTTTTTAAGCATCTTTGTTTATTCCACTGAATTCTCAGACTCCTTTAGACTCAGTGTTGCTAATTTCAGAACATAGCACAGAACTCTGGTTGTGTTCTTGTTGTCATTCATTGGAGGCTTAAGGCTTTGTTTTTTTATTGCTATTTTTCTTTGTCTCCTTCCTAGGGAGATATGGCTAGTACCCCTGTTTCTTGGGTCTTTTCAGAAAGAAAATCCTTAGTGTCTATCTACCCAAAATGACACAGTCTTGCCTTGCAGAAGATCTGGCCTCTTTAATGATAGCCCACTTATAGTAAAGAGATTGCTGGAGAGATGCTTGAAGCAGCTTGCCCCTAGTAGGTCTTTGGCTGTAGTCTCCTGTGTGTCTTGTTCACATTCCTAGTTGGCTGAATTTTCACTGCTATTGCTGAAGTACTAAGTTTACAGTTGCCTATGTGTATGTGTTGGAGGATATGTGGCATAGAGTTTAAAAAAACAAAAGAATAAATGGTTTAGAAAGACAGTGTGGTACACGAGTTAAGTGTATGGGCTCAGAAGTCAGATTGGAGGTTCAATCCTAACCTTCTCACCAACTAGCTGTGTATTTTGGGATAAGTTGTTTACCTCTGTTTTCTCATCTGTTAAAAGAGAATGTATTAATTCCTCATGTTCATAACACACATCACATACAGACCGGAAAGCAGGCACCATGAGGTGCAGGGGGACTTCTCTATACCAGATCTCCCAAGGCCAAGGAGAGTGTGCTGTGCAGCATAGGCCAGACGCTAGGAGGATCTGCACAGTATGCTGGTTCCTTTCTGCATAGACAGGTCTGTGGGGTGGAGAGACAGAGAAACAGAGGGGAAGAGGAGGAAGCATGCAGCTGGGGAGGCAGCTCTCCTCAGATTTGGTTCCCATTTAATACTTGAGAGAGGGAGAGTCAGCTGAGATTATGCTGAGAGTGACATCTTATTTAGACAGTTGGACATAGGGCCATGTGTGTAAATCAGTTTCTGAGATGCTCTTATCTGTTCTTGGATTACTTTGTGCTTTTGGGCATCCAACATCTCACGCGAGTTTATGGTCTGCTTTTTTAGCTCCTTTAATTTTACCATCTTGCCTCAGAGCACTACAGTTTTGTGTTTGTGCTGCATTTTACCTACAGTCTTGAGTATTATACTTACATGTCTTCTCAGATACACTTCATTTCTAGCATTATTTCTGAATAGATTTAACATCCCAGATCATTTGGGGCCCATCAATATAAATGAAAGTCTGCAAATAAGAAATTAATGAGATAAAGATTGAATGAATCCCAAACAGATTTACACTACTGACAAGCATTTAAATTGGCACAAACTGTTTGAAAGACAATGTTTACGTGTAGCTATACATAGAGCAACAAATGCAGCACGTACGTTACACAGTATTGCTGCTCACAACAAAATGGAGTTGTAAATCACTATTCCCTGGTAGATACTTTCCAGCTTGGCATTGTTATTAGTTCTTATTGCAGCCATCGCAGACACAGACACACACAGACAGAGGCAGACACTGACTGGCTCAGCTGAGAATTGGGATAATGAAAATGAAAAATGAATAATAAAATATCTTGCCTTGATCCTAGAAGTCTCATCAACTTCTAGATATTTATCCCATGAACCAAGTTAGTGATACAAAGATCGGTAAGCAAGGATACGGTCTCATTCCTTAGTAGGGATTACTTAAATATACTGGGCACAGTTTTTATTTATTGGAAGGCTTTTATTTTAAAACAGTCTTAAGGCTGGGATGTAGCTCAGTTGGTAGAATGTTTGCCTAGCATGCACCAGTCTCTGGTTCAGTCTCCAGCATTAGATGTGGTGATACATGCCTGTGAGTCTAGCACTCAGGAGGAGGTAGAGGCCAGAAGATCAGAAGTTCAGTGTTATTCTCAGCTGTGTAGTAAATTCATGACCCACCTGGGCTATTTAAGGCTGTCTCTGGTTTTTCCTAAGCTACAAGGCAGTTAAAAGAATTCTAAAAAGTATTTTTTCCCTGAACCACTTAAGATAAGGTACTGAGATATGCTGGGTAACCCTGGACAAATGCTTAATGTTTGTTTCCTACAAAGACATCCTCTTCATAGTCACATAGACCTTTCTCCACCAGCAAGTTAACATCCAGTAGTACTGCCCCATGCATGGGTCATTCTTAGACTTCGTTCAGGTTTTTCAGTCATCTCAGTATTATTTTATAACAAAATGGTTCAGTTTAGAATCTTAGATTGCATTGTTGTGTACTTTTAAATTTTCTTTCATTTAATTTAGAACATCCTGAACTCTTTCTGGACCTTTCTAATACATGAATGTCAATATTGTTGATATTTACAAGGCAGTAATTTTACTGAATATGTATGTCTGATGGTTCTTCATGAATAGATTAGAGTCGTATATCCTTGGCAAGAGTATAACAAAGTACTGCTGGCTATTTTCTGGTATTGTAGAGAGATTTGTATGCTTGTATTTTTGTCCTGTTTCAGGTGGTATTAACTTGATCACTTGATTATGAGGTATCTTCTAAGTTTCTTCATTCTAAAGTTACCCTTTACTTTTTTTGTAGTTGTATATCCTGTGAGGTGGTATTATATAAGTATTCTGTACTTTATCAACATTTTTGCTGATTCACTTATTTTAATATTTTAACAGATTCTGGTTTGTTCACTGAATCAGTTTGTTCTGTCTTTTATTCTGATGTATGAATGCCTTCTCACCCTGTGTTGGCTTATTTCCTGCACTGGTCTCCATTTGCTATGCTCACAGGGAAATCCTCCTCACTCTGTTAGTTTTCCATTATATCTCCTCCAGAGAGACGCTTTCTTTAAATGCTAGGAGTCTTTAACAGCATGTTTCAGGGGCCTTCCTATGTAATGTCCCTACTTCTATAGCACACTTTCAGCTAAGCCATTCCATTATTGATACAGCCTTTCTTTATCCAACTTTGCTTTGACAGCTTCCCGCAGGCTATCCCTTTGCTCATCATCTTTACTTCATTTGGACTATGACTTTACTATCCAGCCTACCTCAGATATCTATCTTGCTTAGTATTACCTAATACAGCAGAAACTTTCCAGTGTAGTTGATGATTTCATAATAATTGGTTAATTTTCTTAACTAGGAAAAGAAGGAAGTTTATTGCTTATCAGTGATAGTAAGAACTTACAGCTTTTTGGTGTCAGACCCAAGAAATACTTAAAAAGTGAAGAACAAAGACCTGAGTTTTTTGTTTGTTTTAAAGCAAGTGGAATGAGTGGAGCTTGAAAAAATACTGTGGGTGTTGAAAAAAGGCTGAGTGGTAAAGGAAGAAGAGGAAATACTAGCATTTTGATAAACTATGAAGGATGGGCCAGGTGTTTACCTCATTGCTTTCTACAGATGTTGCTTATAAAACAGTTATTGTTGTCCATTTGGCCACAGATCATTAGGCAATAGATATGTGATAGTTTTAATGTGGAACAATGAAGTCTTGTATACTTCATACACTGACACATACCAAGGTAAAGGTATGTGTATTTACCTTTAAAAAAGAGTTACAGATTTTCAAAGATGAGCTTTTGTTTCCTATGAAGTTAACCTGTCAGAGCTCATTAATCTGTCTTTATTCCAGCTAAGTTGCTGCTACAATTATGTAAAAAGGAAATTGCCCTCCCCTCCTGTGTTCTTTAATTGCATCTGGGTGATTTCTCTAGTTATCCAGACTGAAATGTCAGTGTGATCTTTAATTCATACTTTTTCATTTGCTGCCCACCTCCAGCCATTTCCACTTCTGTCAGTTCTGATGGCTTAACCCTGTGAACTTCTTGCTGCATTTTACCACCACCTGGTTCAACCCTTCATTACTCTTTTTTTTTTTTTTTAAGGACTTTTGTGTTCACCTCCATTCAATCCAGTACACATTATAGGGTGGTTGTCCTAGGGTTTTATTGCTATGAGAAGACACCATGACCACAGCAATTCTTATAAAGGAGAATACATTCAGTTGAGGCCAGCTTACAGTTCAGAGGTTTAGTCCATTATTGTCATGGTGGGAAGCATGGCGGCACACAGGCAGACATGGTTTTTGAGAGGTAGGTGAGAGTTCTGCATCTGGATCAACAGGCAGCAGGAAGAGAGAGTGAGCCACTAGGTCTTGCTTATGCTTCCGAGACTTCAAAGCTCATCCTGTGACACAATTCTTTCAACAAAGCCACACCTTCTCCAACAAGGGCATAGCTCCTAATAATACCACTCCCTATGGGCCTATGGGGGCCATTTTTCAAACTACTACATTCCACTCCCTGGCCTCCATAGGCTTGTAGCCATATGATAATGGAAAGTGCGTTTAGTTCAACTTCAAAAGTCCCTATAGTCTATCACAGTCTCAACCCTGTTTAAAAGTCTAAAGACTCTGAAAAAAATCACAAGTATAATAAAAAAGCAGATCACATATTTCCAACATATAATGTGACAGGATATATATTACCATTCTAAAAGGGAGGAAATAACTCAAAACTCTGCATCTCCATGTCTGATGTCAAAGTGCGCTTCAAATCTCCAACTCCTTCTAGTTTTGTTGACTGTAACACACTTCTTTCTCTTGATCTGGTTCCACTCCCTTTGAGTGGTTTTTCTTGGCAGGTATCCTGTGACTAGTATCTTCAGCATCTTGGCTTCACAATCTAGGATTCACGTTCACAGCTTCACACAATGGCCTTTCTAGGCCTCTCTGCAAGGACACCCTGACATATGCTTGGCCTCAGCAACTTTGCTTAGTCACCGAGGAAGATTCCATACATAACTCCTTTCTTCTTCCTTCATGCTGAAGCTGCACCATATGACTGAAGCTGCTAAGTTCTGCTGCTTGCTGGGGCTGAAAAGTGGCCCTCTTGTTTAAATACATTTTCACCAACTTTCTGTTTTTAGTAGTTTCTTCTTTCATTTCTTAGGTGTGGGTGTCCTAAAACTTGCTTTGTAGACCAGGCTGGCCTTGAACTCTAAAATGTGCCTACCTCTGCCTCCCCAGTGCTGGGATTAAAAAGGTGTATGCTACCTTTCCTGGTCCTAAGTTTTTCTTTAATTCCTTTTTATAAGTTAAATGCTAGCTGGGTGGTGGTATCCCAGCGCCTTTAATCCTTGCACTTGGGAAGCAGAGGGTGGTGGATCTCTGTGAGAAAAAAAAAAACAAGCTAGATTAGCGGGGTGGGATCTTGCCCTGAGATCACTACTCCTTTTATTCCATTTAGTATTTCTAATCTGTTTATCTCCTTGAACACAAGGCTTAGCTCTTTTCTGCTTCCTGGTGCCCTGGTTTCTCAAATTACATTTTTAAAGCTTTTCTTGCTCAGCTTGCCCCTTTTCATTATAGATTTGCATAAGGATGGCCACTGATAACTACATGACACAGTCCACACTGGGCTGTTGTGAAATTTCCTCCGCAAAGGCAATTAATCCAAAAACTCTTTAATTTAGCCTCAGGCAGATTTTTTGGACAAGGGCAGAAAGCAGTCCCATTCTTCAATAAAATATCTAAAGAGCAGAACAAGAACAGTCTCTAGACCACATATCATTCTTCTCCTCTGAAAGCTCTTGAGCCAGGCTCCCACAGTTGAAATCATCCTCAACACCACAGTCTTGTGTGCTGCTACTAGTATGGCCATTAAGCTTTAACTGCTTTTCTAATCCAAAATCCACATTCCTCCAAACAAAAGCTTGGTCAGGCCTATCACAGCAATACTCCAATCCCTGGTACCAATTTTTGTCCTGGTTAGAGTTTCCATTGCTGTGAAGAAACAGCATCACCACGGCAACTCTTATAAAGGGAAGCATCTAATTGGAGGATGTTTGCAGAATCTTTAGAGTTTTAGTTCATTTTCATCATGGTTGGGAGCATGGCGGCTGGAGAAGTAGCTGAGAGTTCTACAGGCTAGAGGCATGTACAGAATCCACAGGTGGCCAGGGGAGAGAGACTGGACTTGGAATGGACTTTTTAAAACCTCAAAGCTTGTCCCCAGTAGCACACTTCCTTCAACAAGGCCATACTAATCCTTTCCATACTGCCAACTGGCTGTTGACCCAAATATTCAAATCTTTGAGTCTATGTGGGCCATTAGCATCCAGTCCACCACAGGTGGGTTCTATTGACTGAGATACAAAGTTCAAGGTAAAGGACTGGGGAGGAATGACTGTGATATGCATAAGAGGCTAGGGGAGTCAGATATGGCCTTGTGGACTGATAGCACAGGTCACCAGGCTGCTAATTATTCCATTCCCAACTTTCTGGGTGGAAAACAGGTAAAACCTTCTCTTGAAGAGAAAACCGTGAGTGTTCAGCACTCCTGGTTTCCCTAGTGCTTTTCTGTGAGCACAAGTACCCTTTGCCCTCTACACTGTATGCACCTCTGTTGAATTGGTTTGACAAAATATTTGTTTATAATTCTTTTTGTATTTAACTATTTTCATTAGCCTCTGTCTTTAACTTTTACTGAGTTAGTACTTTGATAATTTAATACTTGTATAACATGCATTCCGATTAAAAGAACCCACCTCTCTAATCTTCCACCCATACTCCTCCCGTCTCACATTCATGATCTTGTTTTGTTCTTTGAGAGCTTCTAAGTTTAACCAGGGTCATCTTTGTGACCATGTGTTTGGTACTATCTGCTAGAGTCTAGTAGCTCCTCAGTTAAAATACAACTCAAGACTGCCTCTCTCCATCAGTGGCCAGTGTTTAGCAGAGAGGAACAGGGCTCCATAAACTTTTCCCTGATCCTTGAATGACTATTGATGAGAGAACAAAGAAGTTTGGGTATTGGTTTAAACTTTAAAGCACAAGCCTGAACGAAGGCTAGCCAGGTAGAGACATGTCCAGCTACCTGTGGGGAAGAACCAGCCTTACTGCATTCTTCTGCCCACTAGAGATACAGTTGCTAGGAAACAGGCCCCTCTCCCCTAGGACAGCCAAACAAGGGAAGCCAGACCATTAATAGTTTAGGGGCCTTCATATAGCCAGTCAGTTCAAAATGCAGCATCCCCTTTTGTGTTTCAACCAGTAGACGCTTGCCAGGCAGAATCCCCCTGCTTTCAGCGCTCTGGGAGGGACTGGATTCATCACCCACCTAACCTGAACATGAGGTTCTTGGCTCTCAACCACTTCAGCAGTGAGGGTGTGTAAGCCCAAGTTAGCTTGTAATAAAGAGATCCTCATGTGTTTTGCAATGAGCTAGACTCCTGGCACAACATTGATAGTCCAAGTCTGGGCACAGACAGTCATAGTTGCTCTGAGGACATGACTGCATTGATGGTGCCATGTTTAGAAAGCAGCATTTCACAGTTCTTTCTGTTTTCTGGCTCTTATGGTCTGTTATAGTAAATATAAAGAGTGTTGAACTATAAATGTTTATTATTAGCCCTAAGATTATCACAGCGGTATTATCTAACTCACTATCACAAATGATAAGACACAGTCACCGGTTAGATTTTATAATTGCCTTACTTACCTTCAGCCGGGCAGATATTTCACCTACACTTTCTCAGTAACCGCATCATCCATCTCCCAGCCCCTATCCAATGCCATCCTCCTTAACCATCTTATCTGGACCATCTTCCATCTTAAAAATACTTGCGTGTTTTCTTCTTTGTTTTTACAAAATAAGGATAGGTATAACCAGATTTTGAGAGCCATTAATTAACATCAGTTATTATTATTTTCAGTTATTATTAGTTAGCAGCAGAACAACCCCCAGCACAGTCTTTTTCATTCCTCTTCCTCTCTGTTTCCTGAGGCTTGCAATGATATAAATGTCCTGTTTCGGGGTGAACACTTAGCCGATAACTTTTCTCAGTCCCCTAGAGCAGTCATGGCTTCTTCATTCACCACTATTTACTGCAAAGAGAGGGTTTCCTGATTAAGGCTGGGAGAAGCATTTCTTTTTTGATATAAATATGAATATTGAGAAGGCAGCTGGGAACCATGACATTTTAGCTAAATGACAGTATTAACTGCTCTGTTATGTTTTTGTGGGTGTTTTCTTTTAATTCTATATGTATGATTGTTTTGCCTACATGTTTATTACATGGATAGTTGTGAGCCACTATGTGGTTGCTGGGATATAGACCTGGGTCCTCTGCAAGAGCTTCAGGTGCTCTTAATCCCAGAGCCATCTCTCCAGCTCCATCAGCCATGGGTTTCTGTCCAGCTTTACTGTGTCAGGTGTGAATTCTTTTGTGGAGAGGACTCGAGTCTAATCAAGGAGCAGTTGATCCCCTTTGACAGATATGCCATTCTTGCACCATTGGGCACATCTTGCCTGGTGGGTTGATATGGCAGGCTAGTCTGGGATGTTTTAGGACAAAGGTGTGTGCTTCTTCTCAGTGTCTAATGGCTTCTGCCACTTCTAATGGTAGAAGACTTGTAATAACAGAGCGAATGAGGAATCTAATGAAGGCAGGTTGGAAATAAGCTTAGTGTTATGGAGAAATAGCAGTTTCTACCTGGTTTTTGCACCTCACTTCTCTTTAGTCCATTTTTTATATTTTGTGGTGCAAGTCAAGTGTGCTGGTCACCTTTGAACTTCTTTTGTTTTTTATTTTTCTTTTTATTCAAATAGCATATACAGTTCTTCATTGCCTAAAGAATAAAGTCTGTGCTTTGGGCTGTGATATTTAAGGTTTCCTACCTTGAGCTTCCCTCCTCTCTCCCTCCTTTTCTTTCTTTCCCCTTTATTTTTTTGGAGGAGGAGGTCCTAGGATTGAAACCAGTGGTCTCACACTGAGCTATACTGTAGCCCAACTCTTTCTTGCTTTGCTTCATTCTTACAGTCAGATCATTCGTTTGTGATGATTTTAAAATTTCCTTATATAGGAGCTAGAGAGATGACTCAGTTCAGAGCATTTGACCCAAGTTTGGCTCCCAGCACTCATGGTGGTTCATAGCTGTCTTTAATTCCATTTCCAAGGGATTTGATGCCCTCTTCTGGCATCTTTGGGCACTAGGTATGTATGTAGTGCACATCCTTACATGCAAGCAAGATACTCATCTACGTAAATTTTTGAAAACCAAGGTTTTGTTATGTAAATGAAATCTTTAGACAAAGGAAGTAGTAAGATAATACTCATTCACCGCTGAAGGCTAAAATTTCTAAGAAATAATAAGAATGATAAGATCATTTAGTTAATATAATTAGGAGAGGTTATAATAGGATTATGATACAAGTTCATAAACTAAACATGTGGGGTCACTCTAATAGTATTTCAAATAGGAGCAAAAGATAAACATTAATGGGGATAAGTTTATTGCTTTATGCAACAAGATTGGGCATGTCTTTACATTTTTACTTATATTTGAAAGTAATATGCAATCTAAGTAATTTTAAATATTTTTTCTCTTTCAGGAATCAAGGGAGGACTGAGGTGAGATTATTTATATGAAAAAATTACTGAGATCATGAGCCAGGCATGGTGGTGCATTCCTGTAATTCCAGCACTTGGGAGGAAGGGGCCATGGATCAGGAGCTCAAGAGTGTCCTTGGCTCATAGCAAGTTCCAGGCCAGCCTATGCCACCTCACGTCCTGTTTTATAAGATCAGCGACAACAACAGTCCACAGAGAGAATATTCAGTCATTCGTAATAGTTTGCATTCTGGAAAACTCCAATTGAAATGAATGTCTGCTGGTCTGGAATACATAAAGGTGTAAATGCCACTTTGATTAATTAATGGACTCATCTAAGTTCTGAACATTTTTTTTCTTTGATCTAATTATCCCTCTCAGCACTGTGAAGCAGAATAATAATACTTTAGTAATACTTTAGCATTATTTCTGTGGGACAGAGACATTTGATGTGGAATTTTGAGGATGTTGTATTTTCAACCATTGAGTCTAATTCATACTGTGTGTGTATGTGATACCTTTTGTAATAGTAGTTCTATAGTTAACAATTGATGATCTTCCTGTCTAGTTGGGAAACCAGTGATTTTATAAATATATTTAATACAGCAGTTGTTCTTTAGGGGAAAGATGGCATATGTTACAGATCATTTGGAAAGAATGCTTTTTATTCTATACCATATTATGGAAATTATTCTTCAAAATGTCATACGTTAAAGAATTTAAATAAGTAGTAGTATATATTCATGTAATAGTTAAGCCTAAAAATAGAGTTTATCCTATGCATAGAGTTTTAAAGCTTTTTAGGGCTAGTTTGCTTCTTACCCCTTTCAAGTTCAGTTGATTTTTCAATATTAAAATACTCATTCGCTAATTGCTGCTTTTCTTCTGTGTGCCAACCACATGCTAGATATTAGGGATGTCAGTAAAAGGTAACTTTAGTATTCTGGAAAGACTTCTTCAGCCACAGATAAGGGAGGTAGACGAGCTTCATTCTTCTGGCATGTGGGGACAAATTTTCTGTGTATGACTGAGAATTAAGGATTTCATGGTGACGTTTAAGAAATAAATGTTTATGAGACTCACATCTCTAAAAAGATTTTAACAATTCATAATCCAAATATCTATATAGATACTTTGAATGTAAATGTCTGTTTTAATGAGCTTTGGTTAATTTGGCCTTTAGGTATCCTTTACTTTGAACGAGGATCTTGCAAACATTCATGATATTGGTGGGAAACCAGCTTCAGTCAGCGCTCCTAGAGAGCATCCATTTGTCTTACAGAGTGTTGGAGGACAGACATTAACAGTGTTTACCGAGAGCGCCTCAGGTAAGGGGAACATAATTATGTACTGTGATTCAAGTATATATTGTGTAGACTTTCTCAGCCTGCATACCTGTTTGCTTTGTTTAAGATCATTACCACCTACTCTTTTGTTTACCCGTATGTCATATCATGCAGTTTTTCTGCTATTGTATTTTTCTTGTGATGAAGAATGAAATTTTGACCATTACTTGAGAAGAGTTTAATTCCTGTTTGGGTATGAACCTCCAAATGGAAGAACTGCTCTCTAAAAATCTGAGTGTTGCCAAGCTAAGACAGCCTAACTTGCTTTGCTGAATTAATACAGAGCAAATGTAAGTTATGCTTTAAATAGTGCTTAGTCAGGATGTAAGGTGAATAAATTAATTAATGGGGAAAATAGTGCTTAGTATTAGGGATGGGTTAGTTTGCATTTCTGTGCCCGTGCTGCGCTTTGTGTTTTGAAAGGCTTTACAGTTTATAAAGATTAACTTTTATTAATATTAGCTTCTAGAATGAAGTATGGTTTTTAAACTGTGTGTGTGAAAGCAATGTGACATTTTAACAGTTCAGTAAGCCAGGAGCAATTGGTTTAGTTTGTAAATTAAATGTGGAGGAAAACTTCTGGCTTGTTCTTGTTAGTTTTTACTTTTACCTTTCACTGAATTTTAGAACATTGCTATTAAAGCATCATCCCCTCCATTCAGTAGAATTAATTTTCTCCTATCTAATTCAAAAAGTTATTGGTTATGTAAAAGAAAAAAAATAAATTTTGTTGGATCTTAACCATTTTAAAGCAAGCTATAAGATATTATGTATGCTAAGAATGTTGCTGTGTTAAAAAAAAAGTCACATAGCATTTTTGCCATAGCTTAGATTTTAGTAACTGTGTGAACTGACCTATTAGCTTTCCAGTAGCTGCATAAATGGATCTCGTCTTTTTTTCCCCTTGAGGAAGAATCTAAACAATGATGAGCATAACTTCAGAGACATGAAGCCAGACCTAAAGAATTGATTTTATCTTTTTTCCTATCCTTTTTTTAATGTTGTATTAATTTGTTGTGTAGTGTTCACTTTTATGTTGGGGTGTAGGTTCAACCAATCAGTAGCTTTTTATAGTATGTTACATTGTTAAGGGCACAGTGCATGTACATATTAGCAGTCTGAAGTCAGCCTTTGGAATGATGGCCTTGAAGACTGTTGAACATGTGAGGCTTCTCTACTTCCATGACTGAGCAAAACAGAGGCAGAGTCTTGGGCAAGGCCCAAACTTGCCTTGCACAGAACACGTCCTGTTTCTATATTTTATAACTATGTGACTAATTGTTCAAATTTATGCTTTAGCTCTGGTTATCATTTAGAAAACTAACGTGTTGTTCTAAAAAATTGTTTAGTTTTCATCTTTTAAATTCTTCAGTGCACTCTTTTTGAACATTTCATGTTTCTGGTAACAAGTGCGCTCCCAGTGATACGGTTTCAAGATTATCTTGGTACAGGGTATTGTTTTGTCTACCTGTGTATTTAATATAATGTGGTCTTCCTGTTCTTGTACTTTTTTGTTGTTGTTGGGATGAATGAAAATTTGGCTATTTCCTGAAAAGAGCTTAATTTCCATTTGGGTATGAACTTACAGAGTAGAACAGATGGAAGAGTGGTTGGATTAGACTTTGGACAGCATGTTCTCACTTTGTAGAACTGAAAGAACTTTCTGTGGAGCAGAAATTTACTTTGTAGATGGGAAGTTTTTGCTGGATATTTTGTAAGTCATTGTTCTTTACTTTCTTTGCACCTTAACTCATTTTTTAAGCATTTCCAAATTTATTTTCTAAGGTATGTGCATTCATTTGGCTCAGTGTATGATACAGCACTGCCTTGATTGATCAGTAATTTTGCCAAAGTATAAGTCACTGAGCCATTTTACAGAGGGTAGCTCTGTATAGTATGTTAAAATGTGTTAAATGAGGTAGGCATTAGTTTGATTTCTTTTGCATTTTCCCTTATGCATACAGCTGAACCTGCTTCTTTTAAAAAGTTATGGAGAGTGGGGGAGGGGAATGGCTCAGGCATGAAAACCTCAGATCCAGCAGATCTTCAGAACCATTATAGAAGCCAGCTTTGGCTATGAGGCTATATGATTCCACCACTGGAAAGACAGAGATGTGGGGCCTTGAAGCTTGCTGGCAAGCGGTTTAGTTTAGTCTCTGAGCTCCAGGTTTAATGAGAAACCTGTCTCAAAAACTAAAGTGAATAAGGAAGATGTCTTCACACACGTGCGTATATATACCTGTGCAAGTGCATATGGAACCACATACATGTACACCATATTCACAAATAAGGTGGAAAGGTAATTGAGGCAAATAAACCAAGTTGACCTCTGCTCTTCAAACATATACCTACATGCATGTATGCAAACACATACAGATAATTTTTTAAAGGATTTATTTATTTATTTGTTTGTTTGTTTATTTAATGTATATGAGTGCATGTACACCTTTCAGATGAGGGCATCAGATCCCAGTGTAGATGGCTGTGAGCCACCATGTGGTTGCTGGGAATTGAACTCTAGGAGAACAGTGTTCTCAACTGCTGAGCCATCTCTCCAGCCTCATGTAAGCTTTTCTAAGAAAATTAAGTGTTGTTTAAGTTTAGTATGTTTAGAGTTTTAGCTTTAATAATCTTTTTCCCTTCTATTAATATTATTTTCATGGCTTTTGAGGGATTTTGTTTGAGCCATCTTTTAATTTTACAAACCTGAAAGTCTGTGGGAGATAGAATTAGAGGGGATTAATAGTGTATTTTAGACTGCTTTCCTTAACCAAAACTATCCTCATAGCATTAACATTTTATCAACTAAATCAATTTGTTCCTGATTGAATGTTCAGCCCTTCTTTTGTTGGTTCTTCTTCCACCTCTGCATTTCTGTGTGAGCTTTTAAAAGGTTCATTTCCCAGTTCAGTATTTTGTGGGGATCTCTAGTGTCTTATCTATCTTTGGAACTGCCTCGTGTACTTTGCCTTTATAATCCCTCAGTTTGGTATTCTGTTAAGTATTTTCCCCTAAATTTTAAATATTATATTTTGTGTGTTTATATGCATAGGCCTGCAACAACATGCCTGTACTATAGTGTGTGTGTGTGTGTGTGTGTGTGTGCGCATGCGTGTAGATAAGAAGACTGCTTGTGGGAGTTGGTTCTCTATTTCTACCATGTGAGTCCCAGATTCAAGCTCAGGTTGCCATGCTTGGGGCAAACACCCTCACCCACTGAGCTGTCTTTTTCCCAAGTTTTCTCTATAGCACCAGTTCTTCTTTATAACTGCTCACTTTGATCAAAGTCTTCATTTATCTCTTGTACAAATTTTCTTGTGCCAAGTCCTGTGCTAGAACAGGACCAGTTTCCTGTCCACTGAGGTTAGGTAATCTTTGGTAACAATTGCTACAGTGAGTCCTTGAATGTGGCTCCGTACATAGAGAAAGAGTATAGCATGTACTTTGCCTGAAGGTACTGGAAAAGTCTTCAGAAGTGCTGAGATTTGGACTGGACCTTGGAGTATATGAGTAATTACATGAATAGGAGAAAAGGAAACAAAGATAATATATTTTTTTGAATGTTGAGTTATTGCTGACTGTTCTTTTGCTGGTTTACCATTTTGCTCTGCCTAATCTATCCAAAAGAGGGCCCCAGTTAAAGTAAAGCGGAAAAGCTCAGTTGTGGACTTTAGACATGAGGAAAGTGTGAACTGGTGCAGTGGGGGTAGAAAGGGGGACCATATTCTAGAGATAGCAGAGATGGGTTACTGTGGCAGCCTCTGCTGATGTGAGGGGATTGCAGGCTAGGAGGTTGGAGTGGTTTCCAGGGGCTTGGGACGGAGCATCTGGATGGACTAAACTGAGTTAGAGAACACTAAAAGTGGCAGGCAGGACTTCTTCGATCTGCTTTAATTCTTTTAATCTTGTGGTAGGAGTTCATTACTTCATCAGGTTGGTGTTGCTGCCTACCGTGTGTTTCTCCTCTTTGAGGCTTGGGACTTACTGAGCAAAGTCTCAACCTTTTTAGGGCTTGAGGGGAGAAGAGGAGACAGCATTGAACAGTGACAGTATCTCAGACTACAGGTTGTCTGGGGAAACAGGATGAGGACTATACACTAGTTGGTAACTGTCAGCTTCACATAAACTAGGGTTACCTGGCAATTTCCTTCATAACTTGACTTCTGTGGGGCATTTTCTTGGTTAATGTTTGACGCTTGCAGGCCCAGTCTAGTGGCAGTGCCACCCCTGGGCAAGTGGTCCTTGGTTGCAGACCACCCCTGTATCTTTTGTCGGCTCAGTAAGTCATGTACTTGATTTTTTTTTTTTTCTTTTTTACTCACATGAGACTCAGAAGATAGGAAACAGTCACTTTTCCATTCCATGTTCTCTATAAATTCAAACTCTTTGTTCTCTTGGCCACGATAGTTACTAGATTGCTTGTACTCTGGTGTTTAGCCACAATCCCCATTTTGTCATTTCTTGTCATCACACGTGCACGTTTGTGACTATCATTTGACTCACTCAGCCTCTTGGGACTTTGTCACTTTCTACCCTCAGCTGGTCCCAGCTGCTGGAATCGCTTTCCTTTATAACACCTTTCTGCACAGCAGCTTCTGCTTTTCCTCTTGTTTATCCTTGGTCAGGTTAGTGTGATGGCTTTTGTAGGCATAACCTTTATGGAGCCAGCTTTTATTTTTAACCCTTAATTCATGGCTTGAATGAGACTGTTTCCAAGAGGCCAATATATTTGAATAATTGGTCTCTAGTTGGTGGAACTGTTTAAGAAGGATTAGGAGGTCTGGCCTTTTTGAAGGAGGTGTGTCATTTTGCTTTGAAGTTTCAAAAGATTCTCCACATTCCCAGTGTGTCTCTCTGCCCCCCTACTTGTGGATTTAGATGCAAGCTCCCAGCTCTTACTGCCTTTATGCCTTTGCTCCACTACCCTCTACTCTAACTCTGAAACTGTAAGCCAAATTACACACTTTCTTTTATAAGTTGTCTTTGGTCAAAGTGTTTTGTCAAAACAAAACAAAAAAAGGAAGTAAGACACCTTATTTAGATTCACTTGGCAGTAAGATTTCTGTGACTTATTTTGTCCCTTAGTTAAACTTTTTGGGCTGAGGATAGGTCTTAGGGTTATAGTCAGTGCCTAGTAGAATAGAATTGAGCAGAGTGAATGGGTGAAATCATTGTTACCTGCTAAGAATCATATGCACATAAAGTACTTTTCAGTACTTTAAAAATGAAATAGCTTATTAGTGATTTGCATGGACTGGCTTTCTCTTTTGGAATTAACAGCTTATTTTAAGATATTTGAGGTTCAGGACTGAATATGAAGTTCTCTTGTTCCACACTCTGCTTTTGCTTATTATATTTTTTGGATAGAGGTCCCCTTTCCTTTCTCTTTGATAATCAACTTGGTTCAGCATTATGTGCAGTGAGGCATGGTTAGCTCCTCTACAGATTTTGAAAGACCTATTCCCCAGATAAAGTAGCAGTCAAGATAATTGGCCTGTGCCTTGCATACTCTGAAACATTTACTTTGATACAGTATTACAGCCCAGTATGGTGTGGAATATAGTATGATTTAGAATGTATAAGACTGAAGAAAATATCCAGGGTGAAGATTCTCCTTATGGATGATGAGTTATTAATCTTGAGAAATCTGAGCTGACACTGAGGAGTTTTCAGTCTGCTGCATATGGTTTTGCTCTGCAAGGTAGTGAGCGAAGCTTGAAGTAAGGCTGTGCCTCCATTTTAAGTTGAAGTTTGGAGAGCGTCAACTTATGGCGAACATAACTGCTGCATTTTACCCCATTTGTGGGGAACAGAGTACGTGATACTTGATTTTTGAGAGATTTGAATTTCAGCTTTAAGGATATGCATGTGAGCCTGTTAGCATTTGAAATACATTCTCACTAGATTGTTTTCTACCAGTTTGAAACATGGCCTCTCTTGTTTACTAAAGTTATCATAGATGTTTGTTACTTAGCCTTGTCCTAAAACATTAGCAGAGGCCAGGTAACTGTCATATTGCTGCACCAGCTTTTTGAATTTTTGACAGATTAAAATCCTTATTAAAATCCAGGTGTGGTGGTGCATGTCTGTATTCCCAACAGAGGTAGGAGCATAGGTGAGTTCAAGTTCAAGGCCAGTCTGGTCTTCATAGCCAATTCCAGGACAGCAAGGACTACATAAGAGACCCCCCCCAAAAAAAAAAAAAACAACAAAACACAACACAACAACACACCCACAAACCCAAACAAACAAATTTAGTGGTCTGTATTTCTCTTGGGATGAATCTTTCACGCCAAACTAGATTCTGGATCAGCTAATGTCCCTAGCTGGAAACTCCAGTCATGACTTGAACGGTTCTTTGCACTGCCGCATGTTTCATTAGGTTTATGAGAATGTTTGTGTTCACTTACATGTCGCTGATTTTCTTAGGAAAGAATTTTAGTATTAGAAAGCTATTGAGCTTAAGGCACTGGACACAGTTTTTCAAATTTAAAACTCGAGAAAAGCTGTGTTTGTTAAGTATGACTGGGTGTTTTCTTTGAAAGGATGAGTGTTTCTATTCATGTTTGAAAAAAAAAATTGTCCAGATACTTGAGTCTGAATAACTAGTTTATCTCCCAGTTGATTTTTTTTTTCAAATTAGATTTTCACTGAAAAAAAAAAAGTAGTCAGACCTACTTACAGCTCGCTCACCCTGTGCTGTCTGCTAAGCCAGCCACATTACCCAGTAGCAGCAGAAATGCTTTGTATGTGCCTTGGATTTGACTTCATAGAATGTTAAAGAATGTTTACTTGAGGGAGATGTTCTGAAGTGAAAGCAACTTTTACAAAACCAGAAGTAGTAGTGTGAGTTTGAGAAGTACACAGGAGTGCAGTTTGTCGCCGCTGCCTTGATGTGTGGGGTCACCACCAGTTTCATCCAGCATGGCTTTTGTCCTATCATTGCAAGAATCAGAGTAGCAAAAGGCAATGACATAATTTAATGAAAGCCGTTTGGGCCTTGTGGATACCCAGAAGCTCTTCAGGATCCCTTAGGGATTCCCAGGTGTGGAGAATGCTAATTTAGTGCTCTTTAATAAGCAGGCCTTATGTGTTAACATGAATAGGGTATTGTTTCTTCCAGCACTAGTGCAGTGCATTTGTAGCGATCTTCCAGCAATAACATGTCCAAGTGTGTTGAAGTTGATGATAAGAGAACGGCACATATTTTTATACTGACTTGATCCCTAGTCAGCCAGTTTTCTTTAAGTATTTGTTACATTTTTCCTGACAAATGACTTGCCTTTCCATGTGCCATCAGTTTAATTCTCCCCAAAACACTGTGGGCAAGGACCTCTGAGGGCTGTACCATGCAGGTACATTGTTATTTGCCTCTCTTATTTGCTTCTGTTGAAATATCTTTTTTAAACAGTCTGTAATGAAGACTTTTCAACCATGAGAACCTGAGTTCAGATTCCAGTGCGCCTGTTTAAAAAACAAACACAAAAAGTCAGGTGTGGTTTGCCTAATCCCAGCACTGGGGTGGCAGAGCCAGGTGGATGGACCTGAGGCTTGATGGCTAATCAGCTTAGTCACTTAGGTGAGCTTCTGGTTTTGATGAAAGACCGTAAAAAAAAAAAAAAATGTCCTTTTAAAGTAGCTAACAGAAAAGTTGCTACAGTGACCTGTGTCCATGCTTGCTTGGAAGCCCTGTAGGCATTCTAGTTTGTCTCTGTTTTCTTTTGTCTTTGCACGGCCCAGGGAGGGACCTGACTAGGGGGTGAGAGAATGAAGAAAAGACAAATGCAAGGTCACACGGAAAAGCTGGGGTTGGGTAGTTGGGCTTTCTGACAAAGGAACCCTATCACATAGGGAGCGCATCCTGTTGATTCTATGTAGTGGAATAGAGAGGCAGAGTTATTGCATACAGCTGAATCAAGGAAGCAGGGTTTATGGTGTACAGTTGAATGAGGAGGTAGGTTTAGCTAATCTAGGATCAAGCAGTCCCCATAGAGAAGCAGCCTTCTGGCCGTAAGTACTGGGGGAGAGGGGCTGTAGTGGACATTTTGTGCACAGTATCAACATCTACACATGGACCAGAGGAAGGCTCCGCCATCTCTCTGAACCTTTTTCTGGTGAGGGTAGGAGGTTGCCAATTTTCTGTAGATCTAAGGCCATGGTCCTTAACATGGCTGTGCCTACACCAACGCACACCACTCAGGCCTTCCTCCACTGCATCCCTCCTTCCTGCGTGGCACTTCTCAGTCATCTCCAAGTTCTGCCTACCTTAGCAAATGCGCTGGGCCCTCTTGTTCCCAGGTGATTGTAGAGGCTCCCACAGGAGGAAGGAAGTGCTGTTTACTCACGTCTTCATCTGCTGACTCCTTTCCAGTCATGGCAGTCTCAACATTTGTGAGGAGAGCAAAGATGGAGATCATGGTTTAGTGTTGTATAAAGTTCTGAGCTGCCTCCCAGGTTTGTGGTTATCCTCAGCGTCTGCTGTGGATTTACTGCCAACTGCCTGAACTGCCAACTGTCTCCTCTGCAATACAAAGTGTAATGGTAGAAATGTTCCTTTATTCGGTGGTTGGAAAAGAGTGAAAGGAGTGTCTGTGCAGTTCATATTCAAGTATGTGTTCAGAAGAGGAGAGCTGGTTTATGTGGTAGTTTTAAACGGAGGACAGGGTGAGAGGGATTAAAAGAAACTTGAGATAGAAAGTTAAGTAATATTGGGAATGACAGATTCCTTAAAATTTAATCATTTATTCCTGTTTTATTTATTTATTGAAAATAGATTTTTTTCATGTGACATATTCTTATGGTTCCCTTCTCTCAGATCCTCCCCACCTCCCTATCCATCCAACTCCATGTCTTCTTTCCCATTCTTTTTTTTTTTTACTGAGACTATGTTTCTCTGTGTAGCCATGGCTATTGTAGAACTTGCACTGTAGAGCAGGCTGGCCTTGAACTCACAAAGATCCACCTGCCTTTGCTTCCTTGGTGCTTAGGGATTAAAGGCGTGGGTCACCACCAGGCTTTTCTCTCACTCTTTAAAAAACAAACAGAAAAAGACAACAACAAAAAGCACGTATACATGTACATGGAAAACCTGTGAAAAACACAGATTGAAAAGCGTAATATAAGCCAAAGACTGGTAAAGTTAAAAAAAAAAAAAAAAAAAGCCTGACAAAGCATTAAGAGACAGAAATATCTCCAAAATTACCATTGAGTTTGTTTTACGCTGGCCATCCACTGCTAGCCTGGGTACACAAAAGCCCTTGAGTGTTGTTTGGGTACACAGTGAGACTCCATTGGAAAAAACTAATTTTTCCTTTGTGAGTGATTGTCAGTTGGAGATAACTTCTGGGTTAGGGTTGTGGACTTTGTGCTCACTTCCACTCTCAGCACTGTGACTCCATCTTGTTTGGACCTTTGGGTGTTGTCACCGTCTCTGAGAGTTCATCAGTCCTGCTGTATCTGAAAGGCCTTGTTTCCTTGGTGTCCTCTGTCCCCACTCGGGTTTCCTGAGACCTGAGGTGTGGGATTTGATGAAGACATCCCTCTTAGGACTGGGTATTCCAGGGTCTCTCACTCTGCATGTTGTCCATTTGTGGATCTCTGTATTTGTTCCCATTTACTGCAGGAGGAAGCATCTCTGATGATGGCTGAGCAAGACACTGATCTGCTTCCCAGGCCAGCTTAGCCAGCACTCAGTTTTTATGATGCATTAGTTTAAACCCTTAGGGGAGTGCAGAGACCAGTTTCTAACCTCTTCCAGTTGTCATGCTTTGTAAGTACTACAATTTTGTTTTTAAGACTTTAGAGGATTTTAGGTACGCCGATTCCCGTTTTCCTTCTTCCGAGCTCCAGCCCCACACCTGTTTCTCCAGAGGGAAGTCTTGCTCTTGACTTGCTGTGTGAGCACGGCTCATTGTGCTTCGCTACATGTCTTTATAGTCTAAGTGGAGAAAACCAGTATAGTTTTTGGAGCTGAATGAAGCAGTGTCATCTGTGTTTCTAGCAGTGATGGAAGTTCAGTGCTTGGATAATAGAGCTATTTTAGAAGTATAATGTGTACACTCACAAGATTAGGGTTGTTTTTTGGTTTTTGGTTTGTTTTTCTGTTTTTTAGAATTAAAAAAAAAATTCCTGGGGCTAGAGAGATGGTTCAGAGGTTAAGAGCACTGCCTGTTCTTCCAGAGGCCCTGTGTTCAAGTCCCAGCAACCACATGGTGGCTTATACCCATCTAATGAGACCTGGTGTCCTCTTCTGACATGCAGGCACACGTGCCGCTGCAGAACACTGTATAAATAAATCTTTTAAAACTAAAAAACCAACCAACCAAACAAACAAACAAAAATCCCCAAAAACCACTAATTTTGATAGACATTTATGATACAAGTTGTACCAGTAAGAAACTTAACAGTCTAGTTTTCCCAATGAAACCGTGAATACTTCGTAGAATAGGATGGAAGATGCTTGCATTCTGCTGAGCCATGACATGCATGCATTTTTATAATGTGGTAATGTAGCCTCCTCTTCATCATCTGTGTTGTCATAATCACACTGACAATGTTTTCCTTGTGAATCAGCTAACATTTGGAGTATTGTTCCTCAGGAGGCTCCGTCTATCATTTTTGGCCCATTTTTATTTTCCTAGTTAAATAAAAAGATTAATTTATTTTTTATTTTTATGTGTATGGGTATTTTGCTTTCACATACGTCTTTGCACTGTGTGTGTGGTGCTGGAGGAGGCCAGAAGAGGGCATTGGATCCTTTGGACCTGGAGTTAGCTGGGAACGTAAACCTGGGTCTCCTGGAGAGCAGCCTGTGCTCTTAACAATTGATCCATCTCTCCAGCTGCATTTTTTTTTTCTATTTTTCATCATTGCTGTAAATTTGTTAATGTACTTGAGTGTCCAGTTCTAATACTGATGAATTTCACTTACACTTTCTGAGTTAGTGTTTGCTAACTATGATATCTGTTAAATAAAGAACTACATTATGGAACTCTATTTTCTGTATGTCTTTGATATGATTTTTTTAAAGTCAAAAAACATTAACACATTTTTACTGTATGTCATACTTACCTACTTGCCTTTAACAAGTTTATTTTTATTGTATTATATTATATTATGTGTGTGTATCTGCATGGCAGTATAGACACATGAGTGCTAGTGCCCATGAAGGCCAGAGGCATCGGGTTCTCCAGAGCTGTGATTAGACATAGCATCCAGCAGGGGTGCTGGGAACAGAACTTAGGTCCTCTGAGAGCTGAGTCATCTCTCCAGCCTCGTATTTACCTGTTCTTGAAATATTTTGATACCTACCTTTGACCAAACCTAGCTATTTCCAGTTTGGTAACACAATTAGGAAAAACTTAGAAAACTTGTCACACCCAGAGAGAATGACAGGGGATACACAGATACTTGTCTTTTCTCCTTTTGGTTTCTTGTAGCTTCAGTTCATGAAGTTGTTTCCTTGTTTAGACTGCTAGATACCCAAGTTATTAGGGGGAACTTAGCATCTTTACAGTTTAAGTCAATGCAGAAAACTTTTCAATATGTAAGGGTTTTTTTTTTTTTTTTTTTTTGAGGTTTTGAAACGAAGTCGTTGACAGAACTTAATTTTAAAGCATTTAATTTTTCTGTTTTTGCAGTTGTCTTTTTAGTTTTTATGTGTGTGAGTGTCTTGCCTGCATGTATGGTTGTGTACAGTGTGTGTGCGGTGCTGGAGGAGGGCAGAGGAGGGCTTCGTATCCCCTGGGACTGGAATTACGTGTGTTTGTGGGCTGCCATGTGGGTGGTGGGGATTAAACTTAGGTCCTCTGGAAAAACAGCCAATGCTGTTAACCCCTGAGCCGTCTCTCTAGCCCCAGTTTCTTATCCCTAAGCACAGCCGTGTCTTCATTTTCATTCAAGGAGACCAGGTGTAGTTATTGTTATTCAGGTATAGCACATTCACTGCACCTTTCACCTGGCAGGATTATGTGACTGATTTCAGCATATCATTCCACCCTTAAATTTCTCAGTACACATCTTTCTATGGATTATTTTTTCAAAAAAATACACACCCACAAGATACTGTGATAGGTACAAAAATAAGCATCTCATAATCTCTTCATAAGTATAACTAGAGGGAGCCATTAATGCCCAGATTCCAGTGGCTTCTTTAATTTTCTCTTCTTAAATACATTTTTTTTTTCTGTATTTTGATATAACTCTGTCTGAAGTAAGCATGGGGCATATTGCATACTGGGGCGATACGGTCTGTCAAGTCTTTCTCATTGCTGTGGTGGCATGATCTTTCTGTAGACTGAAGAATTTGTGTGATGAAAATGTATATGAGCAGAAAATTGTTTCTAGGGCAATTCCAAGGCACTGAGGTCATGTTTGAGACTTTCCTGGTGGAAATGCTGTTCACTGAATATTGGGTTATTTTTAGTTTGTCAGAGCAAAGTTAACAACAGATATGTTTGAAAATGCAAAGTTTCACCAATCCAACATGACCAAAATCTAAGAAGCAGACGACTTTAAAAGTTAACAAGATAAAGGCAAGCATTCTGTGGGAATTTATGTAATGAGTGGGATTAAAAAATATTTAAGCACATAGAGTATGAATGGGGGCTGCTTCAAATGTGTCTCTATTCCAGGAGGGAATTGTTTATAACTTGTATGCAAACAAGTTATAAACAATTTACAGTATCAGTTTATTACTTGGAATATGAAAGATACTGATCAAAAGAAGAGACCAATTCACTAAGTTTAATATAAAAACTTTGTCATTTTATATTCCATTATACGAAATCAGTCAATAAGCAGTTTAAGATTCTGAAATGAAACCACTGTTTCATTGGAATTTCTTTCCAAGTAGTAGAAATTTAGTAGAAGTTGAGAGCTGTGGCCTGGCCAGGGAGAGATGTTGATGGTGAGCCAGTGTCTTCTGAAAGAATGCTGTGTTTGAAGAGAATGGCAGCTGAGGTCTGTTCTGGTTGATGTTTTAAAGACACTCTGCATGTGTGTCAGTGCTTGGAGTCATTCTTCTAGGCATCATCACCAGCTCTTTCAGCAGATACATGCCGGTTTGCTTCCCCAACCCTTCCTTCTGAAGAGCCTTTCTTAAGAATGTTTTAGGGATAAAAGTATGGTTGTCTCTCTTGATAGAGAAGATATCTTCCCCAGCCACGGTTGTTTATAAATTCCATATCTTACTTATTACTAAAATTTAATGCCTGTGGTGAGGTAATAGATTTTTTTCCTTTCTATGTAACTTGTTACATACTGTAGTTTGGCTCTTTATTCAGATGAATACTTATATGTTTAACAGAGGAAAAATACGGTTTAGAGCAATTTTCATCACTTTCTCTGCGTGTGTCTTGGTGAACACTGGTGTTTTTTATATGCACAAATGGACAGGCTACTGTGGTTTGGAACTGGCATAAAGGATGTTTGTGCCCACCCATGAATGTGTCTTGGTTCCAATATTTCTGTGTACCTAGGCTAAGTTCTACGTTGCGGCATCTCTGTCTCTGCCTGAGAGCTGTTTCTACTGCTAGCTAGCCTGTTCATGGGAGGGACAGACAGAGTACCAGACTAACTCTTAACCCTTTGGACAGCCTGTCAGTCCAACCTGAGATTTAGTGGGAGTTAAGTGGTTATTCTATTAACCAGTAGTTGGGATACTCTGAAGGAGTGTCCTGTGCTGCCTTCTGGAGTTCTGCAGCTGGATTAAGCAATTAAGTAGGTTCAGCTAGCATTGTTTGTTTGTTTGTTTGTTTGTTTTTTAGACTATTCTCTTCATTGACTTCTTTTGGTTCCTCTTCCCTAGTCTTCTCCCAGTGTTTCCTGACAGTCACCTTCCTTTCAGACTGTGTCTCAGTTATCTTCTGGAGGGATCAAGACAAAAGTGAATGTATCTGCACCTCTTTATTCAGAAAAGTGAAATGATGCTTTTAGGGTAACAGTCTTGGAGCATATGTAGATGCATTGGCCGGTTCTCCCTCTCCCTTCCCTCTCTTCTTCCCCTCTCTTTCGCCTTCTCGTGTGTGTGTGTGTGTGTGTGTGTGTGTGTGTGTGTGTGTGTGTGTG